>NW_027185612.1:10656902-10673267 GCF_028583685.1 Petaurus breviceps papuanus | reverse complement strand
CAAGTCCAACGGGGCATGGAAGATCTTTAAATCCCATAACCCTTACAGACACTTACTCTGTGACCCTGGGCAAGTCACTTAACTTCTGTTTGCCTTAACCAACTGGAGAAGGAAATGACAAACCACTTCAATCTCTTTGCCAAGAAAACCCCATAGACAGTATTGGTGTCTTATGGGTGTCCTATATGAAGGTTCAGGCACAACTGAACAGCTACAAACACAATACAAGAAGTCCATGATACAAAAAGTCCTATCCTAGAAGTATTAGGGAGTCAATGCAGTTTCTTGAATGGAGAAGGTAATGTGAAGCTCTTCACAAAAATCACTTTCGCAACTATGTGGAGTATGAATTAACAAAGAGTTAAGGCAAAGAGTACAATGAACAAGACTCTTGCAGTAGTCCAAAGCCGAGAGGGGATGGAATCGAAGCAGTTTAATGGCCATGTGAATAAAGAAAAGGGGGCATATATAAGAGATATTGTGGAGAAAGAAATGGCACTGACAGCTGGTTGAATATATGAGGTGAATGAGAGTGAGTAGAGAATGACCTTGAGGTTGGGAGTTTGGGTGACTGGGAGGATCGTGACAGAATAGAGAAGTTCTGAAGAGGAAAGGGTTTGGGTCTTTTTTTTTTTTTTTTTGAGTTCCATCCTGGGCATGTTGAGTTTGAAATGCCTACTAAATATTTGGGAGGTGAATGCAGGAAGTCCTTCCACTCCCTCCCTATAAGATTTCCAGGCATTGGCTTACATTTTTCAAAACCTTTATTAGAAGAGACCATAGTTTCTATATAGATTGGAATAAGTACATTTGGGGAGAGGGGGAGCATGAATTCTCATTTTACTGTGTGATTGTATTGCAAAATATGCAAACAAAAAAAAAGTCTGAGTAACAGGGCATTCGTTCCAAAAAGAATAACATTTCCTTTGGGGCCGGTGATGCAGGCATGTTTTGTACTTTGAAATGCTTTCCCTTAAAAGAACGGTTGTTTCCCTACTGAACAGATCGATGAGAGAAAAGTGGATTGCGCTTGTAGGCACAGTAGTCTTTGTTGATGGCAAAATGTTCCGAGGGCTTTTGTTTCCTTTTCAGTACATCTGATTATTTACTTCTAATAGTCAAGAAACCAGAAAAATTAAGATAGGAACAGCCGAGGGTCAAAATATTTGGTTTCTTTTTTTTTTTAATGCTTCAAACTGTTAAACATTTTGCACAAGTCAGAGCAGCCAAGTATCTTCAATGTCTCATGCCCAATAGATTTAGAAAAATGTGCCAATTAAAAGAAAAACGACTTCTGTGCAAACAGAAAATGGGAAAGAGGGGAAGCCCCATGAGGAGAATGGTCAAAGCTACCTAGAATATTAATTAAGATATATGATGACTGTTGTTTTCATCTGAGCAATCACTGGGCAGTAAACAGATTCCCAAACACCTGCCTAATCCCAGTACTCTCCTACAGGGCATAATGGCTGAGTTCATTTTTCCATTGTCTATGTAAATTCCTTAATACACATCTGAGGAATGGTCTTAGGGCCATCAGGATAATTAGTAGAAGCTGATATGGTGAATTAAGGAACAGTATGCACATTTCTTTTTTTTTTTTTAATCGACAAATGAATGGTTCCTTTGGAAAAGTGAGCAGACCCAAGGCCTGGCAATTTGTGAAGCTTGTAGACTGAGCCACGTGGGGGAAATCTTTCTCTTTGTGATGATTGACTTAAAGTCTTGAAATCTATGCCAAAGTTTTGCATAAAGGACACAGTAGTCTCTGCTATCTGCGAGATGTTTTGAACTACCTAGCTGACAGGGAGGTTGGGTCAGATAAGGGATTTTTACAGTAAACAAAATGCATCCTCATGATTTTATTTTTTGAGGGAAACATTTCCAGGGAGTCACTTACAAGGTAGTAGCTATTAGGCAGCTTGTAGTTCTCTTAAAAAGAAAAAAGAAAATGGAAGGTTTCCTGCAAAGCCTTTATCTGTAAAGATGCTATCTGGTGGCTCTTCTTGCCCCTTTGGGGTTTATTAGAAGAAATGCTGCTTGGCTGAAATGTTGCTGTTTGTCTCTGGCTCCTATGTCCTTTTATGTGAGATAATTGTTCCAAGCTATTATTTACCCCTTCTTTTATTTTGATTCAGACTTTCATATACATAAATATATACCTGTATATACACTTATGCAAATAGTTATAGTTGACAATGAAGCATAAGTTCTATTTTTTTAAAGTAGGGCCTTTTATGTGAATTTAGAGGTGAGTGAGGAATAATAATGATAATAATAAATAATGGCTAGCATATTATGTGTGTATATGTATGCACTGTGTGTACATATATTTGTATGTATATGCACACACATGTACATACATATATATTGCTTTAAGGTTTGCAGAATGTTTTATAAGTATTATCTAATTTTAATCTCACAGTAATCCTGGGAGATACTATTAGTATCCATATTTTACAAATGAAGAAACTCAGACAAAGGTTAAGATATTTGCCCAAGATCCTGCAGTTGGTAAATATCTGAGGTAGGATTTGAACTCAGGTCTTCTTGACTCTAAGACCAGTGCAACATCTATCTGCCTCTCTAATGTTGTTTTATATTGCATTATCAAGGGCAGCTATGTGGCACAGTGGATAGAGTGCTAGGTCTGGAGTCAGGAAGGCTGACCCCAGATACCTAATAGCTGTGTGACCCTGGGCAAGTCGTTTATCCTGTTTGCCTCAGTTTCCTCATTTTCCTCATCTGTAAAGTGAGTGGGAGAATAAACAGGAAACCACTGCAGTGTCTTTGACAATAATACCTCAAATGGAATCACACAGAGTTGAACACAACTGAAAAAATTGTCCAACAACAACGACGTTATATTATCAATCACCATAGACCAGTGATCAGGATATTAACCTATCAAGTACTCTCTAGAGAAAAAACATCACATTTTACAACCAGACATTCAGAGTTTTCTGTACTCTGGCCCCAACAATAGATTTTCATCTTGTCCAGTCAGTTTTTAATCTCTGATTGTGCCCCTGCATTAAAATACTCCAACCTTATTTCTGATGGGATAGTCTAGTAGAATTGTTACAATTAATTTAGAACCAAATGACCTGGATTCAAAGCCCAAATGTGCGACTTAATACCTGTGTGACCTTGGGCAAGTCAGCTGGTTCATCTGACCCAACTTTTGTCACCTATAAAACGAGGGGGTGAATCAGATGATCTGAAAGGTTCTTTCCAGTTCTAAATCTATGCTCTTCTGATCCTATGATCCTTCTTACCAACATCCAAATCTTACACAGCTTTCAAGACCCAGCTCAAATCCTGCCTTAGGGAATTCAGTGAGACCTTCCCTGACCACTTAAGCCCACATTAATCTCCCCTTTCTCTGAACTATTGTAGCCCTTATTATCTCTGCCACTCATTTAGCACTTAATCGTATACTGCCTTAAGTAATTAACTTCTTCATATGTGTATGTCTTGTCTATAGAATAAAATCCTAAAGGGAAAAGACCTCAGCCTGTATTCCTTTTGTAATTCTTTCCCTCTCCTACTCCTCTACCAGCTGAACCATCTTATCCCTCCTGTAGGTCCTTGTCTGATGCTTCTTGGATGAAGGTAGTGTGGAAAATTTAGCTGAATTTGATATACTTGAGTTAGCATCTGTGATTTTCATCATGGACCTTGGGTGAGGCGATATATGGCATTCAGACAGCTAAACGAGTTATAGGTTTTGCCTCTAATATGTCAATACTTCTTGCCCCTACTACACCTGCAACATCAGGTCTACCTTAATGGAGAAGAACTTTCCTGATGCCTGTATCTTTTCATTTTAGTCCTACATGGAAGATCATTTGAAGAATAAGAATCGACTGGAGAAAGAGTGGGAAGCCCTCTGTGCCTACCAAGCTGAGCCAAACACATCTCTGGTAGCCCAGAAGGCAGAGAACCTGCAGAAAAATCGTTCTCCCACCGTGCTGACATGTATGTATCATTTCACATGATTTACTGATGTTTTGCTTTTATGTAACTTTTATTAGTCCAGGACAGTGATGAGGCTAGGTGGTGTACTAGGCAATTAAGGGTCACAGCACGTGGAATGCTGGATCTAGAATCATGAAGATGTGAGTTTGAATCCTGCCTCAGTCACCAGCTGTGTTACACTGGCCAAGTCACTTAGCCTCTCTTTGCCTCAATTTTCTTATCTGTAAAAATGAAGATACTAGTAACTCCCTCCCAGGTTGTTGTGAGGATCAGAAGAGATAACATATGCAGAGCACTTTGCAGACCTTACAGTGCTATGTAAATGCTAGCTATTATTATTATAAATATCAATATATTCGCGTTATAAATGCTCTGGTTGGGGGCGGCCAGGTAGCACAGCGAGTAAGAGCACCGACTCTAGTGTCAGAATGACCTGGAGATCGAATCCCGGGCTCAGACACTTAGCACCCACCCAGAAACACCTGGTCGTGTAACCTTGAGCAAGTTATTTAACCCCAATTGCTTAGGGGCGGCCAGGTGGCTCAGCGAGTAAGAGCACCGGGCTCCAGTGTTGGGACGACCTGGAGATCGAATCCCGGGCTCAGACACTCAGCACCACACCCAGAAATAACTGGCTGTGTAACCTTGAGCAAGTTACTTAACCCTGATTGCTTAATTAAAAAAAAAATAAATGCTCTGGTTTCTTTTTGGTTTTCTGTGTTGGAAGTGAAAAAAGATAGATACCAGTTTTGGGGGGAAAGATAGGCAGACAGACAGAAAGAATTGTATGATTCCAATTGTGGCAGCATTCCCAAATTCGTCCAATGTAGTAGAACACTCATTTTGTGGACTTCTGTTTTATTTGTGAAATGTGTACTTCTGCTGCACAGAATCTGAATGCAGCATGTGAATCAATACACAATGCTGTTTCATGTGAAGAAGCAATAATCATGGTCATTCGGTAGCGGTGGCTCTGCTTCAGCTTGTGTAGGGCCAATCCTTTGCCCATCCAATATAAAAACACCAGCAGTTTGTAATTAGGGGACCATTCGCTAGATATTGAAGTCCAGTGAAGGAGTCCCCATAGTCTCTCTTGGAAACAGTAGTTGGTATTTTCTAGTACCTTAAATGCTGGCTGTCCTTACCTGTTAAGCTTGCAATGAATTGTAAGCCTGAAGGTGATCAGCATTTATGCCTCAAAAAATAAAAAGTTATCTCATTTTGTTTTAAAGGGGAATGATAGACTCTGTGAACTCGAATCCCAAATAGCACAGATGAGTGTAATACTATTTTTCTTACAGGATCAGTCCATTGACCATAGCATATACTGGTTCCTTCTCCCACCCCTCTACCCTCATAAGAAACTAGAAATAAATAACTCTTAAAATAAAATCTAGCAATGATGCAATGCACTTAATGTGTCTGAGCCCATTTTCTCTTCTGTAGAATGGGCATGATAATTGACATATTTCCCGACTTTAAAGTAAGCACCTAAATTAGGTATTTTTTATAACAACTATTAGGCACTATCGACAGTAGCCTCAGAAATGTTGCCTACAGAATGAAGACCCAATTTTACAGGCTGACTTTGTTAAGTTTTCCATAATTGTGATCTTACTTGTGAGGAGAGATAGCCTAATACGATGTCAAAAGCCTTGGTTTGGCATTCAGAGGACTTGAATTAAAATCTCACCTACATCAATCACTGTGAGCTGGACAATTCACAGCTTCCTTGGGCCTAGATTGCTCATCCACAATAGGTGGTCTCCAAAATCCCCTTCAAGCTCAAAATCTGCAATTCTATAATCCCAATTCCCATTTTACAGTAGTACCTGAAATAAAACAATCTTGTTATCAGGAAGAACCATTGAAGTTTTGTAAACTATAAACTATGATCTATCAGCATCCTTTGTTCTTTTGATTGAGATCACATAGAGAATGCAGACAGACAGACAGACTAGTCGATCAATCGCCAAGTATTTATTGAGCACCTATTTTGTATGAAACTCGGGCAGTGAGGAGGATAGAAAGAAGGATATAATCTTTGCACTCAAGAGCCTTACAGTCCAGGTAAAGGAAAGAAGCTCTAACCACACAAAAAGTCAAATTAAATGGAACCAGAGATAGGAATCTTAGGAAGAATACTCTACAACAGAGATGTCAGATATGCTGTCTACACCACAAGCAGCCCTCCATGATGCCAAGTGAAGCCAGAGCCAGATTGAAAAGGGAAATATTTAACAAAATAAAAATATAATAGGACATAGATGAATGTTATATGCGGTTTTCTAGATCAGTGTTTGAGTTTGAGATCATTGCTCGACAAGTTAGTGTACTAGGTCACTGGGAAAAGTAAGACTAGGTTCTGAGTCTACCAGAAGTTGTAAAGAGAACAGGATTCGGAAGGACGGGCTTACTATTTTTATCACATAAATGCAGATTAAGTTCTTTATAGATGAAATCATAGCCATGTTGGTCTACCACATGTCACCCATTCCAATCTCTACCTTCCTACAAATTTCCCCAAAAGCCTCATTGCCCAAGTCCACCTTGTATCCCTTGATGAAAGATATTGCAAAGAGCCTACCAGGTGAATGGAGCTGCTCAGACTCTTGGTGACTTAGCCAAATTCCTGTAGGGATAATTATATCCTCCCTTTCTTGAGTCCCCTCTACAGTTTGTCTGGATGTAATCATCTTTATTGTTCAGGATCAAAAAGGACGAGCTCTGTAATGAAGTTGTACAATGTTGGAGAGTTTTACCCTACAGGTGGTTATACTTCACTGAAAACTTGCATTGATTTTATTACAAATAAGAGGAAGGGTGTACTTAATACAAGTTATAATTGTAATTAGTACACGCCACCTTCTCAGTTTCCACGTTTTTTAGAAGTACTTCTACTGTGATTCCATTTTCCCAAGCTAGAAACTCGAAGTCACCTATGAGTCTCTTTTCTGTCTCCTATAGCCAATATTTCACTATTTTCTCTTTCTTTGAAAACTCTCAATTCCCCCTCCCCTGCCATTATCCATTAGTTGTAACTATTCTAGCCTAGAACTTCATTTTTTTTTGTTTTTCAGTCATTTCAATTATGTCCAACTCTTTGTGACCACATTTGGGATTTTCTTGACACAGATACTGGAGTAGTTTGCCATTTTCTTCTCCAGATCATTTTACAGAGGAGAAAACCAAGGCAAATAGGGATAGGTAACTTGCCCAGGGTCATACAGCTAGCAAGTGCCTAAAGCCAAATTTGAGTTCATGTCTTCCAGACTCTAGGTCCTGTGTTCTATCTACTGTGCCACCTACCTGCCCTAGGACCTCATTATCTCACACAGAGATAAACTGTATGAATGCCTCCTAACTAGTTTCTCTGACTGTAATTTCCTATTCAATACTATCAGACTAGTCTTCCTAAAATATTGCTTTCATCTTGTCATTCTACTGCTAAAGAACTGACCATGACTCCCTAGGGTTTGCTACATCAAATAAAGATATGACTCATCCTTTTAAAATCTTTAGTATACAATACACTGTGTATAACTTGCAAGGGGTAATGTTTTAAATAGTGTGTATACATATGTATATACATATACATACATATATGCATATGTGTATCTATTCTGAATCATCATTACCCAGTAGAATTTAGTATTGACATGGGTCTTCTAGATCTCATTGAAAGAGTTCTATTTACAAAAGCATTAAAGTATTTCATTGTAAGAGAGTTTCACCTAGAAAGAATTTCTATAGTATATACCTCCAATGTTAATGTTAAAGCCAAATTTAAGCTAGAAGTTCCTAACTTGGGGTTCATGAACTTGTTTTTAAAAATGATATTATGATAACTGAATTTCAACATAATTGGTTCTCTCTGTAATCATAGGTATTTTATTTTGTGCATTAAAAAACATTACTCTGAAAAGGGGCCCATAGACACAACCAATCTAAGGGGTCCCTGATCCAATGAAGGTGGAAAACCCCTTGGTTTAAACATTCTTATTGGAAGTCTTATAGTGTGTATTATATACAGCACACACAAAGTTGGGCCTGTGATGGAGAATTGACCCTGGGTTCTTGAAAACTGTGCTATTTATATCAGAAGCTCTCAGAGATTCTACCAGGCTGAAGAGGCTTCGGGTACATCCAAGCAGCAGATTGAATCTGCTTCCTGAGGACCAGCCTACCTAAGATTGAAAAGCCTCATCACCCAGTGTCCATTCAGTGATAAACTTTTGGATCATGGTTGTCCATGAATCAGTGAAAAATACAAAGTGGTTCTCAGTCCTGTGTAGCACCCAGATGCTTCTACGGTGATGGTGACAAAGGAGGAGGAAAGGAGGTATAAGGTGCTAAGAGTCACAAAATGTTTGGACCATGTATACATTTTAAATAAGCTGTCAGTTCTCTAATTGGATGGTTCATGTTCAGTGCCTCGTAATAGGACATGACTAGAGGAACAAAATTGCTTTGGTCTCAACATTCCCACTTTAAATGAAACCAGAAGAAAGTATTTGAAGGAAAGGATTTCTCAAAGGTTTTCCTAGAAGATACAAATAATGGAGTTGGGGAAGTTGGCTTTATCCCATCAACCCACAGGCCAAAGAAACATCATTTCATGAGATATTTCATTATCTCATATTGCTGTTTTAAAGATAACTATTTGGGGAAAAACATGAAAATTTTTTTTTCAATCTTACTCACCAAAATCTATTGTAGAAAATAAAAAGAGATTCTATGAAGAAATTAAGAAGATCCTCCAAATTAAATCAATACTTTAATACCTGCTGACTTCAAAGCAAAGGTGGGAATTGCTAGAAATAAATGAGAAAGTATAGGTCAGTAATTGATAAACTGAGCAGAAATCTCATGCCTCTATATCAGTATAGTTCCTTAGAGAAAAGAATCTGAATATTGTAAACATGGTAAATGCTAAATAAAGTCACCAGAAATTAAATGTATCACATTTTAATGGACAGGAAATAACTTTTCTTTTGCTTTTTGGAGGGGGGAAGGTAGGGCAATTGGGGTTAAGTAACTTGCCCAAGGTCACACGACTAGTTTTATTTTAAGTGTCTGAGGTCGGATTTGAACTTAGGTCCTCCTGACTACAGGTCTGGTGCTCTATTCACTGTGCCACCTAGCTTCCCCAAAATAACTCATTACTGATGGAGTAGTAAATAAGTGTCTTAGAATTTGAACTCAAGATTTCCTTTCTCCAGACCCTGTTCTCTCTCCCTGTAACATCTAGCTGTCTCTAAAAGCAAACACTTGACTTATTTGCTAGACAGAGAGATGTTGTGGCCAAAGGTGACACTAGTTTATAATATAAAGTCATTTGTAAAATCTAATGGAGAAGAATGATGGAAGATTAAGGATAGTGTTACTTAACAAAACAGAGATGTGATTCAGTGTCAAACCAGCTTAAAGAAAATTTCAGAAATATCTCAACTAAGCAAAGTTATACCAAAGACATTTAAGTATGAAAATGAAGGTGGACAATACAGAGAGAAAAAAATAACAAGATTAGCAAAGATTTTTATAATGAGCTTTTTTTTTTTACCATCAAGTCCCTCTTGGACTCTAGCTTTACAGATGGGCTTTTAAAGGAGCTAGAGATGGCACTAAGGAGAACTAAAGGAGAACAAAGATTGGGAAAGCAGCTGACTAGGACCAAGAATACAAAAAACAGAGCTAGGAAGGAAGCAATGCAATTAACAGTGCTGTGGAATAGATTCACCAAATATCTAAAGGGAGAAAAGAAAGCAAAAACATGTAGAGAAAAATAAACTTCAGACCTTCTTAATTACAGAAAAGGATGACCAAGAGAACATAATCAACTATTGACCTACATATCTACTTTCCCACCTTTATAAATTTCTATGAGCATAATATACATGTGTGTGAATATACATGTATGCATAAATATGTATATCATATGAAGAGTATCCTCAGGGTGTGAGTAGGGAATAAGCAGGTTTAGCAGACTACATCCTTATTCTCATGCAATTGACTGAAAAATGTAGAGAATACAACCTACCCACTGTGCTCAATTTTGATTGATTTCAAGAAAGCTCTTGATTCAGTAAAGCAAAAGGGCACCTTAAAGGCTCCATTCTAACAAGGTGTCTTCCATCCGTATATCAAATATGTTCACGATTCCTTGAAAGATAAAGCATCAGAGATAATCTTGTTGAAGGATCCTATGATCATTAGTATCAAGTGAGGCAAGAAATAGAGATATATGTCCACTGACAGTCTTCGCAATTGTCATGGAGAAAATCTAGTATAGTTTAAATTCAACAGAGATTTCCCATACAGAGTAAGCTCCTTCAAGTGTTTTTGTTGGCAAATGGCATGTTATTTACTGTATCAAGCCCCAGAACAATGCAGACCCTCTTCTAGAACTACAGTGATTCAGAACCTAACAATGTACACAGGAAAGAAATGTGAACGAAGAAGTCAGTCAACAAACATTTATTAAGTGCCAACTATGTTCCAGGCACTGTACTAAGCTCTGGGGCTGTGAAGAAAGGCAAAAGATTGCCCCCTGCTTTCAAGGAGTTCACAGTCTAATGAGGAAGGCAACTTGAAAACAAGAAAGGTGCATGTCAAGTATGAGTAAGCTACAAATAGGAACCAGAATAGTGGATGATGTCAATGTATGATGGAAAACCAAGACTGATTGGTTTTGAAATGAGAGCAATAACCAGTGGGCAGGCTCTTTGTTCCTCTGGTATCCTTGAAGTGTCAGGAGAAAAATGAGAAGATTCCTAGGACATAAGGTGGATCCCCTGTGGTAAACTTGTGGGAATACATAGAGAAGAGTCCCACAGTATAGGCAGGCATTGGTTAGCTGAGAGCCACATCATTAGAGGAAATATTGACTTCAATGACACCACAGATCCATTTGAATATGTGAGTTAAATATTGCATCATTTATGAACAATATTTCTATTTTACATAAGAGAAGGTGAATTATTTTCCTTTTTTTTTTAAGCAATTGGGGTTAAGTAACTTGCTCAAGGTTACACGGCCAGTTATTTCTGGGTGTAGTGCTGAGTGTCTGAGCCCGGGATTCGATCTCCAGGTCATTCCAACACTGGAACCAGTGCTCTTACTCGCTGAGCCACCTGGCCGCCCCTAAGCAATTGGGGTTAAGTAACTTGCTCAAGGTTACACGGCCAGGTGTTTCTGGGTGGGTGCTAAGTGTCTGAGCCCGGGATTCGATCTCCAGGTCGTCCCAACACTGGAACCGGTGCTCTTACTCACTGAGCCACCTGGCCGCCCCAATTATTTTCCTTCTTAGGTCACAGGGTCTGTTACATGGACTCATAGAATAAATAGATTAAAGAAAAGAGAAAATTTTTAAAACTTGGTCATTTTGGTTTTTAAGACAAATATAAAATGGTACACATATCTCCCAAGCAGTTCATGTAAAACTCTAATAAATATAGCTAATAGGGTTGATACCCAATAGAAATATGAAGAGAGTGAGAGATCACCTCATTACCTTTGATGAGTTCAAGTCACCTGACCCAGTTGAAGTACTTCCTATGATACTGAAAGAAATGACTGATGTGATGATTGAGTCTTTGTTAGTGGTCATTAAAGTATCATGGAGGATGAAAGCGCTAGTCACAGATTGGAAAAGGGGCAAATGACTTATTTGTTTCTGGAAGAGAATGGAGAATAGAGCCTATAGACCAGTAAGTTTGACTTTGATTTGAAATTCATCCATGACTTCTAGAATATAAAGTGATATTTGATGACACCTAGAAAAGTAAGCAGTAGACCCAAAGAGCGAACCTGAGTTTGACAAGAATAGATCATGCCATCCTAGGTGTGTCCCCTTTCTTGACAAGGTCACTTAAATTAGAAGAGTAGGGAAATGAAGTAGATAGATTTTATCTAGATTTTTAGCAAAGCATTTGATCAATTACTCATACTTGACTAGATGGCAATCTAATTTATAAGATTCAGAACTGGTTAAATGACTGTACCTGAAGAATAGTCATTAATGATTGGTGTCAACTTGGAAGTCTTCAATGTGTTTAGAGGGAAATTTTTTTTCATTAACAAAATAAGTTATTATCAAAATGAGCTACAGTGGTAAGAAAGAGAAACCCAAGGATGAAATTCAGATTTGGACTTCTCTCCCCAAAGAGTTAGTTTCAGAAAGGGTTTTATACACAAAAAAAGGGAACAAAATACTATCAGTTAAGTCAATTTACAGCTTGCAGAAGGACCAGGAACAATCCACCTTCAAAGGAAAGGAATATCAAAGAGGGTGCAACTATATTTACTGAAACTATTTCATATTCTTTTTATGAGCAAGGTCTTAACGTAGTTAGACAAAGAGCCTCTTAGCATTTTGACTTCTTAAGGCCACCTGCTGCCTCCCCCAAGGTAATACTGACTGTCCAATTAAGAATTAGACCTTTTTATATATTTATCAAAATGAACACCTCAGGAATTTGTCCTTGACTTGGCACTGTTTGACATTTTTATCTGGGACTTGGATCAAGGCATAGATGGTACAGTTATCAGATATGTAGATGACACAGAGATAAGGGTAACTAATACATTGGAACCAGGATTCAACAGGATCTCTCTCAAAGGGATGGAATATTAGGCTGAATCTAACAAGAGGAAATTGTATAGTGATAAATGTAAAAACCTCACAAAGGTTCAAAAAGTCAATTTCCTGAATCTAAAATGGTGAAGACAGTGCTAGGCAGAAGCTCACAGGAGAAATAGCTGTGTGTTTTAATGAACTGTGACATCAGCATGAATCAACAAGACCTGAAAGGAGTGTAATGTAAGCAGGGAGGAGGAAAAGAAGAAGAAAATGGGAAATGCTAGCTGTTTTCAGCTGTTAGAAAGAATATCATGTGTTCTACCTAGCCCAAGAAGCTAGAATTAGGATAAGTAGGTAGAAGTTGCTATAAATAGAACATAAGTTTAATGTCAGGAAAAACTTCCTAATAACTAGAGCTATCTTCAAGTGGAATGGGCTGCCATGAGAAGTATCCCTCAGCTGAAGTCTTAAACAAAGCCAGGATGGGCACTTTTCAAGTATATTTTACGGGGGATCTCTTTTCAGATATATTTTGGACTAGATGACCTCTGAGATGTTTGAGAACCCTGAAATCTTGTGATTCTATGATCACAGATTTAGAACTGATTCAGTTCAGTTGTTTTTCAGTCATGTCCAACTCTTCATGACTCCATTTGGGGCTTTCTTCACAAAGATACTGATGTAATTTGCCATTCTCTTCTCCAGCTAATTTTTATAACTAAGGAAACTGAGGCAGACAGGATTAAGTGACCTGCCCAGGGTCACATAAGTAGTACGTATCTCATGCTGGACTTGAACTCACCCAGATGAATCTTCCTGACTTCAGGCCCTGTACTCCAACCACAGGGCCACCTAGCTACCCCTTTTCTGGCTAAAAGGTCCTTTCAACACTTTCCTCCCTATACCATGATACTTCCTTACATCATTTCTAAGACTCCTATTGCCTTTTTACAACCAGAGGTAGAAATAAAGATTCTACCTCTTAGACACCTGACCTATTAAGTTGAGAGTCAAAGTTGGTCCAGGGCTCAAAGCTTTACTAATCTTGTCATATCTATTTAGTAGGTTAAACTAGAAAGAATTTTTCTACTCCCTTTTGAGTCTCAATATGAATTAGAATTTCATTACAGAATAGATGAAAATTTTAGAAAAGAGAATCTAGGGCTTTAATTAACACATATAATATAAACACATGTACATATATCATAATAACTAGTATTTATAGAGTACTTTAATTGCAGAGTTTGTTCCATAAGCGATCTCATTTGATCCTCCCAGCAGTCCTTTGAAATACATAGTATCACTATCCCCATTTTACAGAGGAGAATACCAAAACTTACGAGGGGTTAAGTGATTGCCAGTGATTACATGACAAGTAAGCATCAGAGGTGAAATTTGTGAATATATGTGTGTATATGCATTTGCATGAGAGACACAATTAACATACATTTATTGAGTATACTATGTGTTGTTTACATGTAATTGTTGTTTACATGTAAAATTAAATGGAAAAAAAAACCATGAGTGTGCTGTGAGCCAGGTACTGTGGTGTGTTGGGAATACAAAGGAAGGCAAAATGAGTTCCTGCCCTCAGGAAGCTTACATGCAAAATGGAAGACAAAATGTAAACTACATATAAGATATATACAGAGCAAATGGAAGTCAGTTTGAGAGAGGACACTAACAGCTAAGGAAACTGGGAAAGGACTCCTGTAGAAGGTGGGATTTAAAATGATTCTTGAAGGAAGTTGGGGAGCCTAAAAGGGGGAGAAAAGAGGGAAAAGCATTTCAGGCAGAGGGCATGGCCAGGGAAAGGGACAGAATCAGGGGATGATGTGTCACAATCATGGAATTATCAATGGTCCAGTCTAGCAGGATCATGGAGCATAGAGGGAAGGAAAGCATAGGAAGACTAAAAAGGTAGGTAGGGGCCAGGTTTTTGATG
This sequence comes from Petaurus breviceps papuanus, assembly GCF_028583685.1. Taxonomy (NCBI): domain Eukaryota; kingdom Metazoa; phylum Chordata; class Mammalia; order Diprotodontia; family Petauridae; genus Petaurus; species Petaurus breviceps. The sequence continues at coordinate 10,658,760 of NW_027185612.1, read as the reverse complement.
ACAAGTGATAGTGTAGTAGATAGAGGATCAAGCTCAGAACAAGTTCCTCTTATAACACATACTGTTAGTCCTCTAAGCAGAGAAGATGACTATGTGCCCAGGGAATGGAAGTTTCCTTGCTGGATATTCCCTATACCAGTGAAAGCAAAGGTTCAGTCTCTATCTCTACATATATTTGTATACTAAATGCCTCCTTATGTTTGTTGTTGTTCAGTCATGTCCTACTTATCATGACCCCATTTGGGGTTTTCTTGGCAAAGATACCAGATTGGTTTGCTGTTTCCTTCTCCAGTACCTCCTTATGCTGAAGATCATGAGCAAAATTCAGCAGACAATACAATGAAGTTCTTTGAACCTCATAACCTACTCAGTAGGTCCTACTGCTTTTGAATTCAAAGTTTTAAAACTCAGCAAGAATTTGGGGGAAGAAGCATGACTCAGTAGAAAAAGCTGTGACCTTGGAGGCATGGGACTTGAGTTCTAACCCCCAGTTCTGCCATTTAATACTTTAGAACCTTGGTCAATCAATCAGCATGCATTTATTAAGGACCTACTATATACCTTGTGCTTGTGCTCTGCTGAGTTCTTGTATAAATATAAAGAATGAAACAATCCCTACCCTCATGGAGCTTACAGTCCAACAGCAAACTAATCAGATTCTCTATGCCCCTGTTTCCTTATCTGTTAAATAATATAACTGTACCAGATGATCTCTAGGCACCTTTTTATGTCCAAAACTCTGATCCTAATTAGTGACTACTGTTGGCAGAATACTTTGTAAGGTGCTTAGAGAAGATAAAAAGGTTAGCTATGACACCATCCCTGACTTCATTAAAATTTATGGATTAGTAGGGAAATATATCATGGGCCCAAATAACTACATTCTTCACTATTTCAATGAACTATAATTTCTTTGATATGGTTGTTCCATTCAGAGAATTCTTTCTTTTTTTAAAATCTACGCCTTAGTAGATTATCTTCATAAATTTCCGTGCCTAAAATTCATCTCTCAGATGTCAAACTTCTTTTGAAAAGCCTCAGAACTTAGTTAAATTTGGCCTTGGGTAACAACAACAATCATTGTCATAAATTTATATATTGCTTTAAACACTTTTAAAATCACAACAGCCCTTTGAAACAGATAGTGAATTTTACAGATGAAGAACTATAGGCTCAGGGGTGGCTAGGTGATGCAGTGCAGAGAGTACCTGCCCTGGAATCAGGAGAACCTGAGTTCAAATCTGGCCTCAGACACTTAACACAAAACCTAGCCGTGTGACCTTGGGCAAGTCACTTAACCCCAACTGCCCTTCAAAAAGCAAAAAAACAACACACAGAAATATAGGCTCAGAGAGAAAAAAATTACTTCTCTAGAGTCCAATGGAACCTTGTCCAGTTCAACCAAAACCACCTTTAATGACCAACAATCTCTGAATTGTTAAATCCAGTGGACTTTTTCTCAGTCCACATCCCATTGACCTCTCTTTAGCTTTTTATATTATCCAGCTGCCCTCTCTTCCTAGATTCTCTTCTCTCAGACTTTGTGACTGCTGCTCTCTCTTGCTCCCTATCTAACTACTCTTTCTAAATCCTCTTTGCTGTATATTTATCTATCTCCCATCCACTAAATATGGGCATTCCCTGAGGCTCTGTCCTGGATACTCTTATATCTCTGTGCTCTCAGTGATCTCATCTGCTCCCATATATTCAATTCTCATCTCTATGCAAATAACTCACAAATCTATATATCCAACTTTAAGCTCTCTCTTTCTCTCTCTCTCTCTCTCTCTCTCTCTCTCTCTCCTCTCCTTTCCTCCCTCCTCCCCTTTTCCCTCTTCCCCCTCCCCGTCCCTTCCTC
>NW_027185612.1:10573989-10656892 GCF_028583685.1 Petaurus breviceps papuanus | reverse complement strand
CCCTTTTCCCTCTTCCCCCTCCCCGTCCCTTCCTCCTCTCTGTCTCTTTCTCTCTCTCTCCCTCCCTCACTCCCTCCACATGTACTGAAAATTCCACTAATTAGAAATCCATTTGTGGATAGTAAGCATCTTCTAAAGCTGCAAATTCTTTTAGGATGATTAAGGACTGTTAGACATACACAGAGAAATGTGAATTAATCTAATCAACTCTTTTCCTCCCAATACCTTTTTCAGGTCAGCTTCACTGAGGAATTGGGAGTTGTGACTTGGAGAGGATAAGGGGATGGTCATTTCAAAGTATAGGACACTTGAGAAGTTGGGGAAGCCAGAATGGAGTCCTATGCTATTGTATGGGGTGGGGGGGGGGGTTCCAGGATAGCAAGAGGACAGTAGTATATGAGGGAAGGCACACTGGAAAATGGAAAGGGGTACAGAAAGGAGAGGCGAAGAATGCCAAAAATAAGCTTTATTCTGTTTTTCAAAATTTTTTCTAGAGTTAACTGTCAAAAAAATCTTCCCCTATTTTTTCTCCATTTCTCTAACATATCACATAGTTCCCACTAGTTCAAACAAGTACTAAAGTTTAACTCTTATTTCAACCTCCATTAGAGTCCTACCATGATGACAGTCATTACCCTAGTTTCTCAAAGGCCATTCTGACAGAATACAAGCTCTAACTGATCCTACCAGGATATAAAGACTTTTGAGTATAGACTCAACAATCATTGTAATTTGAAGGGCAGCAAAGTATAAGTTGAGTGAGTCTTCCTACTATACTGGCCCCAGGGTGATTTTTTTTTTGTCCATAGCATCCATTGAAGACCATTATTAAGTCATGAAGGGTTTGGAATCTTCATCCATTACGAGAGTATCAAGTAATTTGATTGTGTTACAGTTTAAATAGATTCATATGGATCAATTTGAGATTCTGTCACCTCTAAGCATTTTTTACATTTCTACAGAGAAATGAATTCCAATTTCCAAACAACTGAATTGCTAAGGAAACTTTTGGAGTACAATAATAAAGATTACCAATACTTGCTTCCCTATATAAGGCTCTCACCTTGGGCAGCTAGGTGGCATAGGGGATAGCACATTGGGCCTGGAATCAGGAAGACTCCTCTCTCTAAGTTCAAATCTGGTCTCAGACACTATGTGACCCTGGGCAAGTCACTTAACCCTATCGGCCTCAGTTCCTCATCTGTAAAATGAGTTGGAGAAGGAAATAGCAAACTAGTCCAGTATCTTTGCCAAGAAAACCCCAAAAGGGGTCACGAAGAGCCAAAAATGACTGAAAAACAACTGAACAAAAAAGAGCAGCTTGTTTCAGATAAACACTCAAAAATTTTCTTCAGACTTTAAACAGATTAATAATAGAACCCAGAGTGGAGAAGTATAATCCTAGCTCTGCCATAACTAGCTGTTTAACCTTGAGCAAATCATTTAATCTCTTTAGGCCTCAGTTTCCTCATCTGTAAAATTAGATTGAACTAAATTATTTCTAAAGTTCCTTCTGACTCAATATTATATGTCTTATGACTCATTGTGCATGGGTTGGAATATCTTTCTTCATTTGTTTCTGAGTGATCCAAAGAAATCTTGATTTGTTTTTTAAATCACAAATATCAGTAGTTTCCCAACAACTCATAATTAAGAAATAGCTGGAGGGCCCTTTCTCATAGTTCCTGTTTAACCTTTGAGTGAAAACCATGCTCGAGACATGTTGCAGACTGAACTCTTTCAAAGTCAGTCAATGCATGTCATTGCAGCATCTGTTATCACTGCAGCTCCCATCTCTGTCCCCCTTAATGTAGCCTCTTAAAATCCTTCGTTCCGTTCAGGACTCAGGTCAAGGGCCAGCTTCTACAGTAAGTCTTCCCAGAACACCCCACTCGTGCCTGCTTCCTTCCCTTCTCAGTATACCTTGGATGTTAATTGTATCTACAGTATTTATTATTATATGTATTTTGTTTATAGCTATCTTGTGCAAATGGCCCTGATTGAATACAGAGCATCCCAAAAGTCTTTTCTGTATTCCGTCCAAGCGGCTGGTACACAGTAGGTGCCTAGTAAATGCTTGTTTTGTTGTTTGATCGTATCTAAAGTCAGCCTTGTTTGTACCTTCATTTTCACTCAAGGACCTTATGTAATGCTTAGGTGCATTACCAATCTGACAATGCCATTCAGACAATTTTTCTGCAGTTATCTTATGGGAGTAGAATTTTGTTATATACGAGATGTCCCAAAAGTATTAGCACAGATTTAAGCTTTAATAAGTTCAAAAGTATAAATGCCACAAATTGATTTAAACTGTCATTTCAAAATTTTTTTACATTTCTTTTACATGTTTTTAGGTTTGTGAATTTTTAAGGATTTTTTAATATATCATGATGTGACTGACATTGTGTGTTGCTTGTGTGATAGTTTCTGGATGACACTTTCTCAGACAGGTGGATGGGTAGAGGTCTTCTGGTTTGGCCACCTTGGTCAGTTGATCTATCTCCATTAAAACATTTTTTTTGCTTTTTGGAGGGGGGAAGGCAGGGCATTGGGGGTTAAGTGACTTGCCCAAGGTCACATGGCTAGTAAGTGTTAAGTATCTGAGGTCGGATTTGAACTCAGATCCTCCTGATTCCAGGGCCAGTGCTCTATTCACTGCACCACCTAGCCGCCCCCATTAGAACTTTTCTTGTGGGGGTCATATCAAAGCTGTCATATATGCACCAAAACCTTGTTCTTTGGATGAGCTATGATTAAAAATGTAATCCTTTCAATCACTAAGAAGTTTATAAAAGTTTTTACAAAGTTTGAAAGTCAGCTAGAGTAATGCATAGCATGATAATGGTTACATTTAATTTTAATGAATAACATCAGTATTTTAACATTTTAATTCATAATTAACTTTTCAAATGGTGGGAGTATTTTGTAAGTTTGTAGCATTTATACTTCTGAAGTTATTAAAGCTTAAAACTAAGACTTTTGAGACATCCCATGTAAGGGAATAAGGGAGGTTAGTCCCATGGTTTAACTACTATAGAGAACTCCTGGTTGAGGAAATTCTCTCCTCTAGTGCAGATTGGCACCTTCTCTGCATCTTAGTCTTAGAGAATTGCCAAGAACATCAGTTCTTAAACTGCATGGCCTCAAGACCTTCCAAAGAGCTTTCAGTTACATGGGTTATATCCATCAGCATTATCATAATAGAAATTTTAAAGTCTTAGTATTGTTTTGAAAGAAGAGATAGAAAATAGAGTAATAGAAAAAAGACAAAAGAAAAAAGAATTTTGACTTTGTGGACCTTCTGAAAGGTCTCAGGGACCCTTTAGGGATCCCTGGACCAGACTTTGAGAACTACTGACCTAGAGCCCTGAGAGGTCAAGTGTCCAAAGTCACACAGCCTCTGTATATGTCAGAGGCAGGGCACAAACCCAGGTTTTCATAGCTTTGACACTGACTCTCTATCCACAATGCCTCTTGACATTATGTAATACTAACTTTAATAGATGATGTTATTATAACACTTTATGGTTTGCAAAGTGCTATACATGCATTGTGATCTTATGAGATAGACACAATGATTATGCCTATTTTCTAGATTAAGAAACTGAGCTATGGAGAGAATATCATTATCCAGAGATCATCTCCCAAAAATGTCAGAGTATTGGTTCCCCCTGAGGAATGGCTTTTACATGAAGCTGTCAGTTATATCATTTATTGGGCTACAGGTGGGGATATGCAAGGACAGTATTAGTTCTGAGGAAAAGAATGATAGTGATGGTTATTTTACTATCTATCCATTCAATTTTTGACTATAAAGACTCGGAAAGGTCTTCTAAAATACTTCATTGAACTCTGAGGGTGATTATAAAATCAATATTTTCCATTCCCAGTTCCATGATCTGTAAAAGTCCCTTGAACATTAGGGCCTAAAGAAGTTTTAGGATTTTAGGTGAATGTCCTACATGGACTCTCTGGCCTCTCTGGTACCTTTGATCACTAGTTTCATCCCCCCTGCCCTGATCCCCATCAGATAGAGTGATGGTGCCATGATATTTAGTTTTTCTCTTGCTTCAGTAACTTCCTCTTAAGTTTAAAGATTGTACCTCTTTGCTTGAAACAATGCCAATAGTTCATGAAGAGGATATGAACTCCTTTAACCACTGTCGGTATTATTCATCTAATGATTCAAGTTCGAATTGAACTAATGCTTATTAAATACCTATTATGTGCAGAGTACTGTACTAGGCATATAAAGATGAAAGATGAAGCTGTTCCTCTTCTCAGAGAACTGTGTTCTGGGGGAAGGAGTAAGATAGAGATTCTGGAGGAGTAGAGGTAAGGAAAGGAACACAGCATGTCCCCAGATAACACATAATATCAGATAGTAGGTGATAGGGACAAAGGAAAGATCCATACTTATGCTCTTAGAAAATGTCTTGCATACTTGTTTCCTTCTGCTAGTAGTTATCTATTTGTATGTGTGTATATATATATATATGTATATATATATATATAATATGTGTGTGTCTGTGTGTATGTATGTATGTATGTATGTATGTGTGTTGCATCTTCCCAACTAGGTTGTAACTCTTAGAGGTTAACAGCCATATCTTACACTTCTAACCGGTTTATTGGGTTGCATGGGGTATTCAGGGATGGCTAGTACTTCTACTGTGAGGATTAACAAAGCCCTTTTCAGATCTGCTCATCTGCCTTTGGTGTCTACCTGATTCTCCCGACTCTTATCTGTGGTGCCAAGAAATCATAGCAGGAACAGCAGCCGAAGTGGCTAGGCAGGTGGGAAGTACCTGACCTCAAATCCATTGGCAAGTTAGGGGGATAACATTCCCCCAGACGAATGGGCAGATGAGAACAGTTTGTTTCATTGGCCATGAAGGGAGCTGAGGCAGGTGCTGTGGTGTGCTTGGTCAGACATCAAAAACACCAAGGTCATCCTCTGCATCCTGGGCCATCTCCAGTCCTCTTGCCTTTTTTCTCACCCTTGAACTTCGATAACTCTGGAAGAGAGAGGCTGATGACCTTGTGTGAGTCGGCCTCACTTAAATCCAAGTGCAAGTCAAGACATCACCCAACACCCACAATTTTATCCTGTGTAGTGATGTCATTAGTCTGCTTTGAAAATGAAGGAAGAACAACAACAACAGCCTGTTTCTACCAAAACACAGTTCTTGGGGGGTGGCTGGGTGGTGCAGTGAATAGAGCACCAGCCCTGAAGTCAGGAGGACCTGAGTTCAAATCTGGTCTTAGACACTTAACACAAAAACTAGCTGTGTGACCTTGGGCAAGTCACTTAACCCCAATTGCCCTACCTTCCCCCCTCCAAAAAACAAAAACCAAAACAAAACAAAGTTCTCTGCATGTAGTAATGGTTTTTTAAGCTTACTTTAAACTGTCAAGCATTTTATAACCTTAACACTATATAAGTGTAAGTTTTCAACATCACTGTTGCCACAAGGATGTTTGTGGCCAGTTCACTTGAATCAACTCCATACTGACATCATAATACAATGCCTGGTGCATATGGCTGCTGAGGTACATGTGACTGCAGCAGAAAGGAACACTGGCCATGAAGTCAAGAGACCAGGGCTGCACTCCTGGCCCTGCCTCCCTCTAGCACCCCTCTGTACTTCAGTGTACTCGTCTGTAAGATGGGACTAATGATATTCCTATTGCTTCCCTCCCTCAGTGGTTGGGGAGAAAAGCCACTATAAATTTTAAAGCATTATAGAAGTTAGAATCATTATTATCATATTAAATCACCTTATTATTGTGCATATTTCTTTATATCCAAGGTATAAAGGAAGCATCACAGGTCTTAGACTCAGAAATGGGTTCTGGCTCTTTTATTTACTTCTCATGATATATCACAACCTCTCTGATCCTCCGTTTATATTCAGGGATGCAATGGGGAAAATGACCCTCTCTCTGTCTGAGGTTGCTGTGACAAAAGTAGAGTGCTAGATTAATATGAACTTATTATCACTAATAGCCATGTCCCTGTGTGTGCTAACAGGACTAAAGAGGTTAATGGATGAGCAGCAGCCTTTCTCTAAGCTGTCTTTTGAGTCATGACTGGGGTGATATGTTTAGGTCCTGTCATATATTGCCATTTTCTGTCTCCATCTGCCTAATATCTTTGTTCAAAAGGAACTCACTCTGGCAAGAGCCCTGAGCTCCTCTGAGCGGGCTGTTGAGGATTGTCCAGCATGCCATAGTTGGGTCTATTTCAGGGCATCCGTAAAGTCTAGCCTACTTATTGTAGTTTACCCTATGAAGTTCATAGCCCAGTGAAATGTAAATTCCTTGAAGGCATGGACTATCTCACTTTTTGTATTTGTATCTCCAATGCCTACCACAGTGCTTGGATTACAGTGGGAGCTTAATAAATGTTATTTTTTTCTTCCCATTGAGTTCCCACTCCCACATGTGTCTAATCCCATGGAATTTTGTTGTTAGTCAAGTACTGGTAGATTTTCTATGCTCCAGGAATTCGTTGTTAGTCATACTGCCTTATTGTTGTTTTTATGGATACATTTTGTTTTTACATTACATTGATTTCTAATATACCTTCTCCTACTACCACCACTCATCAAACCTTCTCTTGTAACCAAGACTAAAAAAAGAAAAAGGAAAAAAACAGTTTAGCAAAATCATCCAATGTATCAACCAGCCTCATCTGACAGCTTATGCAACATTGCACACCCATAGTTCCCACCTCTCCAGTGAAGGGAAGAAAGTGTATTTTGTCATCTCAGATCCAAGATCAGTCCTAATCATTTACTGTGAGTAATTACTTCTAGATACTTCTAGGTGATGAATGAAACTATTCTCAAGACCTTAATTGGTAATGGGAGTTTTTAAATTCTTGGTATCCTATCTTTTAGTTTCCAAAAGGAAAACAAAAACAGCATTCTTAACTTGTTTTACTACATTGCCTTTTAGTGTATAGGCTGATAGTGCACAGCTTTGTCACTGGAAAGGGGCAGTTTGGAAGATTTTTGCTTTCTTTTTTTTTCCCCAAGAAATTTTTTTGAGTGAACACTTCCAAGAGAACAATTTATACAACGTATTCACAATATGTAAAAGAAAACACTGAAGGAAATCAGAACTCTAATCATGATTTTAATGGATTGAAGACTGCTTCTCTCCCTTTAATGCAGAGGTGGTTGTCTTTGTTGTGGAATAAGGCATACCCTGTCAGACATGGTCAGCATGTCTGTTTGTTTTGCTTATTTTACTTGACTTTGTCTTTGGTTTGGTTTGGTTTGGGGAGGGGGAGAGTGTTGCAAGGAAAGTCACTACTGAGGTATGAAAGTGGGGAGAGTATCATGAAGAAGTGAAAGTATTTCTTAAAAAGCATCAGTCAAAATAATTCTTTTTTTTTTAATCCCATGTCACCCATATTACAAATTATAAAAAAAAACCTCAGGCTAGATGTAGAGATCATTTCCTTTATAAAAAGCAAAAATACACTGCCTTCTGGAGAGGTATTTTCTCTTCTGAATAGTCCCTCTTGAGTATATTTTCTAATGATACTTGTAAGCTTTCTCAAATCTCTCAAAAGTTCAAGGAGACTGCTTGCTGTATCTCCATCTACCTCCAAATTCCATATGCTATGCCTCCCTTATTTGGGGCTTTATTCTACAAATAATATGAGAGTAAATTATTTCTATATTTAGATAAATTGATTATGGCACCCATAGCTGATAACCTTTTATCATGGTCAACTTCAGTGCATGCTACTAAGAGATTGAACCACGGGAGAAAGTCAGGGGGTCTCATGGAATTGGGAAAGCAAACTGTGCTGGTCTCCTCTCCAGTGAATATACTTAGCATCCCATTACCAATCATCTTCCATTAACTAAGTAGACAGTATTCCGGATGGACCCCCAGATAAAGAGGAGCAATTTGTCCATCAGTGAGATGAAAAAGAATTTTGATTCTTACCATTGTATGGATTTTTACCATCTGTTGGCAAGTTCCTGATGTTCATTAGCAATAATACCATTTTATCAAAATGTGTCAACCATGTGGTTCAATTCAGAACTTATAACAAAGGGAACCCTTTCAGTTCCAAAGGAACACCTTTGTTATTGATGCATTCAAATTGTGAATTATAAATAGCAAAAATGAGTGATTGGGATTGATAATACATGAAGCTTTACATGTTAGTTTGTCATTTGTTAAAGGAAGGTGTGATAAGTTGGTACCTGTGATATCTGTGCATTTGATCTAAGGTTTTGTTACCATTGAACATCATCTTCTTTTATATAGTTGTACTCATTTTGCATATTTTTCTTTTGTCTCTTCTATCTTCATTTTGCATCACTCCATACAAATGAACTCTTCACATTCTTTATGATGCAGTAATATTCCATGATTCTCATATGCCACTTTTAATTCAGCCATTCTCCAGTCATTGGGCATACCATTTCTTTCTAACTCTTTGGTATTACAAATCATGCTGCTAGGGATATTTTGTAGAAATAGGCCTTTATTTTCTGTCAGTACATGTATAAAACAAGTAGTGGGATTCTTGGATCAGAATTTAGATCTAGGGCGGCCAGGTGGCTCAGCGAGTAAGAGCACAGGCTCCACTGTCAGGATGACCTGGGGATCAAATCTGGGCTCAGATACTTAGCACCACACCCAAAAATAACTGGCTGTGTAACCTTGAGCAAATTACTTAATCCCAATTGCTTTTAAAAAAAAGTTATATCTATTCCATAACTTAGAATTAGAAAATTCCATAATCTATTCCCCTTAGACAAAGAAATCTCAGCCCAAACGATCAGTGTGGACTGTGGTCAGGTGACATTAAAAGGTGCTCTTATCTTTATTACAAATCACCAACATCATAAGGACCTTCTCTTTCCAATAATGGTGGAACTCATGCCTATCAAGGCCCTTGCACCTACAGAGTACTCTGATGCCTTATAATGCTATCTAAAGGGATCTATCCTATATTACAGAACTATATGATAGATAAGTTCCTTTTTCTACTTCGAGGAACTAAGCTCGCTTGTATAAGAACTAAGATGAATCTGTGCTATATATAACAGCACAGTATGGTCCAAAGAACTCTGACTTTGGAGCCTAAAGACCGAGGTTTGAATCCCACTTCTGACATTTTCTATCTTTAGATCATTAGACAAGTCATTTACCCTAGCTTGCTTCCTTACCCTTAGCTATAAAATAAGGGGCATGTACATCTATGATTCCTTCTAGCTCCAGATCCATGATTCTGTTAATGAGTCAAGTTATATTTAGCTAGCAGCATAGTTTTAGACAGTCCATAGCTTTTTTAAAGGATTTCTTTTTTTTGGGGGGGGGGTTCCAGTAGCTCTATAGGGAAGTAAATGAAGTGTCATTGGCACCTCAAGTTTCACTGAAGCAAGATATAGTCGGTCAGTTAATAATCAATAAACATTTATTAAATGTCATCTGTATGCCAGGCACTGTGCTAAATGCTGGGGATACAAAAAGCATCAAAAGATAGTCCCTGCCTTCAGGGGACCTCACAATCTAATGGGAGAGACAAGTAAGCAAATATTCACAAGCAAACTGTATACAGGATAAATAGGAAATAATTAACAGAGGGAAAGCACAAGAATGAAGGGGCATTAGGAAAGGCTTCCTGCAGAAGATGGGGTGTTAGCTGGCACTTAAAGGAAGTCAGTAAGTAGAGATGAGGCGAAAGGGCATTCCAGGCATGGGGGACAGCCAAAGAAAATGACCTAAGCCAAGGGATATGTGTATGTGTCTTTATATACCTTTCATGTTACATCACAATTCTCTTTCCAGATCTGTGATTGCATTAGGAAATTCCCATTAACCAACACAGATTGGCAACTGCCCTGCAAATTGTAGACCTCAGAGTAGTCTGGCACACTGGAAGGTTTGGTAAATTATCCAAGGTCATGCAAACTAGAGTTTTGTTGTTTTTTTTTAAGTCCCCTTCCAGGTCTCCTGCTCAATTTAAACAGGAGTCATTATTCAACACTGAAGGAGGACAACTGGGTTGGAATTCAAGCTCCATCACTAATTCTGTGACCTTGGATAAGTCGCTTCTTGGTCATGCAGTTTTTTCATCTGTAAAATAAGAATAATGACCCCTGCATGAGCAGCAATGTATGTGAGAAGACTAAAAATTATAAAATTCCATATAAATATTGGGTATTTTTATATTTTCTATATTGCTATGGTTGTATTTTTTTATACCATTTTAAATGTATGGCTACTGAAAATTCCTTCCTTTTCCCAATGCCTTATTCTGAGGCCTTCCTTCTTTTCTATCTTCATAATTCCTTAACTAATCAAAATGTTTAGCGAGTACGTGCTATTTTCAAGATATTTGTTGTCATGCAATGAAGGCTACAAGGACACAATAAGACATAGCCTCAGCCCTCTAGAAAATAACAATCTAATAGTGAAGACAAGACATATATGTTTGGAAAGGTAAATAACAACACAGCAGTGTTAGAAGTCCTTAATGAATAGATTGATTATAGATTTAGAGCTGGAAGGCATCTCAGTGGCCATTTAGTTCAACTCCCTCCCCCCCCATTTTATATATAAGGAAACTGAGGCCCGTAAGTGACTTGCCCAAGGTTATACAAGAAGTAAACATCAGAGATGAGATGGTATCCTAGAGACTCAGAGAGGCCACTGTGGACCTTTTCACCATGTTTTGGGGTTTTTCTTGTTGTTTTCCTATAATATGTCTATTCCTTCCCTCTTTAAATTTCTGATTCGGAATATCATTACAAGAAACTAACTCAGCAAGTTATTGAACTATAAGGAAAAGATGAGATTTGCATGTGTGATTTCTGATTTTTTTTATGAGAATTCACAGATTTACCTATTGAAGCAGACTCCTGGTAAACAATTACTAGACCAAGATCTAGCCTAGAGAATTTAAAACCTTATTTTCAAGTCAATGCCTGGAATTTGTGCACAAAGGAGTGGGAAGAGGTTCCTTCCTGAGCACAGGAAGGGACAAGATTCAATGACTCAAGCATAGGATAGGCCTGTTTTTATGATCTCAAGAACTCCAGCTTGATTTTTTTTTTTTTTGGCCTTGTTCAAATTGCTTAATCTTTCAGTGCTGGCTCTGCTGAATTTTTCAGAATCTCGGAGCTTCAGATGCATCGTCTCATTCACTGGTCCTCATAAAATTTCTATGAAATGAGTAAGGGAACCATAGTCTTATTGTCTTTTGTAGGCTAAATAAGTCGGTGAATGAATGTATGAATGGCTGAATCACAGAAAACCTAAATGATTTGTCCAAGTGGCAGAGCCAGGCCAGGAACTAAATAAAGGTTTCTAATTCACAGGCCACTCTAATGATTTACCCATTAGACCACTAATTCCCAGGCCTGGTTTTGTGACACCATCCTTCCCCCTCCCACCCTAACTCCCTTTCTTTCTCTCTCCCAGGAAATCCCCAATTGACTCAAGTGCAAAATTGTTCTAATACAAAACAAAATATATTCTAATTTTTAAAAAATAACAATAATGTTTTAGGTGAGAGAGCGGTACCCCAGAATCAGACAAATAAGCACAACTCCTCAAAGTTTGAACTCCTTGCCTCAGACAGCATGATCTCAACCAAACAACACTTCGACACTGCTCCATAGGGCAATTATAACCATTGTACGCAGAAAAAAGAAAAAAAAAAACGAAATCTCAGGCTCAGGTGCAAGTTCCTTTCCTTCCCCTCCCCCAAGCCAGAGTATAGCAAGGTCACCACAGGGCATTTTCATTACAATCAGTTTCCCCAACTTATGGGGCAGCTCCTTCTTTTCTCCATTAGAGCGTCCAGCTGGCAGGCCTCTCCCAAAGCCCAGTGAGGGTGGGGGCTGCTTTCTTTGCTGTTGGTTTGCTTACAAAGCTCTGGGGGCCAGCCTGCCTGTCAGGCCTCGCCTCTTCTGGCCTGCCCTTTGTTGATGACAGACCTCAGGAAGGCCTACTCTCTGCAGCCTGAGACCTTGCTAAGTGCCTATTCAGCTCAACAAGGAGGGGGGAGGCTTGTCTCCAGCCGGCATTGAGCACATTTAAAATGGGCACTGGCTTCACCAGCCAGGAAATTGTTGAGTTGTAATTCTTCCCCTCAATCCCCTCAGTGATGCGCCCCCCCAAACACCATCTTCTCTTTCTATAGTGACCCTGCCCATCACGAAGTTCTCTCAAACAATGAGCGGCAGCCCCCACATTGGCACTATCACAAGTGCCTAAAGTTGTCTAGGTTGAAAATATTTACAATGAAGCCGGGCTCCTGTGAGTCCCGGTGAAGCAGCCAGCAGTCCTGGCCTTTTATGCCAGCCTTCTGAGAAGCTCTGAACAATGAGACCTTGGTGTAGCCCTTGAGAAAAGGGTGCCCACTTCTGAGCAAAATGCAAGTCAGTGGCTTTGATGTACCCAGACGTCCCCAGCCATGCAAATGGTGTCTGAGAGCCTGAATTTGGTGGCAGTGTCGGGGAATCAGGGGAGTAGCACCGACTAGTTTTTGGTTTTTTATTTTTTTTCTTTCTGGAATATTTTAAACTCACTTTCCTGGCATTCTCTGAGTTTCTATTCTCTTTGTAAAAGGCCAAGGTCATTTAGTCCACGGTATTTTTATATCACTTTTCACATCTAAGTAATCACTTCTTTTATAGTCTAGTAGAGTGATTTGGCAGCTAAAATCAGCATTGCTTTTAAGACCATTTCATATCAGAGTACATAAAACTGCATCCACTGCTATTCCTTTCCTCTCATCCAAGTCCCCTCTTCTTGATGAAAGGCTAGCTCAGAAACAATATCATAGGATCATTGATTTATATATTTTATATTCATATTTATATATCTTTTTCCAGCAAGAGGCAGTGGTCAGTATGTAGGAGCTTGTACAGGGTTGTACAGGTCCAGTCATTCACACATACCGGCTTTGGCATCTTAGGCAAGTCACCTCATTTTTCCAGACAATTTTCCAAGATTATAAATTGCAGAGAAGGTGTCAACCTACCCTGGGTAAAGTTTCCTCCTCCCAGAATTCTTTGTATCAGTGAAATCAATCACAGTGAAATATACACTTTTTTCCCCCATAATATGTCAAATCTAATCTCTAAAACCATCAGATAGGTAGGTGGTCTCCAAAGGTTCCCTAGAGGAGTTCGATTATAATAGATTATTCCTTCTATACCTTAGAAAATTTGTTTTGGTGTCCTTTGACATACTGGCTCTGTGTGCCTGGGCAAAGGCACTTATTCTCTCAGTGCCCCCAAGAAACTCTAAAAACCATGCATTACAGAGGAAGTACTGCCCATTGCACTGGTAGATGGAGTTTCAATTCTTCAAGTTCCTTACAAAGAAAAAATTCTATCAGTTTCTGTATTCTCAGATTTTTCTAATACCTAAAGTTTCTTTAAAGAAAATGTTTTCTGAAATGAATGAAAGAAAAATCAAGATTAAAACAAAATGTTCCTTTATAGTTTTAACCACTATTTTACATCCAAGTATTTACCCCTTGTCATTTACTGTTTTCTGTTGGAAGCCAACAGGCAAAGGAGGCCTCTCCTGTTAAACTGCCCTCAGGGCTGGAGATAGAGGTAAAAAGTTCACCTTGTTGCTAACATTTGCTTCTGGGGTCCACTGCACCCAGGCCGTCTTTATTTTTTAAAGTAAAAAAAAAAATTAAATGTGTTTCGGCATCTAACATCAAAAAAACCTTTCAGTGAAAGAAAGAACTACTTTATCTCAGGATGTTATGTCAGTTTAGATTTTTAGGCAGTACTTTTCTAAGAGAAGAGGAATAAAAAAAGATTGGTATAGTCCTGGAAAATGGGGAAGGAGATGAAGAAAGGAATAATTTGGGTTTTATATTTCCCTTATGAACGGAACGGGCAGCTAGGTGGTGCAGTGGATAGAGCACCAGGCCTGGAGTCAGAAGGACTTAAGTTCAAACCCAACCTCAGGACATTTAATAGCTGTGTGACCCTGGGCAAATCACATAACCCTGTTTGCCTCAGTTTCCTCATCTGTAAAATGAGCTGGAGAAGGAAACAGCAAACCACTCCAATATCTTTGCCAAGAAAACCCCAAATGGGGTCATGAAGAGTCAGACACAACCAGAAAAACAACTTATTGTATTTACAACACCAAACTTCATTTTACCTTGCCTGAGGAAGTCAATTTTTGTGACCCTATGTTTACTTCCTCCGTGATTTCTCCTATAAAATGACAAATATCAAAAGTCGTAAAAAAAAAATTTAAGAAGCCCACAAGCAGGGTATACAGGGTGTCCCAAAAGTGCAGTTTCACCTGTAATAGCTTGTAATTGCACCAAGACTTTTGGGACAGTGTGAATTATAGCAGGAATGTCACTGATCTACTGAGGAACCTATTCTTTCTTAAATTGACATAATGGGTGATTGGAATTAATAGGCCATTGATGATATGGAGGGGGAATTACTTTAAGCCCCAAGTAAAATGGCTTGCTACAATATTATGCAAATGTCTTCTGTTTGTGGAAAATGTATTTTTTTTCCTCATCCCATTTCCATCTCTTTTTTGTTCTATCTTCCTCCTTTCCTTTTTAAAATAAGGTTTCTGGGGGTGGCCAGGTAGCACAGCAAGTAAGAGCACCGGCTCCAGTGTCGGGATGACCTGGGGATCGAATCCGGGCTCAGACACTTAGCACCCACCCAGAAACACCTGGCCGTGTAACCTTGAGCAAGTTACTTAACCCCAATTGCTTTAAAAAAAAAAAATAAGGTTTCTGCGCTCTTTAGGCTACTGCCCTCTATAGTTTGCACAATCTTATTAAGTAATAGCCTAAAGTTGGTTGTTCTCAGTTCGATTTATTTATCATATATTAACAATGCTCTAAATCCTATTTAAAATAAGTTCTTTGCGGGGGGGGGGGGGGGGTGCTGAGCATCACCAGTGCAGAGAGCCACTTCATCTAGGCACATCTTTGACATAACTTATGACCTGGATACCAAGAGATTAAGTGACCTTTCCTATGTTCAACCCAGCCAGTATGTGTCAGAGTCAAGACCTGAAGCCCAGGCCTTCCCAGGGCCAAAGCCAACCTTTCAATCACTAGGTCAATCTACCTCTTCACTCTTGTCCCTAATGTATTTATGATTTGAGTGCAAAGGCTGTCCTATATGAAACACAGATGAAGATCAAATCACCATATTCACAATCAAAATAAGAAAAATCTGACTTACTTCCTGTTCTTATTCCTCTTTCATCCATTTAAAATAGAAGAAGGACCAGACAGAGAACAAGAAGAGGGCAGGTAAAGGAATAAAGATTTCTGCAGAATAACACTTTTGGGTTTAATGGGGAAAAAATTATTTGAGGAACATCTCAAAGAATAGAGGTCTAATACGGTATATACATACACTACCTGAGAGAAGAGAACATCGACATTCATTATTAAAGCAGCATACCATACAGGCAGATGGAACTACTGAGAGGAAATCTAATTGTCTTTTTTTTCTTTTCCTTCCATTGTGTTTGCTTACAGATGATCATTCCCGGATACTTTTGAAATCTGAAAATAGCCACGACAATTCTGACTACATCAATGCAAGTCCCATTGTAAGTATGTAAACTTATCCTAAGTCAACACTTGCTCTTTGTTCAAGTGGCATTAATATGGTCAGATCACCAGGACTGTTTTAATTTAAAGAGCCAAAGTTGTCTTTCTGAGACAGCATAAGCCAAAAAATAATCCTGATCTGCTATAGAAGGGGTTCCTTAAACTTGCAAATACAGTCAGCTCAGTCCCCATTCAATGGGCAGGATCTTCTAGCCTGGTAAAGTGAATCCAAAGTTTAGACAATAAATTTATTGGACGATGAGATCAGTGAATGGTGGAATACTAGGAAACTACTATGATTCTGGGGCAGGATTCTCCATTCTATGAGGAGACTTTTTTCTGAGTTATCCACCCTCCTTTCCTTCGGTAGAAAAGGGAGAAAAAAACCTCAGAATGCAAAACCATCAGTTTTTAAGATGGTCGGTGACTCCAGGTCAGATTCAGAATTATGGGTTAGTCCCATTAAGGGGGGGGGACTTTCTTTTTAAGAAAAAGACTGATTCCTAATTGTGCCCTTATTTGAGAAACCAACACTTAGAATGCAATGAAGATCTCACGTACTGTCTACATTGGGAGGAAAAAATTGACATGCCAATTTCTCATAAACCACTTGGCCCAAGGCCCCAGTGAATAGGAAGTATTTCTGTCTTCCAGGGCCTCATCCTGTTGACGTTTTTGTTTTCCCCTGTGGACTGGGGTTAAACAGATAAGGTTGAAAAGGGGGCTATCTGGCCAATCTTAACTGAACAGAAAGGGGCTGGAGGAGTGGAAGGAGGGAAGAAAAGGGTGAAAAGTCAGACTTCAAGGAGTGACTCAAGCAGATTTTTCAAAACTGAATGTGATGAATATGATTACAGATGGGAAAGGAGATAAGCTGTTATCTATAAGTAGAGAAACTGCCAAAAGACAGATTTTTAAGAGGGTGTACTTAGTGGCATTTTAAACTGAAAGTTGAGCTGTGGGAATTGGTTATCTGTATGTCCAGGTAAGGGGAATTTTGCTTACTGTGGTTTTTCTGCCCCTTCCTTTAAGGATTTTCCCTTAAATTTGGTGTCTCTAGGAAGCAAGGTGACAGGAATCTTTCTGAAGATTACAAAGCTATGATGGATCAAATACTTGTCACTTGAGATCATAGGGCCACTTGAGTTAGGAAGCCCAGATCCTAAGTAGAAAGCATTAGGGAGTTGTGGAAAGTTTCTATATCTGTCTGGCAAAATTAATTTATGCAGTAAATTGTTTTTAGAATAAAAACAATACTTCTTTGTTTCTCCAGAGAAGCCTTCTAAAACAAAGCCAGAAACTTTTTGTGAGGGACTACTTGGTATAGTTGTTGAGTTTTTCTGTTTTAATATGCTCACAACAGTTCATTTTCACAGAATCAGAACTGGGGGGAGAAAAAAGACCCTATGACCCCCAGAAATCTGGACTTATGAAATTGACTAGTTGTATGACCTAGGACAACTGGGGTCTCATCAATGAGTAAGGTGCTTGGTCTATAACAGGAGTTCTTAGTAGATAGAGCTTTGGGCCTGGAATTAGGAAAAACTGAGTTCAAATCTGGCCTCAGACACTTACTAGCTGTGTGAGTCTGGGCCTCGGTCTTTCAGTTTCTTCAACACTAAAATGGGGGTAATAGCACCTGTATCACAGGGCTGTTGTGAGGACCAAATGAGATTAATATTTGTAAAGCATTTAACATGATCCCTGCCACATAGTAGGTATTTAATAAATGTTTGCTCCTGTTCTCTTCCTTTCCCCCTTCATGGACCTCTTCTCAGAATAATATTTTTAAATGTATAAAATAAAATACATAGATTTACAAAGGAAAGCAACTATATTGGAATAGTTTTAAAACATTTTTTTGCATTAACATGCCTCAGGTTAAGAACCCTTCTGATAGCTCTTCCAATTCTAAATCTATATTCCTATGTGTTGTCAATTGCCATTGTAGAAACACACTCCAGAAAGGAAAAAGCCTGTAATCTGCAATTAATATTCTTGCAGAGTTGCCTGGGACATTTAAAGGATAAGAGATGCCCTAGCTGCCCAACTAGGATGTATCAGAGGCCTGACCTCAATCAGGTCTTCCTGACTCCAAGGCCAAGCTTCTGTCCACCATTCTGCTTCTCCAATTATTATGTGCCAGAAATTAAGTCATATTCCCCAAATTCAGAACAACCACATTGTGGGGGAAAAAAACAGGGAAAAAAACACCTGCATTTGTGGAATAGTCACATGATTAGTTCTTTAGCCTCCACCCCCTACCCACCACTACCACCACCACCATCACCACCACTACCACCATCACCAGGGTTATAATGGGAATCAGTGCTATTAAGCCTACATGCATGCTCAATTATTAGAATCAGATGGGAAGAGAGTAACTATAGGAACAACAATAATGATAATTGTGAGCCAACAAATTGTTTGTGCTAATCTACAGGTCTTATTTAGAGGACTTCATCTGAGACCTGATTCTCACAAAATTAAAATGTGAATCTAAAGAGAACTCAAGTTATGATTGAATAATTGAAGAGTTGGAAAAGTTGATCAGAGTTTTTGTCAAAACACTTCAGTTACTGATTATCCCCTCCCACTCCCCACCCTGCATGCTCACCCAGGCCATTTTTTAAAGGGGAGAAATGAATTGAATAGTTTTGATTGTTTTGCTCCTGGAAAAAATATAATCAAGTTTTGTTTCAATTATGTTTCCAATATTCCCATCTTAGAGACATTTAATTGGTTTTCCCAGTTAATACAATGGGATATATTTAGGAATTTTTAAAGTTAGTTGTGGCTTAACAAAATTGTAGTTCATCATTTACCACTCCATCATCTTATTTTAATAATCCCAGTGACGATCATAATTTCCTAATGGTATTTTGGTTATTAGGCGTTGTGATATTGGATTACAAGAGGGTTTTTTTCCATTGTGTCAGCAAGGTGAGTGTTAATAACACAAGAACAGAATTGTCTGAATTGAAAGAAAAAAAGCAGTTTCTTTTTTTCCCCTTGGAGCCAAAGACATCTCACGAGGATAGAGTAAAAAAATAAAATTAAATAGAGCAATTATTTTCAAATCTAGAAAGAATTGAGTTACATCAATGTATTTGTGACTAAGCTATTTCCATTTTATAGAGCCAGGGGCCCAGTTTTCAGATATTTGAGCTGCTCCAGCCCTAACTTAAATCTAAATAACAACGCTATTTGCCAAAGGTAGGCAGTCACCCCTGTATATGCATATACACTTAGGGGTGTGTTTGTGAATGGTTTGTATGTATATTCTTTCGTGTCATACCTAGTCTCAATTTTTGTTAAAATCTAAAGCTGATCTTTTAGGTCCCCTAGGCTAGCAACTGTTGGAAGCACAGATGATTCCATAGAAAGATTTCATGAATTTTAAAAAATTTCATACTATGAGCAAACATACTGGATTCCTTTCAAATTCTAGGTTATAAGAATGAGCCAGAGGATACCAACTTTACCTCCTCTCTCTGAAATCACTGAAAGTACAGTGATAATAACTCTGCTACCAGCAATTGAATGAAAAGCTTGCAATTACAGCACAAGGAGACCCTGACTGTGCAGAATAAAACTACGATAATTACATCTGTCATATTTGTACTTAGTCCTCATTAAATTTCAGGGAAATCATCCAGTAGTAAATAATGTGCAATCTTTGCTTTTAAATCAGAGGTCATGAAAGTAAATGGGAATTCTGTTTCCCCTCATAGGGTGTCTAAGAGAAAAACCCATCAACTACATTTAAAAACTCAGCTTGCTTATTATTGAAGACACCAGACTGAGAAATGTCATTAATATGACAGTTTGCTCCAACACAGCATACAAATTTTTTTAACCAAGAACAATTCTGAAATTTTTAATGACATTTGAAAATGAAATTACTTCTTCATTCTCTCATTTATTTGGAGAAGAATTGTTTAAAATTTCAATTCCAAAGTCATTTAACAAATTCAAATAGAGACTAGTTCTCGTTAAGGTGGAGAGAAAAGTGATGGCTAAGGCGTTCTGAGTCTCTTGTAGATTTGTGTTTCACTAAAAGAGGATTCTTTTTACAGAAGAATAGTTATGTGCATACATATGACAATGAAATAATAGCACTCTGGAAACCTAAAGTGTTATATAAATGTCAGTTACTGTTGTTATCACCATATTCAACTATACTTGTACATACTAGATGAAGTTGACTTAAGTCCAGACTGATATTTTTATATACATTTAAGAAACTATCCTCTTTTCTCTGCCTTAAATGATAGTAAAATTATATTGTTGGGAAGTTAGAATCAAACTGTAGGAGGGGAAGGAGCCTATAGAAAAATGAGTATTATTCTTCCAAATGTATATAAAATTTTAGAATAAGTAGGATCATCCTGAAATGGCCCATTTCACTTTTATCAATTTGTTGTTCAGTCTTGTCTGATTCTTTTTGACCCCATTTGGGGTTTTCTTGGCAAAAATACTGGAACGCTTTGCCATTTCCTTCTCCAGCTCATTTTACAATGAGGAAAGTGAGACAAACAAGGTTAAGTGACTTGCCCAGGGTCACACAGCTAGTAAGGATCTGAGGCCAGATTTCAACTCATGAGGATTAAATCTTCCTACTTTCAGGCTTGGAGCTTTATCCACTGGGCCAACCGGCTGCTCCTCACTTTTATCTAAATTATACCTAATAGAAGCCAGTGGTTTAGCGTCTACTTGTTTGAAATTAAAATTGAAGAATATGGCTTACTTGTCTTCTCATTTGACACGAGTGAAAAGCTCTTCAAGCAGAAACTATTCTCAGATGTTTAAAAGCTTCAGAATCTGGGTACCACATGCCACTGATATGCAGAATATGGCAAAAGGAGAAGTTAGAATTGTTTACAGTGTTGAGGAAATTGTTTCCAACTCCTCTTCTTAGAGGCTCTAGTTTCTCAAGTCAAAATCAAGCAGTGGCAGCTTTTGTTCTGTTTTGTTTTTTAATTGCCATTCTCCAGTTTGAGGCATAGAACCAGATCTTCACAAAACAACACAAAAACTATGCACTTTACAAGAGCTTAAGAATGAGCCTTCCTTGGATTCTATTTGATTTTTGCCACATCTTAGGAATTCGAGCCTCCTCGTGAGTAAAGGATTCAGCTGAAACAAACGGTTTTCTTTTGGGGCCAAGGGGAGGGGACTAGTCTTAGTGAAAAAGCAAAATTATACCCTTTAATTATACTTGGATTGCAATGATCTTTGATCCTCTTTTTGCATGAAATCACAAAGCCACCTCTAAGGATGGTTCACTCTGATACTGGCTTGTCTGCTATGGCAGTTACTGTGAAAATTTCCATTATGAGAGAAAATGTTTAATAATTGCACCACTTTGCTTCTCCAAATGCACCAACCTTTTAGTGCTGTGAGAAAGCATGTAAACTCTGAGCTCACAGAAACAAAGTCTTTTCACCTTGTATGGCAAGTTCACTAGTGGAAACTTAGAGCAGGGTCTGGAGCTTGTACAGACCAGATGTCTCTTTTTTTTATTAACAAATTGACATATATTTCACTGATGATTTCAGTGTCAGCCCTAGATGGTGTGTTTGCTTACATGTGTAAGGGTTATATAACCTCTGCACTTCTGTACAGATTTAACTTGGCATATATCCTAATGATGGATATCTAGAAATATACATCATCTGGAAAATGAGATGTTGGATAAAATAACCTTTAAGGTCCCTTATAACTTTATGTCATTGGGTCATTTCAGTCATGGCTGATTCTTTGTTGACCCCATTTGGGGTTTTCTTGACCAAGATGCTGAAGTAGTTTGCCATTTCCTTCTCCAGCTCATTTTACAGATGAGAAACTAAGTCAAACAGAGTTGTGACTCATCCAGGGTCACACTGAGTAAGGGTCTGAGGCCAGATCTGAACTCATGAAGAGGAGTCTTCCTGACTCCAAGTCCAGTGTTCTATGGTTGATTACATATCTATAGATATAGGTAAATATGTCTATATCTCTCTAATCTCTATCTCCCTATCTGTATATACACACACATATGAAGGGGGCTTTGCATATACGTGTGTGTGTATACGCATACATACATTCACACAGATAGAGACTAGAATTCAAGGAAGTGTTCTTTTAAATGAGAAGTAGGGAGAAAAGAGATAGAAAAACTTTTCTAACACATATTAGTATCCAGAGAATATGGAGAGAAAACAACTGATAAGTCACTGTTCCATACTACTAGACTGGATAGATTATGAGGCATAAATGCTGTGACCTTCCATGAATTTCTTTGATTAGAAATATATGTAGTATATATACATTTATGTGTAGGTGTGTGTATATATATATGTTTATGTGTGTATGTACATATTGGTGTTAATATATATTCTTTATCCCAAATAGCCTCAAATATGAACCTTTCTAAAAAACACCTAGCAGTTAATGAGACATAATAATTTTAAGTAGTTAAATATTTGCTTTATTTTTATTCAGTTACAGATTGGCTAATAGCAAGATAGGAATTTCTGTTGCCTTATGTTTGCTATGAGTAAAAAAGTGTTCCTGCCCATAATTGTTTTCTCTACAACAGAATGTGCCTGGAATATAATAATTGTAATTGTCTTTTGAATTCTTGTTAAATGGATGACACATTTCTCCACTCTGTGCTCATTATGATGTTTGCCACATTCCAAATAGCAGCTTTTTGACAGCAACTGATTAGTGCTAAAATACCAAGAGTGGCCCAGGCCTGATTTACTAGAGGGTTTAGTGTTTGGAAGTATTTCTTCTCTGACAGTACTACTTACATCATCATTGATTTCCTTTGCTTTTGTCTTTAACACGCAAACAGGTGGTTGGTTAAAAAATTGTTTTTTCAAAATCACTGTAAAATAAATTATGACCTTTCATAAATGTTGACTTATTTATCCTCCCTATACCATTCCCAACTTTTGCTCTTAATCATATATTTGTTGTTTTGAATGCTATTTAAGATGTAACTATTTTGAATATGCCAGCAGTTTAAAATGCCTTGCCTTCCCAACTGCTTTTGGCAAACAACCCCTTTGACAAGAAGGTGGAGTTTTCATTTTTCTGCACAGCTCTTTACAGGGGAGAGGCCAATGTCCTGCTACAGAGCTATCACTTCCCCGCCCCGGACCCCCAACAAGAACATATTTTAAAAATCAAAAACTCTGATTTCTACTGAGGCTTTTCTTATTTTTTCCCTTCTGTAACATTTTAATTGGTACTTTCAACAAGAGTAACATAATTTACCTGTATTGTGTTTGTCATGGTGAATTTCAACACTAAGTCCAGTTTTAATTATGAATCAGAAAATTAAGAGCATCAAAGGCATTTTCCCTTCCTCAGTATCTTTTTTTTTCCACCAAGTATCACATTGTTGTTCTGTTAGAATAACTTACATCTGTTCTTTTATGCGCTTTTCCTTTTTCATAGTGTACATAATTATAAGGTGCATTCTTTTATGCTGACAACCATCACCACGGAAAACGTTGATAGGCTCTGAACAAATTCAGGAGATGCCTGCTAGAAGGAATCTGTCTTGTACTTACCCTTGTTAAAATTTAAACTTAGAGCAACATTTTTAAGTGGTTCTGGAATACCATAGCTTAATGCTTAGCATTGCGTATAGTGGCACATCTCACATCTGTGTTGTTTGGCATAACAAATCCTTAGTCATAATGCTAAAAGCCAAGATGGCACAATACCTTTTCAGTGGGCCCTGAAATCAAGACTGGGCCACTCAAGAAAAAAAAAGAAGAAAGGCATTAGATGAGTCTAACAAGCAAACAAACAAATGTCTTCACGTGGGGAAATTGGAAATCCTACTACACGACTTTACCTTCTACCACTGTAGAATGACTCCTTAGGAAGGTTCTCCCTTTGAAACCTGTCCAATTTGGCTTTTGCATTCCATCAGAAAGTTTTCTTGAACATTGCAGTTTACCATCCTCCCCCTCGCCCCTCCTCTTTTCTAGTTGACTGAGGCTTAGGAGTTAGGGAAAAGAAACACACCCTATTGCTCTGAAAACCTTCAATGTAGCCCTGTAATCCTATTTGGTTCTCAAGGCTTTGTTTCTCACCCTCTTTTTTTCCTACCCAGTCAGTCTTTTGAATTAAATGTTATAATTAAGGTCTTTCAAGCCAAACATCCTCTATTGAGGTTAGCAGGATGCATTTGGACAAATCAACTAGCCAGAAAGCCCACAACTGCTTTCTTTTTTTTGTTTGTTTGTTTTTAGTTCCTTGTTCACTGGCATGGTGGAAATAGAATAGGAAATTAGCTACTTGAAGGCTGGGACCACTCTTCTGTGAAGTGCTTATCTGACTGTGGCCTCTTAATATCCCTGAACTCAAGGCTGATGATGACTCAGCTAGTGTGAGCTACTCTCTGGGAGTAAACAAAAACAACCCACCCATGTGACATGAGTTAACACTTTCAGAGCAACCAACAAGATGCCTGTTATTAATGGACATTTCCAGGGCCCTTTCATATTTTCTCTCTCTATTAAGACTTTACTGTCTCACAATCCTACACTTACTGGTAGGAACAAATGGGCCCATTATACTTTGTGCCATGTGTGTGGTAAAGCTGGAGGACATCATAGATGGAGTGACTTAGACCGTTTGCATGCTTTTACACAATTTCCCTATAAGGTGGGACTGAAAGTCCCAGAATGGAACACTAGCTGGAATCCCATTTCCTCCGTTTCTATCTTGAATGGATAATGTTTTTAGGAGTAAGAGTTCAAATTTTCAAATAAATTAATTTATTGACATCTTAGTTATTTGGGCCAGGTAGCCTCATTTATTTACAGATGTTAAATCTTGTAATCCCAACTTTAGGTGTAAGCAAAAGTATTTCAAACTTAAGAGGGCCAGTTTCCCATTTACTTGGGAAGGGGTGGTAAAGAGAGAAGTTTTTAAGAGGTTTTTGGGGGGTTTTCTTTTTTCGTTTCTGAAATTATTGAATACTAAAATGACACCATGAATCAACAGACTACAATCTAAGTTTTCTTTGCCAATTCTCCTTTAAATATGTTTATCTTCTAGGTTTTTTTTTGGAGGGGGGAAGGCAAGGCAGTTGGGGTTAAGTGACTTGCCCAACGTCACACAGCTACTAAGTGTGCCTTGCCCAACGTCACACAGCTACTAAGTGTGCAAAGTATCTAAAGCTGTATTTGAACTCAGGTCCTCCTGACTTCAGGGCCAGTTCTCTATTCACTGCACCACCTAGCTACCCCTATCTTCTAATTTCTTAAGAAAAGTCTAAGTAATTTTTATTGTGCTTTTATCCCTCAGATGGATCATGATCCCAGAAATCCTGCATATATCGCTACCCAAGGACCACTTCCAGCTACTGTGGCTGACTTTTGGCAAGTAAGTCCTTTTTTTTTAAGTTATGCCTTTGTGAAAGTGCAATTTATCAAACTGGTCATCAATAACTACTTCCTTTGGTTTTATTAAGTTCATTGGAACACAGCTACAGTTGTATGGGCCGAGATATCTGATTGATTCGACATTCGACATCCAACATTGGTCATTTCATTTAAAAATCAAAGATGCGTGTTATCCTGTTTCCAAAATGATTGCATTTGGAACTTGAGTGTTTCGAAGATGTTAAAGTTCTCTTTAATATTTAATGGCCATGTTGCCCCTAGGAAATTAGAGAATTCTTATGATTAGATGATAAGAACAGAAGGGGCTTTGGTACCTGGGTAGTAATCCCGGTTCTTTTGCCAACTCACAAATTTAAACAAAGAGAGTAGAAGCTCACTTTAATATGTTTTGAAATAAAAAGGAATTTCTGTAAACACGTTCCAAGTTACTGGAGCATCACAGAAGAATTTACTGTGAAGTTGCATCCCCTATAAGTATATCTTCTGAACAGCAACAAAAAGACATTTAATCTGGTCAGGGGTATTTTATTTATAAAGTTCTTGCAGTAGAATGAGAGCTATCCTTGAAGTCAAGGAGATCCCTTGATTCAAATTTCATCTCTAACATTCTGATCACAACTTACCCTAAGCTCATTTTCTTTGTTGATAAAACGGGGGGACTGATAGCTTTACAACTTTGTGAGGAGCAAATGAAAT
This sequence comes from Petaurus breviceps papuanus, assembly GCF_028583685.1. Classification (NCBI taxonomy): domain Eukaryota; kingdom Metazoa; phylum Chordata; class Mammalia; order Diprotodontia; family Petauridae; genus Petaurus; species Petaurus breviceps. Next base: position 10,631,167 of record NW_027185612.1, on the reverse strand, counting down.
AACATATATTAAGTGATTTGTAAACCTGAAAGTGCTACTTACACATCAGCTTTGTCTGCAGGGTAGAATAGTTGGATAGAGCACTGGGCTTGGAATCAGAAAGACTCATCGTCAAATATGGTCTCAGACCCTTACTAGCTGTGTGACCCTGGGCAATTCACTTAACCCTTTTTGCCGCAGTTTCCTCATCTGTAAAAGGATCTGGAGAAGGAAAATGGCAAACACCAGTATCTTTGCCAAGAAAATGTGTGACCCTGGGCAATTCACTTAACCCTTTTTGCCTCAGTTTCCTCATCTATAAAGGATCTGGAGAAGGAAAATGGCAAACAACACCAGTATCTTTGCCAAGAAAACCCCAAATGGGGCCATGAAGCATAGGACATGACTGAACCAACACAGTAACAACCTGTAGGGTGAATCTGTACCTAAAGGGCAGTTCTGTGTCACGTGAAAAATATTGGAGCACTTCTATCTTACGAACTTATTCTAATCTATCTCATGAGCTAATTTGCTTATTTTAATTTATAAAAAGGAAGGAAATAAACATCCCCCCAGGGTTTTTCAGAGATGTATTCTGATATCTTCATGGTTTCATGATCTCATTGGTGCGGGCCCTCCCCCCACCGATTCAGATTGCAACCCTCCTCTTCCTTCTCATTCTGTTCCATTCTTGATCAAGTTTTTCCTTAAATGTCTTGCCCTAAGTTATCCTTGATCATCAGCTTCTACCTCCTTATATCCACCAGGCATTATCCATAAGGTCACCTGCAATTTTTATTCCTCTGAGTCTCTTAATTTTGAATAAATACCAGTATAACATTTGGGTTGCCCATTATCCATCTCACTGCATAGCTGGACTACAAACTTTTCCCCATCATACATATGTCCTAAAGTTAGCCTTGTTCAACACACTTTGTCTTTTTGAAGCATATCTCATTTTTGTTTTCTGGTGGCTTAAGAAAAGAATTTTTTTGTTGTAATTTTTCTCTCTCAGTTATATTTGGACTCAGAAAACTTATAGTGTGTGTGTCTGTGTGTGTGTGTGTGTTTTAATTGAAGAGATGTTTTAAAGAATTTTTTTAACCACTTCACACTTAGGTGAAGTAACAATACTCAAATTGCATTTTCTGATTAACTGAGGGTTATTGATCATTTACACTTTGAAACTATGCAGGGTATGGATAACCCTTCGTAGGATGTTTTCCCATATATGACTTTTGGTAGATATTTCAATTACGTGTTTAAAAATATACTCCTTTATATATATAATATACATATTATATATATACAGTTTTAAAATATACTCCTTTACCAAATACAAATTTCAATTTAATAGCTAGACTACAAACTATAGTGTGAACACACTTTGAAAATATTAAGTTAAGGTTTTCTTTAATAACTTTAGTTAAGTCATTAAAGAATATAATCTTTTCTTCAAACCTCAGGCAGGTATAATGCAGAAGACTTCAGTAATTCTCCTATTAGTAAGTATTTAAATTACAAAGTTCAAAGGTAGAAGTGGTTAAAAGAAAAAAAAATCCCTGGGACAATTGAAAAGTACCTTGCGGGCGTTTATAGCCTTCTCACCCCTGCTTTATGCAGGTAGGTAAAGCTGTGGATAATATTGGACTTGGAACTGGGAACTTCAGAGTTCAAATGCAGCCTCAACCCTTTACCAGCTGTGTGACCCTAGGCAAGTCACTTAACTTCTGTTTGTCTCAGTTTCCTCATCTGTAAAATAGGGGTAATAATAGCACCTATTTCCCAAGGATTGTTGTAATGATAAAATGGCATAATATTTGTAAAGCTCATTGCAAACTTTGAAGTGTTATATAAATGGTATTATTAGAGTCCTGCATAGATTCAGAAGCTTGTTAGAGTTATATCCCCTCCACTGGTGCAGCCCACAACAGGACTGAGTGGCCTACAAAATAATTTCTAATGCTGAGATTCTGGAACTCAGCCCATGTCCTTCCATAAAACATTTTTGGTCATATGTCCAATAGATCCTTCCTATGGATCTTTAAATAGTTGCTGGTTCCCAGCACAACTCTTGGACTGACTCTTACTATTTGAATGGCCCATCTCCTTTTCTAGTCACATGCCCCGACAATGCCTTTTACATCTCACCATAAGCTATCCTTGCTAATATGCTTTGACCTCCTCATATCCATCAGGCATTATCTTTGAGGTCACTTGCAATTTTTGTTCTTTTGATAACTAAGAAACTGAATCTTATGAAACAAAAAAATGCATATATTAACTTCTGAAGCAGTTTTTTTTGTCTTAATCATGATTACAGGGATAAAGTTCTTCTGAACTATTTATGACAATCCTAGCTGCTTCTTAGCATTACAGTTGTCCAAAGGGTCTGGTTACCCTCTTGTTCTATAGAGGATCTAAAGAAATTTAGAGTCAAAGTTCATTGTGAAGTAGGATTGGTCAAGAAAAGCAAGAGAGGTAAGGAGGTCAACTAGGAGGTTATTGTAATAGGTAACGAGGCCCTGGATCAATGGAAATATCAAGAAAATACAAGTTTCAGAGATACTTTGAAAGAGGAATCCAACAGAACTTATTGACAGGTTAGCTTCCTTCAGCCTTCTGCAAGAAACCTTTCCCTGTCTCCTTAATTTAGTGCCTCCCCTCTGAGAGTAAACCCAGTTTATCTTGTACATATCTTGTTTGAACAGAATTTTTAAATTAATTTATTTTAGTTTTCAACGTTCACTTCCATAAGATTTTGAATTTTAAATTTCCCCCCCTCCCCAAGAAAGTAAGCAATCTAATATAAGCTCTATTTATGCAATCATATTAAACATATTCTCACATTAGTCATGATGTAAAGAAGAATTAATCCTAATAGGAGGAGCCACGAGAAAGAAGAAACAAAACAAAACAACAAAAGAAAAAGAGAGCAAATACTATGGCTTCTATCCACATTCAGACTACAAAGTTGTTTCCCTGAACGTAGATAGCATTTTCCATCGTGAGTCTTTTGGAGATTGAACAGTTTTTTACACGTGTTGTCTCCCCCATTAGACTGTGAGCTCCTTGAAAACGACTGGTTTTTGCCTTTCTTTGTTTCTCAAGGGCGTAGTAATGCCTGGCAGAAAGCAGCCACTTAATAAAATGACTCGATAGAATGGTGGGCAGAGTTCAAATGTGGCCTCAGACACTAGCTGTGTCTGGGTAAGTCACTTAACCCTGCTTGCCTCAGTTTCCTCATCTGTAATATGAGCTAGAGAAGGAAATGGCATACCATCCATAATGGGATCATAAAGAGTTGGACACGACTGAAATGACCGAACAACAAAAGAATAAGATGACTGACTAATGGTAGATAGACTAATGGTGAGATGATGAGAGAAAAGTGGCTCTTAGAGTCTAGCCTGGAAAAAATAGTGTTTATCAGTGATGGAAAAGGGATAATACCAATCAAAGAAAAATTCTAGGAGGTTGATTGAAGGAGGTTTCTCCCATCTTTATGTGCGTTTTTGTTGATGTTCACCCTTTGTTCTCAAAGTAGACCGGTGACATCATGAACATGATATTTTGACTTGTATGTGAATTGGATTTAAATGAGATATTTATTCCGGTACAAGGGAAAGGGTTCTAGTATGATTTGTGGTAGAAAAAATGCTAGTCTTAAAGTCAAAATGCCTGAGTTCAAATAGAGACTCTAGTCCAGGGTTTGGATTCAGTCAAAGGGCCATGCTTGAGGACCTACAGTGCTACAGGTTCAAGTTTGGATTCAGCCAGGGTGGCTAGGTGGCACAGTGAATAGAGCACCAGCCCTGGAGTCAGGAGGAACTGAGTTCAAATCCGGCCTCAGACACTTAACACTTACTAGCCGTATGACCTTGGTCAAGTCGCTTAACCCCAATTGCTCTGCTATCCCCCTCTAAAAAAAAAAAAAAAAGCAAAAAAAAAATTGGATTTAAAGGGCAGCACTTAAGGACCTAGAAGGCTACATGTGGCCTCAAGGCTGCAAGTTCCCCACCCCTGCTCTAGTCCTTAATAGCTGGATGACCTTGGGAAAATAACTTCATATCTCTAAGCCTAAATTTCCATTTCTATAAAATAATGATATCTAAGACTCCCTATCCAGGTTGTAGTGAGAAAGATGCTTTATAACCCTTAAAGGACAACATAAATATTAGTTATTACTATATCCACAGAATAAATTTCTTGAGTAAGGTCTTTTGCTTCTGTTATATTCCTCTGTTTCCCTGCAGAATACGATGTAAAATCTATAACAACTGCTGAATTGAAACCAAATATATGAAAATAAATAAATTAGGGGTTAATTGCTTCATAAAGTGATTCCTTTCCCCATCAAACAGTTCCTTTCATTGTCAATGAGCATCCCTGGTAGTTTAAAAAATAAATTGAGTTGTAAAAATTTGATTTATGTAACCTATAGTTAGGTGCACATGGATTTTTTGTTTCCTGTGAACTCCTACCAGTCATTCAGTAATGCACCTAGAACGCCTTACTGCATTTAACCAGTTGTCCTGCTTTTGGGTTCAAGAATCACATATCAACAAATAATGGGCAGAAGTAGTTCATTTAGAAAAGATCTGAGGCTTTTAGTTGACCACAAGTTTAATGTAAACCTAGTTTGATACTTGATGGAATGTTGGGGTATATTAATTGGAGCATAAAATCATGAGATGTCATAGAGCATGGGATATGTCATACTGACTGTACCGTCTACTGGTTATATTGTGTCCAGTTCTGAATACTGCATTTCAAGAGGGACAGTAAAATTCAAAGAGTGTCGCAAAGGAAGAGGATCAGGATGGTGAGAAAGTCTGGGAACTGTCACATAACAGTTGGAAGAATATAGGATGTTGATCTTACAGGAGACAAGGCAGGTGAGGTGTGGTGGTTGTCTTCAAATATGTGGAGGAATATTATGTGGAATAATCATATGGCAAAACCAAAAGTGACTTTATAGAAGAGGAACTGACTCTAAATGCAATGCTTTTCCCATGATATCATGTATTGTCTCTCTGTGGCTCCAGAGGACAGAACTAGAGCCAATCAGTTGGTGAAAAATACTGACAGTATATTTGGGTTCAAAGGAAAAAGGAATGGTCCAACAAAAGTGGACAATATGTCCTTATAAAGTAGTGAACCCTGTCACCAGCATTCAAGCAGAGATTTACTAGGTATGTTGTAAAAGATTTAATTGTATTGTTTGAAAGTTTGGATTGGGTAACTTGTAAAGTACATTCCAGCTTTAAAATTCTCTGATCTTTAAAACACAAAGTATTTAGAAGGATTTTCACCATTCTTGCACCCTTCCTTTGGATGTCTTCCAGCTTATTCATGTCCTTGCTTAAATGTGCTGTGCAGAACCAAGCATGACATTTCAGATGTGATCTCAAGAAGTAGAGTACAGCAGTCCTATCACCTCCCTAGTCCTGGACATTATTCTTCTTTTAATGTAGCCTTGAGATTTTATTAGCTTTCTTGGATGTCCCATTCCCCTGGTGACTCACATTGTTTGAAGTCCATTAGTATTTCCAGATTTTGTTTTTCAGAAAAACTGGTTTCTATTCATGTTTCCCTGATTTTATACCTGCAAAGCTGATTTTTAACCAAGTAGAAGACTTTGCATTTGTCATATTAGAGTTGGACTTCTAGATTGTTAATAACATTTGGAATCCCAGTTCTGTCATGATTATGTTAGCTATCCCTCCCAGCTTTGCATCATCTTCAGTTTTTATAAATTTGCAATCTCTGATTTGACCAGGCTATTGATAAAAATATTAGGTGTCATTGGACCAAATATAGATCCCTGAGAAACTCCACTGAAGACCATTCAAATCTATTCTTTTGGTCTTTTAGTATGCTTTTGGATTCAACTAGTTCTGAACCCACTTAATGGTACTACTGTCTAGCCTACATACCTCCATCTTTTCCACAAGAGTGACAGGAGGGATTTTTATGAAAAATACTTTACTCAAGCCTATTTAAACTATAGCATTACCCTTATGGAACAATTAGATAAAATTCTCAAAAAGGAAATTGGCTAAACAGAAGTGACCTATTTTCAATTAATTTTTTTTAAACTATCAGTCATGGGGCAACTGGGTAGCATAGTGAATAGAGCACTATCCCTGGAGTTAGGAGGATCTGAGTTTAAATCCAGGCTCAGACACTTAATACTTACTAACTGTATGACCTTGGGCATGTCACTTAACCTCAATTACCTTGCCTTTCCCCCTCAAAAAAATCAGTCATTTTTTTCTTTCAGTCCCTGTGACAAATAACCATAGTAAAGCAAAATAAATTCCCATATAAACTACGTCCAGAAATGTGTCTCATTGTACATAGCATCTCTCCATCAGAAGGGGAGGAAGCAAATGCTTCCTCATCAGTGGCATGACTTGTTTTTTTTTTTTATTAAATCATGCCATCTCTTTCTAGTCATCACTTCCTTATCCTTAGATAGTAAATAGCCATCTCTTTGTTAATACCTTCTAGCATGTCAGGAATCCCAGGCAAGCTCATTGATCTATAGTTTGCAGACTCCATTTACTTCCCTTTAAAAAAATCAGAATATCCACCCTCCTTCAGTTGTGTAGCACCCTCTTTCTCTACAAGCTTTCCAACACCATTGACAGTAACCCCCACCCTAATTTGTCCATACTAGTCATTTTAGTAACTTCAGATGTTTATCATTTGGGCCAAGAGACTTGAATTTATTAAGGTAGTTGAAGGCTTCAATATAATTGCCTCGTTAACATTAGTTACAAACTCCCTCATACCCATTTTTGTTCTTTTCTTTCCCATCAAATGAGCATTCTTCTTAGAAGAGAAAACCACAGCAAAGTAAAAGCTAAGAACAGATGCCACCCTGAGTGGTGTTGCTGTCCCTTCTCTGATCATCTTTTCTTCAATATAGCAACAAATTAAAAAGTCCCAAATACTTTGATTTTCCCTGAGCCTTCCCTACCTTCCTCAGTTCATTCTGTGCTTTCACACTCCTGACATTATCCTCACAGGTCTGTGCCATGCTTTTATATGCATCTATTACCTCCCATGTTTCCATCTTCTGGATTTGACTTTTTAAAATTCATGTTTTTTGATGTGCATTCACATTGGTCTCTTCAGACAATTCACCTTTTTCCTTCTCCTCAGAATTATTCATTTTTGTGTCTTCAGAATTTCATTCCTGAGAGAATTCCTTTCCTCCTGGTCTACCTTCCCCTGCAGAGTTTAAATCCATAGAGGCCTAGCTCTTTTCTCTAAAACCCTCTGAAATCTTCTCTCCTAAAATCAAGGATTCCTGTCAGATTAAACTTAGCTTTCCTTTCCTCTCTTACAAATGGCAAAATGGAGTAGACATTTTCACCCCCCCAGTTCCCTCTACTTCCTCCTCAGCAACCAGTTCTCCTTTGTTGGGGAGACCCTAATCCAGAATGGAATTTACTTCTGTTGGTTCCTCTGCCTTTTTGAAGGGTGAAATTGTCATTAAAGTAAATCAGAAATTATTGACTACTCTGCTTCTGGTCGCAAGGCAGTCTTTGTTCTGATTTTTGTAGGAAAGGCTCTTCTGCCAGAGTACCTTGGACAGAGAAAGTGCTCTGTGTGTTTGGATTGAATGGGTGGATAAGTGGAGAGGAAAAAACAAACCAGAAGGTGGGAAATATGAGGAATTTTTCCATAGTAAAATGGGAACAATAGAAGCTACTATCTCCCATGGTTATGAGGATTAAGTGAAATGATACTTGTAAAGTGCTATAAAGATGCTACTTATTATTATTATTTGGATTCCCATTTGAGCTATAGGAATCTCTTTAAACTTAACCAAATCAAGCAAGCATTTTATTAAGCATCTACTATTTGTCAATCACTGTACTAGATGAAAACAGAAAAGCCAACTGCTTTGCAAGCAAGATTATTTCCATATATGCTGCCTTGAAAATAAGAGTAGCAAACCTATATGCATGAATGTAAGTCTACATCGTGAAGTTACATCCATCTGAACCAAGCTCATATGCTACAGTCATATGCTATAAAGATGCAAGTGATATACATTGTCTTTTAAAATGGAAAATAATAGTTTAAATGTTGTAGCATCCAGCATTTACACTTTCTATTTGAAAGACATTATTCAATCATCTTTGTTTCTCAAAACAAAATTAGAGATTTGTCATCTAAATGTTATTTGTGTAGAGGGAAGTAAGGGTTGGCAGACTTTTCCTAGTAAGGAAATATGGAGCTCCAGACTAATATGAGATCCCAAGCAAATCACACTGTGTTTAGCACCTCCAACATTTATATACACATGAAAGTAGGTAAAAATAAATGTCAGTGACAGCCATGAAGGGGAAAAAAATGTCTCAGAAAGATGACTTGTACCCTTAGAGTGTGAGCCTAAGAATTGAGGGTCATTCTCATTCACCTTGCCCTGATCTAGAGGGTCACAAAGTGATTAATAAATGGGCCTCAAGGCTTTTTCAGGAGATGCCAAAGCCACCTCCATTACTCCATTAATCTGGGTCCTCAAAAGAGTCCTGGTTAATCACCCTAATTCTCCATTCCCTAGGAGATGTTCTTATTGGATAACACAATAAGGGGAGGGCTATTAAGATTAGGACTCTTGCCTTCCAATTTTCTGGTCTTGTCTAATCTATTCAACAAATATGCTGCCTTTCAAAACAAATTCAGTTATTAAAAATTGTTATAACCCCTCTTGGCTAGATTTCATATTATGCCTAATAGGAAGAAAGACAAAAAGGCCAAAAGGAGGCACCCTTAGGTTATGTGAATCAGCATGAAGTTTCAATTATTATTTAATTAATGTTTTTATTGATATTAATTTAGCTACTTTAACCTAAAATAAAGTCTAAATGCCAGATCTACCATCTACTTGTTTTGAAACATTCTGGGATGTTTTGGCATTAATGCTTAATGATGGCTAATTCGTCCTGTATTTTTAGAACTAGTAGTCTTAATTTAATTATTTAAATTCACTGATTAAGTGAGCGCCTATATTAAGTAAGGCACTGTGCTTGGAAGTGTGGGAAATATGAAGAAGTACAAGCCAGAGCCCCTGCCCATAGGATATTTGCAGTCTAGTGGGGAAGACAAGATAAAAATTAGTGATTATAAAAGGTAATTAACAGAGTAAATAGTGATATATGATATATCAATACGATTAATTCTAAGAATGATTGTTATAGACAGTAAATATTTCAAATTCTTCATATTCATTTTTAAGGTCAGGAGGCATTTATAGATCTCTGATTCAAGTAGGAAATACAGATTTAGGAGTTCATGCATCTGTCTTCAAATTATTCCCCCACCTCTACGAAAATTGCACTGAGCTGCAGAGAGATGACCACTCTGCAGACCTGATCATCAGATTTTCTAAGTCAAGCATTCAAAAGGACCAATGAACAAATGAGCATTGTGTCTTTGGAGGTGAAGTCCCCACATCCAACTTAAGGAACTTGAAGATGATGACATTAAGAAGTTTGCTCTGCTAGTATTCTTCCTTCCATTCATCCAATATTTATTGGGTTTGCACAAGGCTTTGTTCTAGGGACAAAGAGCTCATGGAATGCTAAAGTTGGAAGGAACATCAGCAATGATTCAGTCCAACTCTTAGATGGAACATGAGCTCCTTCTATGACGTCCCGCCAAAAATGACAAACTAAGCTCCTCATGAAGACTTTCAGGGGTAGAAAATTCACTCAGGGAAGCCCCATCCTATTTCTAGACAACTATAATTGTTAGAAAGTTTGTCATGACAAGCTGAAATCTGCCTCTCTATAAATTCCACCCATTCGTTCTTTTTTGTTTTTTGGAGGGCAAGTGACTTGCCCAAGGTCACACAGCTAGTTAAGTGTCTGAGGCCGTATTTGAACTCAGGTCCTCCTGACTCCAGGGCCAGGTGCTTGGTGCTCTATTCAGTGCACCGTGTAGCCACCACCACACCCATTCATTCTAATCTCCCCATTAGGAGCCAAGTTTGAATCTAGTCTTCCCATTCTGCATGAAAACTCTTCAAATATTTGAGGGTTTTAATAATGTTTCCCCCAAGTCTTCTCTTCTGCAAACTAAACATCCCAAGTTCTTTCAAGTAATCCTCCCATAGCAAAATTTAAACTCCTTCTACTGTCTCAATAGACACCCTCTAGATGAACTCTGTATCCCTCCTAAGATGAAATACCTTTAACTTCACTCATTCTGGGCACTATACTTCTGATAATGCATCCTAATATTGCACTAGCATTTTCGAGCTGCCTTATCATACTGTGAACTCAGTGAGTTTGCAGTTCACTACAAACCCCTGTCCTTTTTATTTTTTTAAGTCTTATTTTCATTGATACTGCTTGTTTTTATATTACATTCACTTCTGGATACATTCCTCCTTCTCCCCTCTCTAGAGAGCCATCCCTTGTAACAGGAATTTAAAAAACAAAGAGGAAAGCAAAAGATGTCAGCAAAATTAACCAGTGATCAATTGTATCTGACGTTATCAGCAGTGTTTTAGAACCGCACTTCCCTACCCCTACAGTGGAAGGAAGGGAGATGGATTCTCTCAGTTCTTTTCTAGGGCAAAGCTTAGACATCATTGCAGTGCTCAGTTTCAGGGTTTTGGTTGTTGTTTTTCATTTACTATGTTGTAGTCATTTTGTGCATTGTTTTCCTAGTTCTGTTTAACTACACTCTGTCAGATCATCCAAGTCTTCCTGTGCCTCTCACAATTTTTTTATATTCATGATTTCTTGTGCCAAAGTAATTTTATGTTACATTAGTATACCATGATTTGCCTAGCCATTCCCCATAAATACTTACCTACTTTTGTTCAGGTCCTTTACTGTCTCAAAAAAGTGAGAATGAATATCTTGGTGAATATAGGGGACTTTCTGTATTGGACCTCCTGGGGCATATGGGCTATGCCCATATGAACTTTGGAGTGATTTCTCCCTCATTCTATGCTTTACCATGGATTTTTTAGCTTAAGTATAGAAGTTTGTATTCTTTTTTTTTCTTTTTGGAGGGGAGAGGACAGGAGGGCAGGGCAATTGGGGTTAAGCGACTTGCCTAAGGTCACATGGCTAATAAGTGTTAAGTGTCTGAGGCCACATTTGAACTCAGGTCCTCCTGACTCCAGGGCCAGTGCTCTATTCACTGTGCCACCTAGCCGCCCCCATGAAGTTCACATTCTTACAGTAGTTAATAATAATTAACACTTACTTTAAAACACCATATAATATAACACTTTGAGATTTTTAAAGTGCTTTCCACAAACCAGCTCATTACAGTCAGAAATACAAGTATTATTATCCCCATTTGGCCTATGAAGAAAGTGGGGCTCTGAAAAATTAAAAGATTTACCTTGCTTACCACAGCTAGGAAATGTCTGAAATGGTAGATGTATTTTATCCTCTGTCCAATCCCCTCAGTTTATGGATAAGGAAATTAAAGCAAGAGAAGTTAAGTGACTTGGTCAGGACTACACACCTGGTGAGCATCTGAGGTGAGATTTCAACCCAGGTCTTTCTGACTCCAAGTCTTACCTTGTATCCACACTGCATTTGCTTGCTGTCTGAGCTTAAGGGGTAACTCCTTAAGTCACACTAACACTGTAAGTATAGGGCAGCTAGGTGGATAGAGAGCTAGTTTTGAAGGCAGGAAGATTCATCTTCCTAAGTTCAAATCTGGCCTTAGACACTATCAGTGTGACCCTGGGCAAGTCTCTTAACCTTGTTTGCCTCAGTTTCCTTATCTGTAAAATGAGCTGGAGAATCTTTGCCAAGAAAATCCCAAATGGGTTCTCAGAGAGTTGGACATGACTGAAAAATGATGGAATAACAAACAGCACTTTAACATAGGTTTATTAGATAACTTTCCTCCAATAATGACAAGATAACTGTACAGCTTGAGAGCACTTGGGGCGAGGAATCATTAGTAAATAGGAAAATGGTGTCAAAAAGAAAGGTGGGGTCACAAAGACTAAGTTTGCTGATTTCACCATTTTCTCAAGGGCCAGCCCTACTCACAGTCAGAATAGCTGCTTTTTTCACCACCCCATTTTTCTCACTTAAAATAGGGGTATAGAAAACATGGGTTAATGGGTGGTTATGCAGTTTCCAAGTCCTGTTTATCTCTGTACCACAAATGGGTAGTGGTAGTAGTAATAAAATTATAATAACCCACATATACATAGCTCTTTAAGGTCTGAAAAGCACAAAAGTGCTATAATTATCCCAGTTTTACACATAAAGAAATTGGTGTCCAAGGAAGTTAAGACACTTGCCCAGGGTGATAAATAGCAGGATTTCAACTAGGGTCTAGGCAATAGTGACCATTTTTAAAGAAAACACATTTAAAAGAACTTTAGTCCCCAGTGTTCTTACCTAACCCATCTTAAAATTTTGAAATTAATATTTGCTTAAAATAAAACAAAATGCCTGAATATCTTTTACTTACTTTTCTTTTGTATTGCAACTGAAACCCTACTGAATTTTCAGCTTTCAAGTGTGGTTTTGATTCACAGTCCTTTTTTCTTCTTTTGGCATAGAACAGAGCTTGATGCATTCTTAATGGGTACTCATCTTGAAGAGCATGGCAGCCTAAAAGTGCCACTTCTATCTAAGGTGTAAAATATGCATATTTAATTTGCAACATGAAAGCGGGTTGAGGAGAGAGTAGTTCATAAGTAACAATGCTCCCTGGGGCCCAGGTAACTTAATGTACATGTCAAGTTATTGAGAATAAATACATCAATAGTAATTGTACAACTGTTCACTTTTAAAAAAAAATCTGGCTTATGAGTGTTTGTGCCTGCCATGGAAATCCCTAATTCACACGGTAGGCACATCAAGACACATTGAGGCTGTTGTACTTGAAAAATAAGCATGTTCTTATACCCTATTCAAAGAAGTCTAGTGTAGTTTTCAATAAAATTGCAAATGCATTACATTTAACGCCCCCCCCCCCAATCCCCTTGGGCAACTCTTGTGTTGTGGCTAGAGGAAAAGCATTCCAGAGGTGGTTACTGCTGTGTATCAGAAATCAACTTTTGACTTCATACTTTGACTGGACATTGTAAGTGATAGCTAAAAATGTGGGTTTCCCTTTGTCTCTTTCCCTATTGACAAACAATGCAGAGCTCTAAAATGTATTTCTTTCTATGCTATACACAATCTAGTCCTTTGAGATAAAAAATAGATGGATGAACATATCTGAATGTTTGAGCAGGGTCATATTTACTTCCTTCCAAAATATACTTAGAAGAAATGCTTAATGAATTCAACAATCAATCATGTATTTTGTAAATAAATGCCTTCCATGTACCAGTTGGTGGGGACTGGGATACAAAGATAAAAATAACATAATCCCTGCCCTCGAGGATCTTACGTTCTATAGGGAGGTATAATAGAAATAAATGCTAATAAAACATATTCCTAAAAAATATATGAATATAGCAACTTGAGACTTCAGTGGCCTCCATGTGACCTTGAGTGCCATTTCCAGAGTGTTGATTGTTTAGGGTGACTGTGACTACAAAATAATCGGATATTCAGGGGATGTAATTGCTCTGCTTGCTGGGAAACTGGTCCTGGTAAAGCAGGACCAAGGTTTCAGGACCTCTGCCCTCAAAGGGCTGTGTGGATGGGTGGCAGCAAATCAGAATGCCAAAATCTGTCAGATCTATCTGGTTCTATGTCAGTCATATGCACCCAACAAATAAGGTGCCTAACACAGTGAAACCTCACTAATTTGGAATCTGAGGTCATTCTAACAGGGCTAGGCTAAAATTGGCCTCTGGACAGTCTGGAACAAATGTGAACAAAATCATGGTGAGGGAAGAGAGAGGACATGCCTAACTTACTCTAGAGAACAATCTATTTTCAAACACTTTAACAGCATCCGTTTTCTTGCAAACAACTAAGGGGCTGATTGAATCAGGCCCTATGGGACCATGACTTTGTTACCATTTTTTTTTTATTACTGGCCTGTCTATATATACTAAAACATATGCAAAGTGTACTTTTATGATATTCAATGATCTAAATTTTCCATGAATTCAATAAATGGGTTCTTGCTGGAGTTTCAAAAGCTTAATGTTTCCATTACACATTTGAAAGGGAAGTTGGGGGTGGGGGGATGTTTTTGTTTTTACCAGTGTAATCACCTTAAAGGAGTCTGCTCTAAAGGTTTGTTCCAAACCTATGAGGTGTATTTTGAAATTGAAGAAATTTTTCTTCCCCTGTAATTTTCTTTTGATTTAGGGGATCAGAAAAGTGATGGCTTAGTAAGGAGGTGGAGGTGGGAAGGGCAGTGAAGTAACCAGTCAGTTTGGTGAAATAGTAGGTTAAACTAGTTATTTGTCATCATTCAGACCAAATGACTGACTGGCTAATTTTCTTTTCTAACTGGTTGTGTTGCTACTCTGCAGATATAGCCAGCATCCAATATTAAGCTGAACTGGGTCCTCTACCTGACATGATGTTTTTCTCTCCTCCTATAATAAATGAATGCAGAAAGATGACATGTTTATATTTACAACAATCTCTATTCCAGATTTATAGACCACACACCTTTGGTTGGAGAGTGGAAATAACAGTTTCTTCAGTTGAGAGAAATCATTATATACCCAGTGCCTACTCATAGAAGGCACTTAATAAGTGTAGAGTGAATAAATTTAATCATTACAATGATCTATAAGTAACATTTTTCCTACACTAAAGAGATCCAGTCTTAGATTTTGCTTATACAGAGTTCTAGTACCAATCCAGAAAACCTTAAGACCTGTTTTTGAAGACTTTATTTTGGTTTGATGATTTGCCTTCGGTTTTTTTTTGTTTGTTTGGGGTTTTATTTTGTTTTCTGATCAAAGAAAAGAGGGCGCTTTCAGTTCAAAGATAAGGACAGGTTTAGGTTTCATTCTAGAATGCTGTGGGCCCTCAGACTGGCATACCCTTTTCACTTTACCTACCTGATAAATTCAGAAAAAGTACCGTCATTTAACATTTACCAACCAGATGACTCTAGTAAAGGGCATTTCTTTCTTTTTCTTCTACTTTTGTTTTTGTTTTTGTTTTTGGAGAGGGAAAGGCAGGGCAGTTGGGGTTGTGTGACTTGCCCAAGGTCACACGGCTAGTAATTGTTAAGTATCTGAGGCTGGATTTGAACTCAGGTCATCCTGACTCCAGGGCCAGTGCTCTATTCACTGTGCCACCTAGCCACCCCATAAAAGGCATTTCTAATGTCATCCAGTCCAACTCTTGAATACAGTAACCATTACTAGATGATGCGATAGTCATTGGATTGCTTGGGGTTAGGACTGGTTGATTGATAGAGGGTTTTTATTTACTCCACCACTAGATAGTTTTCAATTTTAAGCCCTTTGGAGACAGGAATTTTGCTGTTTCTCTTCTTTCTTTCTATCTGTCATGAAATGAATGGATAAAAAAGCATTTATTAACGGCTTATAAGATGCCAGACACCGTATTAAGTACTAGGGCTACAAATACAAGAGCAAGACAATCCTTGCCCTCAAAGAACTTATATTCTAATAGAGGAAAACAACATATGAAAGTGGTGGCCAGGGAGTGGTGTTGGAAATCACAGGGATTGTAAGTAGAATCATAGTTAATGAATTAACAGATCCTCCCAGGAATGGTAGTATTGACCTGATTACTGAGCAAGAGGTAGAAGGTGGAGAGGAGGAATGGGTATTCACACATTAGAAATGAAAAAAGATGGTTAGAATGTGGTATGGTGGGTCTGAGACCAGGCTGGATATAGTGAACTCTCATCAGTCAGGGAAGAATACAGAAGTGACAAACACAATGTCTTGTACATCTTAAGTGCTTAATAATTGCTTGTTGAATTGAATTATGATTCCTGAAAGAGGAAAATAATTTATGTCCTGTCTCAGGAAAGTTTTTTTGCAATAATAATTTACATTTGTAAGTCACTGCTCTTTCATTCACTCATAAGTCTTAGGAAAGAGAGCAAGGTTGGATAGGGGTAGGAGGAAGGATGCCACTAGAAAGAATTCCTGGGTTAGCATGTATTAACTGAATTAACCAGAATTTTTGAGTAACTGGCATCTTCCATTCTCCAAAATTCCAAATTAGAAACTATTTGTTGTATATATTCTGAAACAGCTAAATTTACATCCTAGAATAGTAAAAATATAGTGAAATGCTCTAACTCTCAGTCCTGGGGCAGCCTCCAGTTTCTGTTGATAAGAAATGTTTTAAATAGTAAGGAATGGACTGAAAAGCAGTATTGATACCCAAATGGGCTTCCTGTTTGTTTGATTTAGTAAAATTCTCCTTCTGCTTTTATGCACAGTGACCTAAAAAGATATATCACACCCAAGAGTGCCTTTGAAATTGTTTGTTTAAATTAAGTTTCATTTGGATTTAATCTTAACCAAATCTTTAGAGAGCCAGGCAGACCCTCTGTAATGAAATGCTGTGTGTTTGAACCAATGAAAGATGTTGCCCAACTGTAAGGATTCCTCTTTAAATGAGTGGGCTTTATAATGTTACACTTGGGTGGCACAAGCAGAGTGCTAGATGATTAGTTTATGGTCTAGATCATTGTATTTTTATTACACTCATAAAATCTGTGTTTCTCCTCATTTTCGTAATGGCTTCAATGAGCTTCTATACCTTCTGAAGGCACATTAAATTGTTATGTGATGAAAGTACCGATTTAGTGGAACTAGTTTTAAAGCCTGGGTAGCTCAAAGTAAGACACATGTTTTGAATTCTTATCTTATGGTTGGATTTGCAAGAAGGAAATGGGACTGAGTGTAATTCACATTTATTTGTGGACTTTTTCCTTAAATACTTCACTGGCTTACGTTAAATTCCAATCTAAATGATACACAATGAGGTGCCTTAAGGATATTGACTATTTATATCACATGGGAGTATAAATCAATATTAAAGGAGGAAAATATTATGCATGTGCCTGATTTATAAAATATAATTTAAAGGGGAAGGCTCAATAGAATGATCAGTGAAGAGAAATCATTTGTATTTGAGAAATATTTTGTATCTTTTAAAAAAGAGGGGGGAGGGAGGGAGGACCTAATTGGATTGTCATCTCTGCTCATTTTAAAGAAATAGGGGACCCTTTTGATTTACTAAATTTACATCAAAATGTAGTTGCTTATAAATATTTCTCTGAAGTTAATGTAACCCTTTGTTTAAAAAAAAGGCAGGTTCCTTTTCATTATGTAATTTAATATGCTAATAAAAGTCAGCAAATATAACATCCCTATACCCATAATAATAACAGTCTTTAGTGATTATGCTGTTGTTAAGTATTAATTCCTAGGTGGGTGTTCACACAGTTGTAAGCATTTCCATGGGGCCATTTTTGCTTGTTTTGGCCTTTCTATAGTCATTTTACAGACATTTCTTTGGTGTGTTTTGCTACTTATTTTTTCCCATAGGCAGCTATCCCAGATTGTCAAATACATTCATTAAGACTCACTATTTCCTTCCCTATGGACTTGTTGTAGTTTGGATAGTGGAGTATCATATTTTGGTATGGCCAAGAGGAGATACAATTTTTTCATGCTGTTTTCTGAGTGTATTTTTTCTTTTCAAAGAAACAGCTTGGAACAAGCCTCAGATTGTCTAGAAATATTATGATTCTTCGCAGACCAATCCAGCCAATTGCTTTCAAGACTTGGAAAATCTCAACAACCCAAAACTAGGCGTGTCAAATGTTTGTTTGTTTTACACTGAGAAGGCAGCAGGCTCCTCTGCTCCATGTCACATCAGCTACCATGCTGTATATTTTATGCAGCGTTATAGAAAGTTTCCTTCCCAGATCAAAAGTTGGAAAGCCAAACAGCTGAACATAGAACAGAGTTGTTTTTTAAAGCATGGAATGAATTCATTGGAAATTTTTTTAATATCTCATGGAAGCATGCAAAATATGGTCCCATTTTATTCAGAGATTTGAAAGCAGCTGCAGAGTAAAAGTGTCTAATGAAAATGAAATAAATTTCCTGTGAATGGAATAAATTTTGATTGTGTCTCTGAGTGCAGTAATTATACGTGTCACGCGGTAATTAGGCAGTCACAGTGTGGCCACGGTGTCTTTCTTTGTCTGCAGATGGTCTGGGAGAACGGCTGCGTCGTTATTGTCATGCTGACACCCCTCACGGAAAATGGAGTCAAGCAATGCTACCACTATTGGCCAGATGAAGGGTCCAACCTTTACCACATCTACGAGGTACTTAAGTCAAATAGATCTGGTTGTAAAGTTGACAGTAAATGTGTGAATTGATTTCATCCTAACCCAAATATTACTTAATCTACTTTGACCTAAGCTGGGACCCACCATGAACTTGCATTTGCCTTCCTCCAAAGGGCTTCAAGGAGAATACTGAGATCCCTTGAGTTCCTCTTGGAGTGAAAGCCACTGGAAGATGACAAACCAGTTTTATGAAGGAGAAGAGGAATAAAATATTTCTTGGTTTGGGAACTTCAATTCTTCCTGTCATCAGGATATAAATTACCAGCATTTTTCTAGGAATTTTCACAATATAAATAGAGATGCAAGCTCTTAAAATAGCTGTATTGTATAAAGCTCTGTAATTGAAGTCTTTGATAATGTCTTTTTCATTGCTAAATTTTGACAAATACAAATGCTGGACAGGAAAAAAAAAGCAAAAATATTTACCTCTACAGGGTAGTCCATTTAAACAGGCCCCATGGAGCATGACTTTAAAATAGTCTCATTTCAAAGGGGAGCCCTGCTATTATTCTAATGATTTATTGATTTCTCCAGCCTGGTAAAGTAGTCTTAACACAGTTCTGTTTAGAGTTTTGCATATGTATTATTATGACTTTTATATATTTGGAGAGAAACTACAGACAGACATCCCTTTTCAGGTTTCTTATAACACATTTAGGGTGGCCTAAGTAAGCTTAAGCATTTAAAGAAAGGAATAGACTCAACCCTCTGCTACAGTTTTCTATTAAAGGCCAAAATAATCAAGTTTCACAATAGTGAGTCAGTTAGAACCATGCACACCAGAGGGCATGCTTTTAGGGTTGAACTCAAAGGGTAAGCAATTAATTGTCTGTGGTGTTAGGATTGTTGTCTTAAATTTGAGGGATACTAACCCATTGTCTAGCTGTGGGTTTCCTCACTTATAAAATGAGGGGATTGTCTTAGGTGATCTCCTAGTTCATTTCCAGCTCTAACATTCCATGAATCTATTATACTAATATTTATGCAACTAGTTAAACTTATTTTTACTAGTCTTCATGTGGAAGTTCTTACTTTTAGGATTCACCAGTTCCAAATCAAAATGTGTTTCATTTTATTTAAGATGAAACTCAACTTTCCATAGAATAGTTTTACCAGATCTGTTTAGATTATTTTTTGTTGCGCAACCATTTTAACTGATCGGTGATATTTCTTCAAGGCTTCTGTCACAGAAACTGTAATTTTGAATAGTAACCAATTTTTTTTACCCCAGTTGATTTTTTTATATGATACTGAAGTCCCATATACCAATGTTATCATTGATCAGGAAAGAGGACAGTATCAGTCTGATGATTCCTCTGCTCTATGAAAGGTTACAAAATTCATACTTGATACATGTACCCTCCTCCCCATACCTACAAACTTCCACTTAAGTGTTATTGAATTGTATTTTATGTTTATGTGCCTTTTACCCCGTTTCTTTTCTTCTCTAAATTATAATTTCTATCCAGGTAAATCTGGTGTCTGAACATATCTGGTGTGAGGATTTCCTTGTGAGAAGCTTTTATTTGAAAAATCTTCAAACCAATGAAACGCGGACCGTAACCCAGTTCCATTTCCTTAGTTGGTATGACCAGGGAGTTCCTTCTTCTACAAGATCACTTCTGGATTTCCGCAGGTACAACAAAGTACATAATAACACATTAAGGCATCTATAGTCTGGTCACTGGTTAAAAAGAGTAATGTTTGCAATAATTTCTTTATGCAAGATTCCTCAGTGGATGTGTGGTCATCAATTCTAAGTGTTGCTGGGTGTTTACTCTTATCCATGTCTCTATTTCAATCCTGATAACATGAAGCCCATTTCTTTTTAGTCTATCTATGTTATCAAGCTACTTGGAGACTACTGTGAGAATTAAAAATTAATCAAGAATACAAGATCAGATGTAGGTTCTAAGCTACTCATTCCTGAGTGAAAGAAGATGCAAATTCCAAATAAGTCTAGTCAGCATGGACTAGTGTCTATTTTTAAAAAATAATAACAACAACACTGGCTTGAAAATGACAGTTTGAAAAAATTACTCAGCCTTTTGCCCATCCTCAGGGCTTTGATAATTACCCAGTGAAAGAGGGAGACTCTTGAATATTTATTAACTGAATTGTCTGACGACTTACTTTGTACCAAAATGCATAGATCAACAAGGAAAACAAAATCTCTGACTGAAATATTGATTCAAAGCATATTTGGCACTTCATCCATAGCTCTTGCTTGATATTGGCTACTATATAGTGATAACTGGGTAGGAATAGGTAACCTAAAAAATTTGTGCATGGTTTCAGCAGAACCCTGAGGCATGTAGGATCTTGCCTCCATTTCATTCAAATTTATCTGTATATTTTAAAGGAATATTAAAGATCACAAATAAAAATTGAAAGTAAGGAACTGAAGAATTAATATTGAATTGCATTCATTGTATGTCTACCTTAGTGCAATCTTGATATGAATAGTTGTTTATCCTAGATTCTACAATAACTTAAGTCAGGGGAAGATGGAAAGATCAAGTATTTTAGTAAAGATAGACTTTCAGCCTTAACTTTGATTTTCCTGAATTTATAAGTTCTAGACTTATAAGTATGATGTATTTGATTTTGCTTATTGTTCTGTTTAAGAAAGAAACATGTGACATACTTGCCTTGGATCAAATAGCATGTGAATGAAATCAAAAAGAGAATCAAATTTGGTACTGTATATATAATACACATTCAAAGCCAACTCTGCTGCTCTGTTACTTATAGATGCAAATTGTGTATTATAGGTCAAGAATACTGAATGCATGGTAAAAAGGGAAATCTGTTAGCATATATCAACAATTGCTACTTGTCCTATCTTAATTTGACCATCGATGGCTTTTCTTGATGTAAATTCTTCATATTGTAGGAGGAAATATTACTAAGACATGCTATTTAAAATCTTACCTAGAGTAAGTTTTTTGGGATGGAGTCCTCAAAAAACATACTTGACAGACATATTGCTGTATCTCAATAAAGATGGCTACTCATCTTAATATCAATGTCTTAATGTGCATTCAGTGTATGTGTATATATATATATATGCATATGGGTGTATATACATTCATATACATATATGAAATTTAGCATATACATAACCAACCCTCAATTTTTAATGTCATTATTGAGAAAAGTTAGATTCCCGAAATTCCCTTGCCCCAGAGTCTATGGAGATACGGTACTAAGAAGTTGCCTTTGTTTTGACTTTTTATCAAAAACAACCACCATAACCAAAAATAACAAAAATTCTAGAACCCATACTTTGCAAGTTTCATTTGGAAATCAAGTTTCTATTTCTTTACTTATTTGGTGAATTCTGTTTCAGATAATTATGGATTTCCCAGATTAGGCTGAATATTGACCTAAATGCTTATATTCTAAGAATGTACCCCACCTAAGCATGAGATGCTGAGATGATTTTTTTTACATAAGCACACAAATTACAGAGTTGGAAGAGGTGAGGCTGCTTCTGAAAACACTGGTCAGTTGAATGTTACTAGAATCCTAATTTCATCTTGAACAATAGACCAACCATTCTAGCTCTGAACTAGCTTGTTAGTCATGCACTGATATGTGTAATTAAATATTTCTCTGAGCCCAGAGGGAGCACATTTACACTTTAAAGAGAAACTGCTAAGCTAAAAGATAATTAGCATCACATGTGAGGGCTTTGCTTAAAATATATATATTATGCTATCACTTCTTGCTGTGTGCAATGACATCTACTAACCCTGCTCACTTTAAAAATGGACAAATTCTTATTTTGCCAGCTAATTAGCGGTTGCCGGTGTCATTTTTGTGATGTTGCAGCTAGTAATATGAGCCCAGTTGCATAGTCACAAAAGTGATCATTGGAAACTGTGACTCTGCTGCAGGGACAATGTGGGAAACCCCTTTTCTGAGCCTCTAACGACCTCTGACCTTTGCTTGCTGATGGTTTGCATGATGATTTCTTTTCCACTCAATGACCCCATGGGTTGGTTTGTATCACTAATCATTCTTCCTCAGTTAATTCCTCCTGTGTATAGATCTAAATATAAAAAATTATCATTTTTTTCCTTAATGTTTGGGACCTTCTGCTTATGGATGAATTTTCCGTTTACTCTAGTAGTGTAAACTTGGGATGGAATGGGATACTTGAATATTGTTTATTTATCTTCATAACTGATCAGTAGACTATATATCATAGGTCAACTGGATGAAAAACCTTCTGTTGGAATATGTGATAATCGGCTTTTAAGGTTTTCTTTTGTGTTTTTTTTTTTCGAGCTGTGATAAGTATTTGGATCTCTTGTAAATAAAATGCTAAGAAAATAATGCCATGTGGTATTTACACAACATGTCTCTTTGGCTGTTTGTGAGTTGTTGGTTTTTTCTTTCCCTCCAAATAGGGTTAGAGGAGGTTTTTCTTAAAATTACACTAAAGCCTTTCTAAACTCTGCAGAGGCAGCCAGTCACAACATGCTTGGAGACAACAGCATTTTAAACATGCCATAGAATGAAGAAAGGAATTACGGGAGTGCAAAAGCAAATCACAGACATATTTAGCTAGTAATTAGCTTTTTAACAACATTACTAAGTGAGGGAGGCTGTCTTGTTAAAGAACTCCCAGGGAAGAGGGAAAGGGGCTGACCAACTGTAAATTGGACGCTGTGATATTGTTGTGTCTGATGGCTGCTTACGTTTTAATTGTGTCCTACACATTTTGGTGAAGGGTGGATATTTATTCTATTTATCTCTTTTTTAATTATGCCTTTGTTGGGCATTTTTGGCACCATCTGAAAAATGGAGTAAGACCTGGCCATTTACCAGTATGTCTACAGATAAACATTTAGTTTTCCTTCCACAAAACATAGATGGGGCTGTCAAACATGAAATATCACAAGATGTTGGAATACAGAGCTGAGGTGGTGACCCTGATCATGTTAAAAGATTCGGTTACTCAGAAATATATGGCAAAAGCTTTCATTTGCAGTTGAAAACCCCTTAAAAGTAAAACAACTCTAGAATGATTTAAGGGTAAGCATGCTTGATTCTGCTCAAAGAAAATAATACCGCCATCACCAAAAAGAAATTCTAAATGACTTTATACATTTTAGCCTGTACAGTAGACTGGGCCCAGCAGCCTTCCCACTTCAGAAGCCATTCTGGTAGTTTAGAATCTATTTATCAGAAGTAGAACTCATGATGCCCTACTAACCTGAGTGAGGAAAAAAGAGAAAAAGACTTTAGAAGTGGGTCTCCTTTCCTCAGTGCATTTTCTACTCAAAGAGCCAAGTACTTCCATGGTATTCTTGCACAGGAGTACTATTGACTTCAATAAGTGTTCATTTTTTGCTTATCATCTTTTCTCCCAAATACCAATATAAATGCAACTTAAAAAAAAAATCTCCTGGCAGTATAGTAATGAGAGGGCTTAACCATTAGGGTGCTTGGTAACGTGTGTCCTGAGCCTTTCATTTCCTTACTATTTCCACTTTCTGTGTTCTCTAACCATGTATATATTACATATTTTCACATTTTTGGCAGAGAGTCAGCACAGAATAGGGGAATAACCTCAGATCCAGTGGTCACAGTGGGGTACAGGTATCTGGTTAATCCAGGTTTTCCCACTGTACATTATCTTTTCTCAAAATGTCGGTCGCTCTAAGTATTTCCACTTACTACTATGCAGCTTGGGGCCTCTCACTCTGAACATTGATAATATACAACAATGCCATTGGATCTGGCATCCAAGCTCTATGTATGAAGCTACCAAAATGTACGGTGAATTCAGTAGAAAGAAATAAGTTAATTTGTTGAAAAAAAAATCAAAGTCACCTATTCCTTTCTTTTAATGTCCTAAAGATAAAACAACTGATTGAATTTTTACTTTTTTGATGGATTATTTTGGTGTTTGTAGACACAGCCTCTGAAAAAGAAAAAGTAAAGCCTTTTTTATTTTGTCTTTGAGGGAAATTTTCCCATGTTACTGTCCTCCTCTCCCAAATTTTACTTCCTATCATAGATAAAAGAATGCTGCACATTTCAGATGAGGAACGAATTTCTTTCTTCCAAAAAACCTAGACTCTTATTTTCTTCTTTGAAAATACCCTTCTGAATAACTTGATTTGCTCTTTAGATATCCTGTAGCTTGTCTGCCGAAAGAAACAAAGTGTTAGAGGGTCCTTTACAAGGAATATAAATCACCTCCTATTTGGGCCAGGAGGGACAGGGATTGTTACAAAATTTTGATACGTGTTTATTGTTTATCTCTGAGACTAACTAGCCAAAAATCTGTAGAATGAAAATTGTTTGGTAATGTACTCAAATTTCAAAAAATGGAAGGCTTTTTTCTTGACAGTATTGTTTTTTCTCGTTGGTTAAAACATTCTTACCACATGATCATGTAAGGAGTCCACAGAAGGATTTCTCTTGAGAGTGTATCTATGCAACCTGTTTTTTCAACAGAAATGAGTGGTTGATGGGAGTGTTTGGGTGTTGGAACATCAGTTCTAAAACACAAGAATTCCAATGTATAATACAGAAAATGAGCCTATAACGAAAAGTTAGATTAACTGAAGAAGGAAAAACTAACAAAAGAGGCCAGGAGCTAGATGGATTGATCCATTGATCAGACAAACCAGCTATAGAAACAGTTGCTTGAGTTCACCTGTGCAAATGTAAAATCTTTGTGAATGTACAAGAATTTTGTTTAGTTTTTAGTTTACTATAAAATGGAAATTGAATCATGAGGAACTGTGAATGTGATCGTTTTCTTTATCAAAACTGGCTAATGGAAAATAAGTTTGAGAATACTGAATCATTGTATTATATTGTATTGTATTGTATTGTATTGTAAAAACACTTACTCTGTTTATCATCTGAGGAAACAGATTATAATTATAACTTGATATCTCTCTTTTGTTGCAGAAAAGTAAACAAGTGCTACAGGGGCCGTTCTTGTCCAATTATTGTTCATTGCAGGCAAGTATAACTTTTAACATGTGCTTAGAAGTTTTGCAATACTAAGAAACCATAAAACTATAAAAACAAACTGAAAAATTGAGATTACTAGCAAATTAATAAGCACATACTTAAGTGTATCTTTTGAAAATAATTCTGAGATAGCAATTTAGCGTTATTTTCTTTTTATGCTGCTGAAAGTTGTATTGCTTATACTTACGGTGACCATTACATAATTTGTCGTTAAACTTTATCTGCAATGTGCCTAATTCCTCCACATGTATCTGACCAAAAAATTGGATC
This sequence comes from Petaurus breviceps papuanus, assembly GCF_028583685.1. Lineage (NCBI taxonomy): Eukaryota > Metazoa > Chordata > Mammalia > Diprotodontia > Petauridae > Petaurus > Petaurus breviceps. Next base: position 10,605,625 of record NW_027185612.1, on the reverse strand, counting down.
AAGGTGACATTTTATTTTATAATTTGCAATGACATAAGCAATTTTGTTTTATACACACATACACACACACACACATACATGCATTATGGGCAGCTAGGTAGGGCCATAGATAGAGCACAGGAAGTGTGTGTCAGGAAGACCAGAGTTCAGTATAGCCTCAGAACTGTATGACCCCTGGGCAAGTCACTTAATCCTGTCTGCCTGAGTTTCCTCATCTAGTAAAATGAGGTGGAGAAAGAAATGGCAAACTACTGCAGTATCTTTGCCAAGAAAACCCCAAATGGGGGTCACAAAGAGTTGGACACGACTGAAACAACTCAATAACCACACATATATGTATATATCTAGTATTTAGTTATTATTAGAGGCATGTTTGAATGGCCACCACCTGCCCATCTTATTGTTTTCCAAGTTGACCATGAGTGTTTTCATGGAAACCAACGTGGCTGTTAGAGCTATGCCTTTCTTTCTATTGTAAACCCTTATCTTCTCTAAGTTAAAACTATAGAAATCAAATTAACAGGCTGTCAAAAAGGATATCTGCATTTGACATTTCCTTTCTCTGCTGCATTTGATTCAACTAACAAGCTAAATTTTGGATCATCTTTTGTTAAATAATACATACTCCTTTTTAGGAACTTTTTTGCTGTTAAGAGTTGTGATGGTACAGAAAAGAAGTTTTAATGTTTTTTAGGAACCATCAAAGTATTAGAATTATTTCTATCACCTAGCATAGTACCTTGCACATAAACGCCACTGAATTTATGTTTGTTAAAGTGAGTTAATTGTAAGGAAGCCTATCCATTGAGATGATACCAAGCCCACCAACCTAATTCAAAAACAAGTTTTTGTTGTTGTTTATTTTTTGGTCCATAGGAGAGGAAGGTTGGTGGTTTCGGCCTTTTAATTTTCCTCTACAAGTAGCATAGTCTTTACACCTCAGTATCCTAAAACAGGCATCATGCCTTTGGAGTCTGATGAAGGCATGTGTGGTAAAGGATCAAATTACTTAAAACACAAGTCCTTGGTCAAGAGTTCTTGAGATGCATGAACTTTAAAAAATACATATTTAAATAGATAGATAAACTATTTCAATACAGTTTCCTTCATGCTCATATATTTTATTTTACGCATCTTGAAACATTCTAAGAAAGTGTCTGTGACACCAAAAAGAGTTAAAGATTGTTCTTCAATGATGTAATGAATAAAGCTATCTAGGAAAGTTTGTTCTGATGACTAATTTTTTAAATTTTATTTGTATTTATTTTGCTTTGGCTGCTGATTTTTTTCTTAATCGTCATCTCTTTGAGGAGAGAAAGTTAAATATTAATAAACTTTCTCTATGAAAGCTATCCATCCCAAGTCAATTCTGTCTAACAATAGTTTAATCAACAACCAAGAAAAACAATACTAGCTATTCAGGTTTGCGAAGCATTTAGCATATGTTATTCATTTGATCAATAAAAAACCTAGGCAGGCAGAGATGAAACAAATCAGAGAACCTGTAAGGATAGGAGTCAGAAAGCCCTGAATTCAAATCCCACCCAAGACATTTACTAGCTATATGACCCAAAGCAAGTCTCTTAACTTCTGGCTGCTTTGGGCTCCTCATGTGGAAAATGAGGAGGTTGGATTATGCCTCCAAAAGTCTTACAACTCTCATTCTGTGATCCTGTTGGCTGTGTTAAAGAGGGTCTCTCACACATACATACAAATGAGACATCAATTTGGTGGGGGGAAAACTAGTTTTAACATTTTCTATATCAAAACTAATGATGGTGGTATTATTTTTTTTGTCCTGAAAATTGCAACTTCATTTTTTTTTAATTTGATAATGTTGAGACCTAATTCAAAACATTTTTACAACTCTAGTCCAGATGGTAAATTTTCCAATTATAGAAGGTTGGGGCAGGGGAAGGGGGGAGTTCAGGGGGAGGAAATGAAATGAGAAAGCTTTTTAAAGCCATGATTAAGAAACAAATAACATGGATATTTCCATTTCTAGAAGGGATAAAATGGCATAAGAACATCTAATAGTAAAGAAAAACTCCTTCCTCCCCCCCCCAAAAAAAATCAGTATGACAATTATCTGATATATATACTTAAATGAAAACTTTGGTCTTGCCTGAGAATGTTGGGTACTCTCCATCTTTTGCTGCATCTTTTCAAGTTCTAAGTCATAGAAATAAGGTTCTCTGTGCTTATTATATGTGACAGTGTTGGCATTTTCTTTATCTAATTTTATTTTGCTAAAACTCAAACATATTTGGCCTTGGAGAAAAAAAAACAGACAGGGAAAACCTAGTCATGAAGAACAATAGTTAATCCTTCATGAACAGCTTGAGCTTATTAAAGCCCATCACAAGTTTTCTTTGTTTCTTTTCCTCTGGTTCTCTCTTTCACTTTTCCTTTCCCTGTCCCCGCTTACAACATGGGTAAAATAAATGATTGCTGCCTTTCCTGTGGACAGATAGTATGTTCATCCTCTCTCCTTCTGTTGACAGTGATGGCGCTGGAAGGAGCGGCACCTACGTGCTGATTGACATGGTTCTCAATAAGATGGCCAAAGGTGAGATTCAAAAGCCCTGGCTGCTTTGTCAGGGCCGAGATATGCGGTCGTGTTGCCATAGTAACATAGGATGCAATATTCACAGAAGGCCTTCGAATAAATTAGAGGAGTGTCCTCCCCCTTCCTGAATCATATTAAGTTATCTGCCACACATTTTTTAAAGTACATTCTTTGTTAATGGGTACTACATAGGACAATATATGTTGGACAATATTATATTTGGCATTGAGGGAAATGCAGATTTTTAAATTTTTAAACATTCAACTAACTCCAAAAAAACAAGTTATTTTTGGTATATAGTGTATTTCTTAGTAGAACATAATCTCCATTGGTCAATGACACTAATAATTTCTACTAATAATAATCTAAGTTTTCTCATCTGTAAAATAGGGTTTAATCCAACTATATGACCTCTAAGGTTTGTCTTTTTTATTCCATGTAAATAATTAACCTATTTCATTTTTTTTTAATATTTGAACTTATAATAGCACTATGAGAATTCCCTCCCCCACCCCCATTAAAATATAATATCTCTCTTGATTTTTTTGCCCCTTTTGGAGACTTGTTCATTTGTTATCCTAGAATTAAATAATTCTAGAGCTAAAAAGATCCTTATAGATCTTCATTCAGTCCCTTCATTTTATAGATGAGAAAACTGAGGCCCAGAGCAGTTCACTGGGGTCACACAGTACAGAGAAGAGACTATTACCAGGCTTCATGGGTTCAGGGGAGAGAATAAGAATAAGGCCTTAGGTTGAAATGAGGTTTTGCAGCATCAAATAACATTTTGAAGTGCTCGGAATTAGCTTAGTCTTGGGGATTTATACACACAAAAGAAGAAGCATTATGTTACTTATTATCAAGTTGGGTGGGGGGAGGAGTATTTCCATCTAGGAAAGTGTGTTTTTTTTTTCTCTCAAGTATACATCATTTCATTTGCAACCACAGAGTTGCTGAAGTGCAGAAATTGCCATCTATGTTAAGAGTGGTTGTGTTATCTGCCCCAACATCTACCAAAGAAAAGAAAAATTCGAAGAGAATGTGGATTGTTTCGTTTAAATGTGTCATGCTTGTGTTTGTGAAAGAATATGTGACCCCATAAGTTACTCAATACATAAATGGTCAAGTGGAAATTTGATCACTGCAAACAAAAATGAGCAGAAGTAGGGGAACAGATGTTGACATCATCTCAACATTTGTTTGGGTTATGTTGGTTTTCACCAAGAGGATATGATGAAACCTGGAGTTTAAATATATGCAATTTTGTATCATAGAGAAGTATTTTCCAGCTTCAGGCTTTCAACCACTTAAGGAAGGGTTGACTTATTGTAAGAACACTAAAGAATGCCATCTATTGACTCCATTGTACCATGTAATGTCAAATTCCATTTTAAGTGTGGGCTTAGTATTTCACAATACAAAACAAGTCATGTGAAACTGGTCAAAGAAAGGAGTCGCAGGATTTTTTTTTTTAAGATTGGTCACCCCCCTCCCCCATTTTGTTCTTGACCGACTCCCCTCTGCCAATGGGGTGTGCAATTTGAAATCCCCTGACCTGGAGCTTGGGATGTAGTCTAAATGAAAGATCAAAGGGCAGAGCGGGCATCTCAGCCCTGCTGAGGTGGGCCTTTCCCAGGCCGTCACACTGTGAGGCAGCCAAAGGTTTTGTTCTGACAGGAATCTAGGCCCGGCCTGTGAGGCCTAGGCCTTCTTTGTCTGGCCTGAGAAGTTTGAGGCCCAGGTTGAGGATCCAGTGTTCATCAAATGATCAAAGGCCTGAAGCCCTGGACATGAAACCTTTCTTTCCATTTCCTTTTCTTAAAAAGAATGAATTGCAGGAGGACCAAAGAATGCCATTTCCAAAGCTTTTATGTGGAGAGCTAGCACTAACTTTAGAGTTCTTCAGTTCTAAACATAAAAATGTAAGTGCACTTTCAGCCTGGGTCCAGCTGCAGCGACAGCATCGACTAGAATTTCTTTCATAAAGGCTTTTTAAGTAAGGATTAAGGCCTTCAGTCTTTTTTTTTTTTTAAGGACGTTTAAGAATAAACTTAGAATAATTTAAGTTCTAGTTCCACTGTCTAGTTTATTAAAGAGCAGACAATGATGCATTTTTAAATCAAAGTAAATAGGCTCACCCTACTTTTTTTTGCAGTGGGAAAAGTAGATATAAAACTATAAAATACTTTTGTACTTCATTGATTTTTGTCATAGGGAAATTCTCTTTTCATCTAATGCTGGAGACTTTTTCTTCAGAAATAGTTTCATTTAGGAATTTTGCATTCAATTTGGCATTTAAGACCTTAACTCAATCACTGATCAAATTACAAATCTTTCTAGAAAATATGTTTATAGAGTTGTGTTTACCATTTTTCACTGTCATTGTATTCCTAGAACTTAGCACAGTGCCTTGTCCATACATAGTAGGGGTTTAATAAATGCTTGTTGAATTGAATTAGACATCTGTTCATTCACACAGCATTTTACCATTTACACACACACACACACACACACACACACACACACACACACATTTAATCAGTCATGGAAAACCTTCTCTAAGTTCTAAAGTAGGGAGGGAAGAAATGCAGTTGACTAGGAATTTAGACCAGTTCCATCATTTGGCAGGTGATGAGAGTTTCCCAAAGAATAACATTTGTCAGGTCAGCCTGGGACTTCCAGGCAAAGGTGAAATTCTCCTAACTTTCAGCTAACTATGGCAATCATAGAAACCCAACCACTGGGGAAATATTTATCACACATTTTATAAAGGATCCCCCACTAGGATTTTTGTTTGGGCAGGGGGGAGGGAATCTGAAAGGGTCTCATGATGCTAGGAGTTGTATGCTGAGTAAACACATTCCAATCTCTCAGTTGCTATTGTTATTCAAAGAACTGTAGAAAGCATTTTTTGGGAGTCCTGTTTCTTTTGTTTGGCCTGAGTCATAGGAATGAGAATTTCCTTTTGGGAACTAAATTAGGGGGTGTTCTAAATAAATGTGGCAGTTAGTTGTTGTCTTCTTAGCTGCATTAACTCCAAGGGCTTTTCTAAATAATCTAAATTGCATGAATTTAGAACAAACATGAGATGATGATGTTACTATCTATTCAATGTCAGGTTTTCATCCTCAGCAATTTGATCCCATTTGTTACTGTTTTGCTGTCACAGGAACCTTGTCAAATCTTGCCTAAGATCAGTGTACGTTTCGGGTTTATATTTCTGATTAATTGTTTATTATATATTTGTCATTTGATTTAAGGCTACATTTTAATGTTATTAAGCTGCATTTGCTATGTAGATCAGTTTACCAACACTCCCACCAACCCTCCTCCCATCTCCCAAAGGAAATAAGCTTTATAAATGGCAGGCCTACTTCAGCCGTTTCCCATTGCTTCTTCTCTCCTTGTCCTTTATCCAACCCCCCTCCCCATCCCTTACAGGGTCACAGAGTGCAGGGGCTGTTCAAATGCTATCCATCTACTCAGCAGTGCAAAGAGATTTGAATTTCCAAAGAGATCAAAAGCATTGTTGTTAATAATAACATTAACAACTCACATTTATATAGCATTTTAAAGTTTGCCTCACATCTACTCTATGAGGTGGGTAAAGTGTTAGTGTACTCTACAGATGAAGAAATTGAAGTTCATAGATGTTATGATTTGATCATAAGCATAATCACACAACTAGGTTGCCCCTAAACCCTCTTTCCATTAAGCCATACTGCCTCCCCTCTGCAATATCAAAGTATCTTTCATAACCTTTCTCTCTTGCCTAAACAGAGTGGTAACTCCAAGAGATAACCTTGCTCATGACACGTTAATCGTTTATGAAATTTCAGTTAAAATATTAGCTTAAAATAGTGTGCTAAACTAGACCATGAGAAGTAGAAAGGAGAAAAAAATATAGGGTGTGACGTGAACCGATTAAATGAACCTTGCTGCATAATCATGTAGGTTTTTAACTTTATGACTCATCCTGTACTGTACTGAACAATACAAGAATGTCTTAATTAAGCAACTCCATTTTTTACCGGTTTATCATACTTAAAAATAACAAACTGCATGTCATTAAAGGATAAAATTTAAATTAATTATCTCTGCTAAGAACAGAGCAAATAAATTCATTAAGAGGAGAGGGTTTTTTGACTGTTGTTTGCTTGAGCTTATCATCATCATTATCTGTATGCAGAGATTTGAGGCTGTTACCTGGTAGCTTCTCCTGAGAAAGCAGTTGACAAATACTTATTGACGATTTATCATGTGAAAGTGCTGTCTCAGATGCTTGATGAAGACAAGATAAAGTCCAGGTCCTACTGGACCTTATACTTTGCTTGGGAAGATAAGACTTATAAGCAAATAATTACATTACATACATACAACTAAATATATACATATACACACACATACATATATAATCAGTGCCTTGTGAATGAAAAATGCAGGCTGTTCTATAGGATTCCTGGGAGAGTTTGCTTCTAGTTCAAATGATGCCAGGTTTCATGGTGAAAGAATTGGAGTTGAAAGATGAATAGGATTTTGGTAGGCAGAGGCAAGGAGGTCATTCCAGGTAGCATGAGCTAAGGTGAAGAGAAGAGAAAGCACATATTGCATATAGTGGTGCGATGAAGAAGATGATTACTTTAAGTAAAATAGAGGAATTGAGGATTGGAAAAGTATGCTGGGGCCAAGGAATGGATTAGTTGGAATGCCAGGTCAAGGAGCTGAACTATCTTGTAGGAAAAGAGGAATCAGTTGAGGTTTTTTGTTTTTTGTATTTTTTTAAGAATGCAAGTATGATCATAGAATATTTTTACAAAGATTAATTTGGCAGCACTGTGTGGGAGGAATAGAAAAACACAGATGGCAGGAAGACCAGGAAAGAGGCTTTTGTAGTAGTCTGGATGTGAGGTAACAAGACCCTCAACTAGGGTGGTAGCAATAAGAAGTTTGTGAATTATATGATTAGTCCAGCTGGATAAGATGTGTTTGAAAAGGTAAATTCAAAGAACTCGAGTAAAATATATTGGTGGGAAGGAAGTTGTATATGTAGGTTTGGCAGAACCTTAAAAACTAAAGTACAAATAGTATCTTAATTTGTCAGTGACTTACCTCTTAGAGAACAAAAGGCTAAGCCTTCACTATGTTGGTGAAAAGGAAATTATTGTGTTTTGGACTTGAGTCCGGTAGAGGTAGTAACTAAGTTTTTATTTTTATTTAATTGTTTATTGTTAGCATTTTTTTCCTTTCAGTGAGCTAGTCTGGCACCTTAGCAATATTGATATTCACTACTACATTCTGGAAGGTGGTCTTTGCAATGATGTAGCCATAGTGTATATTAAGCAGGCGCCGGCTGCACGTGGAATTCTATTATGCAGTGGAACTATGAATGAGTTACCAAGGAAGCGGTTAAGCCATATTGCTTGTTGTGGGTTCTACTGTCAGATAATTGACCACCACGGGAGCTATGCCCCAAGCCACAGGCAAGCATGCACAGTGGACCCTGGGGTCAATTATTTAATGGAAAAACCGACAATGAAATGGGGCCTGTTGTTACTGGAAAACATCATTTAAAAGCATATTTTACATTGGCATTTTTCTATGAAACATCTTGCAGCTGGTAGCTCCATTGTTCTTCTGTTAAATGGGTGGCCCTCCTTCTGAAGCATCCTATTATTAATAAGTAACATAAAGCCCAAATTTCACACTAAACCTCCATTGCTCCAGTAAGCAGACTTGTTAATTTGCTGTTCATCTTCTATGCCCTCTGCCTATTGATTGTATAACTACCGGGTCCTTCTTGTCAAATGGGGACTAGCTCAAACTCCAAATGTCCAAAACAGAACTCATCATCTTTCCTTAAAAAACCACTTCTCTTCCAAAATTCCCTCCTGCCCATGTCAAAGATACCAGCATCCTTGTCATCACCCAGATTCACAGCTTTGGCATAATCCTTGACTCATTACTTTCCCCCATCTCACCTCTCTGATCAGTCATCGGATTGTTTCTATCTCCACAGCATCCCTTAGATCTGTCCTGTCTGATCTGTTCACGCTGCTACTTAGCAGGGTTATTGTGATATTCTCCTAATTGTTCCCCTTTCCTTAAATCTCTTTCCTTGATGCAATTAAAGATGTACACAAAGGTACACAGGGAGGTAGGAAGGCACTAACTGCCTGCCCTGTTGTCTTTTGTTTTTCAGTTTAGGCCTGTGATTTTGTCACTGCAAGGAAGTTCCACTGTAGGAATTCCCTCCATGAATTCATATTTGCATGTCTTGACAGTCTTGGAGTGTTAAGTGACTTAGCCATGGTCACCATGATCCATTGGTTTGTATCACAGGCAAGACCTGAACCCAAGTCTTGCTGACTCCAAGGCCAGCACCCTAACCACTATGCTAAACTCTTGATAATATTTGACAAATACATATATTTTTAATTGAATTTGTTTTTGTTGTTATAGGTGGTTAGGCCCCTTTCTTCTGAGTGATTGTCAACGAAGCTTAATGCAATTAGCATTATCTTATTTGCAGGGAATACAGGCATTTGGAGAATTTTGCCATTAATAGGGAATCTCTTTTATATTCTGGATTTCTCCAAGACACTAGGAATTTCCTCTAGGTGATTATATCTCTTTAATCTAAACCCCACTTGATGCTTATCTATCCATCAACAAATACTTATTAAGTATACATTAAGTGCTAGGCTCTACCCTACACACTTGGGATACAGATCCCAACAATCCCAACTACCTTGGGATATTACATAAAAAATGAAACAATGTAGAGGAGCTTACCTTCTGCTCAGTCAAGGAGCTTACGTTATATTCAGTTTATCATTGAACCATGTTGTTTATTTCTGTGAGTTCATCTATCTTAAGCTCTTATCTGACATTAATATCAGTCAGTTGGTCAACAAGCATTTATTAAATGTCTGATATATTCCTGGCACTCTGTTAAGCATTGGAAATAAAAAAATAGAAACGCCTAACCCACAAGAGCCTCTAAGTTTTCATACAGTTCTACCAAGTTAGATACTGTATAAAAAACTGGCAGTAGACTCAGTGAAATCTCTTTTCTTTGTACTCAGCTGGAGGACTACAGTGTATCATGTGTGTCTTCTCAATGACCCTTTTATGGGGGGCAGGGCATGTGGAAGGCACAAAGAACCATGATGGTCATCTAGCCCAATATCTCAAAAGACCATTTGAGATATTTTCTATTCTTTTGAGTTAACTAAGTTATTGTTAGCCCATTCTAGCTGGCTCAGTGGCAGGAGTGCTGGGCCTGAAGTCAGGAAGATTCATTGTCCTGAATTCAAATCTGGCCTCAGACACTTAATAGCTGTGTAATCCTGGACAAGTCACTTAACCCTGTTTGCCTCAGTTTCTTCATCTATAAAATTAGCTGGAGAAAGAAATGGCAAACCACTCCAGTATCTCTGCCAAGAAAACCCCAGTTGGAGTCATGGGGAGTCAGACATGACTGAAAATGATTCAACAAGGTATTCCCGCGTTGTCTAAAAATTATATCAGATTTCTCATGTATATTTTTGGTTGGGTCCAGCTTCTTTTGCCAACATTTTCTTTTTAAGTACCCTTGCCTTTTCCATATTATATTATATCATATCTTATCACATTACATATTAGATACTGAGGTGGTACCCTGAGTGTATTAGCTCTCCCTCATTTCCAATGAAAACATATCACTATAGAAATGTTGGCATATCTGTTTCATTTCGTTTCTATTTGTTGTCCCCCCTCCCATTTAATCTTTACATTCTCTAAGGATCACCTAGTTCAGCAATATCTTATGCCAAACTCTCTCAAGGATCACTTTCTAGTGTACTGCTTTATGGTTTTCTGTCTTACCCCTCTGCAATGTTTGATAAAAGCTTATACTCTAAACTGCTGTTACTCTTGGCTGCCATGTCTCTCCACTTGGAAGGCATCAAGTGTCTGATGGATGTAGTTAATTCTGGACTCAGATCCTATTGTGGTGACTGTTTTGCATTAATTGAAGAAAATGATGCCTTTTTCTTTTCTCAGAGCTGACTTGTTTAAACAAGTCAGATTAGAATTGGTATTGTTATATGCCCTGTATTCTTACTGATCATTTCTATGAATCTAGTTGTGATTTTGAATTTGGCCCTAACCATTCTATAGTTTGATGGCACACACACAACTTGACTTTGAAATGACTCCTACATCAGCAATCATTCATTTCCTGTTTGCTGATGTACAGCAAGAATTATCTTTTCATAGGATGTTTTTTGATGTCTAACATACCTAATGCCTTCCAGCCCTATTCCTGGAGGCAGGATGACAAGGCGGAAAGGGCGCTGAATTTGGAATCAGAGGTCTGGGTTCAAATACTCTTTCTTCATCAATGATACTGACTATAGCCAATCCTGAGTCCCCCTGGAAGTTAACTACAGAGTATTTACCCACAAATTGTCCATTGGCTCACCATACTGAGGTCCATGCCCTATGTTGGGGGCCTTCCTTGATATTGTAAGGATGCTGGTATAGAGCAGAATTTGTCAACTGTTTATCCCTTGGTCTCATTGTAGCTAGTCAATGATCTTTTTTTCAGTCACACATTTCTTTGATCATAGCCTTTCCCTGGTTTCTTAGAGACAGATTTAGACTAGATGGTTTTTAAGGTCATTTCTAAATCTATAATCTTATAATCAGTGATGGCATTCATGAGCCACAGCACGAGAAATTGAGGCTATCATCCATAAGCCTTTGGTCTCTTTCATTCCTGTCCTGTATCCCATTTTTCAGTGTCCACCTCGATGCCTGCATTTGTGCTGGAGTCACCAAATAGCACAGTCTATCTTGGCTTAGTTGAGAGAACACTTTAAAGGTCTTCAGAGACTTTCTCTTCCTCCTTCATTCTCTGCAGCCCAGTTGGTGCATCAGCTTCAGTCTTCCTCATGGTGGTCCTTCCTCTGCTTTCTTGTCTTTGTCCTCCTCCTCAGGGCTCTATCTCCACTTCCTATCCTGATTTGTTCTTCAGTCTCTCTAGGTTTGTTGTCTGTAAGTTTGGGGGCTGACTAGATTTTCTCTAAAATACTATCCAATTCAAAATTCTGTGAATGGCCAATTATTATGATTAAATCACTTCCTTTTCCCTCTTTCCTTTGTCACAGTTATAAAACTTTAAAGGTGGAAGGAGCCAAGATGATCATCTTACAGGTGAGGACATTAAGGTCAAGAGAGGCATAGCACTGTAGAGCTAGAAGGGACCTCAGAGGCTATCTAGTCCAACTCCCTCATTTTACAGATGAGTAAACCAAGGCCTGGGGGCTACTAAGTGGCACAGTGCTAGGAGTCCCAAAGACTCATCTTCCTGAGTTCAAATCTGGCCTCAGGCACTCGTTAGCTGTGTGGCCCTGGGCAAGTTATCTTACATCTGCAAAATTAGCTGGAGAAGGAAAGGTCAAACCACTCCAGTATCTTTGCCAAGAAAATCCCAAAAAGGGTCACAAAGAGTTGGACGCAACTGAAAAATGACTGAATGACAGCAAACCAAGTCCCAGAGAAATTGTGATAAGAGCACACAGAGAGTAAGCATTAGATCCTAGTTTGATCCTAGGTCCTCTGAAGCCAGAGCCAGTGTTCTGTATTCCACTCCCTCACGTGACTTATCCAAAATAACAAAAGGAGTTCATGGCAGATCCCACCATTTTGCATGGTGAAAGTGTGCCTCACTCGAATTCATAAGATCTATAGACAAGTCCTGACTATACCTTAGACAAGAACTAAGTTATAAACAAAGTGTTATGCAGAATTACTTATTTTATTTATTATATACCAAGCGCTGGGTTCCAAATCTAGGTAATAAATTATATTTAAACAAAGGTCATCTGTATTAAGTTGATGGCATGATAATACCCAAATATGACACTCTGTGTCTGCACATAAAAGAATGAGAGAATCTATAATGTATGAAGCTTTCTGTTCAGTTCTCAGCCCTTAAATCTAGCCCCATGTCTATTATCCTAGCTAGAGGAGTCACACCATCCTATATAATAACTTTTAATTAATATTTTCCATCTCAAATTTGATAATTGATAGAGAGGAGAGAGATAAAGGATAAAAACATTTGTGGTGTCAACTTCTATTTTTGGAAAGGAGACCAGAAAAACCTGGTATGAGAGAGAGAGATTGAAGGGGCTTTGCCAACCATTGAAAGCACCCTTATTCACTATCAGAGGCCTTAGACCTCCAAATTTAGGACCATAGACTGTCAGAATTCAGAAGGGCCTGAAAAATTATTGAGTCTAAACCCCCTCAATTTCAGATGAAAAAAAAACTGAGATCCTTGATCTAAGCAAGGTCACATTTATTAGTAAGAGAGTCAAGACTGGAACTAAGTCCTCAGATTCTAAATCCAAAGCTCTTTCTACAACAGAGGTCCTTAACCTGGAGTTCATAAACTTGACTATTTAATATTTTGATCATTGTATTTCATTGTAATTGCCATCCTTTTGTAATCCTATATATTTTATACATTTAAGAACATGATTCTGAGAAGGGGTCCATAAACTTCAGTATACTACCAAAGGGTTAAGAACACCTATACTGGACCATACTAGAACTCAGAATTTTCACAGTACTTGAATAAACTTGTTCTTCCCTTCATTTCCCACACACATTTGTTTTTGGTTTAATAATTATTCCTTCCTAATTTTCTCTCTTTATAAATAACTAATTAGCAAGCATTTACATCTAGATACCTGTGACTAGTTTCTTACATATTCATTCTGTCAACAATTTGTGCTACAGGAAAGTACATTCTAGTAACTAGTTAAAAAAAAACATGCTGCCACATTTTAAAACTTGCTCATTCCTTTGAAGTGATTAAGAAAAGTGGTTTAAAGATGAATATGTCCATACAGAGATTGCAGACCTTTAAAGTTTTGCTAAATTTTAATTAATTGATTAATTCTATTTTATTGTAAAAAAAAAAAAAAACTACTGAGCTAAAGCTAACTTAATGTCCCAGGGATCAAAGTCCCTCCCAAAAATAATTAAACATTTGTGAAAAGAAAAGAAAAAGTTGATACTGAAAAAAAAAAAATACCTGGTTTGTCTTGCCACTGCACTACTTGAATTTAAAATGAGTGTGATGCAAATGTGCTTTCTTTGATTCTGCCGACATGTTGCACAAATCAGAGAGTAATTTGCTTCCAGGTTCAGCAAGAATATTCTTGATTGTAACTTTTTTAAACAAAATTTGCAAGGCTTTCCTTGATTAAAATAATTTCAGTATGGATTCTAAGAGGACTCCTCATGGAAAGCTGTGGAGAGAAATCTGGCATAATATGCAATAATTGTTATGCCTTTCTGTATTGGTGGTGTCAAGGAATAAGACTAATAATGGTGCCAAAGGGCAAATGGCAAACCAGGCCTCAATGGTAAGGAACTCTCAGGCATAAATTGCCCCCACTCTGTTTTATTAGAATCAATAATAATTCACATTTCTACAGTGCTTTAAGTTCTAAAAAGCATTTTTCTCACCCAAGCCCATGAAGTAGATAGAGCAAGTAATATCCCCATTTTACAGATGAGTAACCCAACACATTATTAGCTAAATCACTTGAGCTAGGAAATGCAGAGTTAGGACATTAACTCAGGTCTTCGGACTCCAAGAGTATTTCCTGAATGAACATATCTTTCATAGATAGATATCTATCCAGATATATTTAGACATATCTAGATATATAGATATACGTATGTACAAATATACATTTATTTAGGGAGATGTGTGTATTTGTACATATATACACATACATATATGTAGGCACATAACTACATGTATGTATATTTAAAACCTCGAGGAGTTTTAAAAATTAAGTCACCTAGGAGAGCATTTTTAAGTAAACTAGAAGCAATTTTAATAGATTCATATAAAAAATTTATGTTATAGATATCAATTTTAAAATATATTATGGATATTAATTTTTAAAAATGAAAAGAGAATAAATTGTGTTCCTGTCTTTTTGGAAAACATTCTGGGTAAAAATTTTCAAAGAATATATTTTATTATTATTACAAAGACTATTGAAAGCTAGGCTAGCAAATGATTATCCTGATAATGTAAAGTCTTTTCTATAGTGGACACAAGCTCACAGGCACGCATGTTTACCTTGAAGGAAACTAGTCTAATAAAATGTAGTTAATCCTGTTGACTCACTCCAAAAACATAAAGAGACACTAGTGAGATGTCCCCTTGTTTTTCCTTCCTTTTACTGAAGCTTTGATTCTTTCATTTTAAAAAATAGTTTTAATACTTAAATCTAATGTCCTTTTAATATGAGGCCCAATGCCAAACAACTTCTGTTGCCTTGAAAATGTGTTTAACCAATCAGTAAATTTCTAAACCAATGAACCCCAAGTGAATTAGAAAGTAATAGTAGTAGCAATTAATATTTATTGAGCAGTGCACTAAATGGGACCCAAGTGCCCCATATCCTTTCCTAACACCAGTAGACCATTTAGGGCATTACAGTTGCAGGGTTTACAATAGGCCCCTAATGACAGCCAAGAATGGGCCTTTCTAGGTGCCCAGTATACAAGGTAGTGATCCAGACCCAAGGGAGAATTGGGCCCAAGTAAGCATCTACTGAGTGTACCACATACCTAACACTTTTTGATTACAGTGCCTGGCATACTTTCATTTAAAATGTATAGCCCTTCAACATGCATGGAAAAAAATGAATCAAGCATGGCTTTATTAGAAGGTACAACACATCTGTCTCTTCAGTATTTAAGCAACCCTGAGATTTTACAAATACAAAGTAGTTGAAACTTTTCTGCATGCCTCACTAAAATCATTTTCTCATCAAAAATACTAAACTGGAAATGAAATGTTCTCATACTTATCCTTCTACCTCCTGATAACTTAATATTTCACATACTTTCTGACTTGGATAATGTTCTTTATGAATTCTCTGCCCTCTTGATATTTCATCACACATAGCTGTACCTCATGCAATCCTCAATGATATAACAGAGGCTAGAAGACAGACCTGGGAGCCAGGAACATGTCTGTAGGTTCAAGGGCTGCCTCTGAATCCTTCTGGCTATGAGACCCTGGGCAAAGCATAGAACCTCTCACATTCTCTAAGATCACGAGTTGTAGAAAAGGTACCAGACTACATGAGTAGAGAGATTTCTCTATCAAGGAAATTAAAGATCCAATCCCTTTCCCTTCTCCCTACAGATGTGCCTCGATTTATACAATAATTGTTTCTGAAAATACATGAGCAAAACAAATTTTGATAAAGCAAATAATATATTAACCCTACCATGGTGTTAAGAATCCTTTTCCAATTGAATGATGCTGAGAGGGAGGAGAATAATTTATCTGTTTTGTAAATTCAGATTTTTATGTTTCACTTTTCTCAAAAGTAGAGTACTGATGTCCAGAAAGCCGCAAGCAGGCACATTTTCCCTTAGTATGTTTTCTCTGCTTGTTTCTGCCCCCTCAAAAGAGAATTTTATTAAATCAGTTTTTTCTATATACTGCAATGGGCTATTATTAATATTAGCACTGAGGTAGGGAGGCAGTTAGATGGTGCAGGGGATAGAGTTCGCGGCCAGGAGTCAGGAAGACCCAAATTCAAATGTCACCTCAGACAATAACGAGCTGTGTGATCCTGGGCAAGTCACTTAGCCTCTGTTTGCCTCAGTTACCTCAATTGTTAAATAAGCATAATAGTAATAATACCTATCTCCCAGGATTGTTGTGAGGATTGAGTTGAGATAATATTTATAAAGAGCCTAACAGTGCCTGGCACATAGTAGACATTATATAAATGTTATGATTATTTAGGAAATATTGTCTATCATAAAACTGACTTTATTTAATAATTCCTTTATTTCACAATGTTGCCTTCTACCTGTTAAACTTCATTTCTTCTTTAGTTTTGATGAGGGGTACTTCCCATTATTTCTTCTAGATTATTTCAAGATAGTTTTTCTAGGGAAAAGCTAACTAAAAGCACTTGTTATTTTCTCATTCTCATTTACAAGCAATACTCCAAATGGATGCCGTGATGTAATGGAGTACTGTAGAGAGAATACTGTAAGAGAGAGCTTGCTCATAGAATTTTATCAAAGGCTGTCCACCAGAGACAAGCATCAACTATTAGGTAACTACCGTATGAATCACTGCCAGAGCTAAAACTAGAACCGCCCCCCCTTCTTGTATGATAATAATAATGATAATATATTTTAATAACAAATCGTGCATTATATAGTACTATAATAATGCATATATAATTTTATTATTTATAAAATAATAAATTATACCTAAATTGATAATAAATAAATTTATAAATATATAAAAACAATAATAGCAGTTATATAGCACTTTAAGGTTTACAAATAACATCTCATTTTATCCTCACAACAACCCTGAGAGGTATGTTTTTCAGATGAGGAAATTGAGGCAAAAGGGGCTAAGTGATTTCTCAGGGTGACAGTCTCTGAGGCTGAATTTGAACTCAGGGCTTCCGGACTATAGGCCCAACACTTTTATCTACTGTACCACCTGCTTACCTCTTATAATTCTTATGATTTCATGTTTCTAATCGAAATTCTATAAGAAATTATTCCAGGGAATGTTTCCTAATCGGTGACTCCATAGAGTATATATAACTATAGCTATAAAGAAAGAACTCAAGAAATATAATACTATTATAAGAGTCTCATGGTTTAGGGTAAAATGGTCCCACCCAGTTTTTTTTAATATAGAGTTAAAAATATGTTCCAATTTTCATAGTAAGAGAGATATAGGATCTGTGATTTCTTTCTATTAATGCAGTATGTACCTTCTCTACAACTTAAGATGTCTAGAGCACTAAGAGAACCAATGACTCTTCCCAGTGACATGGATAGGACCTGAACCCAGGTTTGCCTGTCTTCAAGGCCCACTCTCTATCCACCACACCATATGACCTTTCTTTTTTATGTTTCCCTGAATACTTAATTATTATTATACTGACAACACGTAGTTTTTGAGCTTAAACCCCGAGGGGAAAGCCCAAAGTGATTGAATTCCTAGCTGAAAACTAGGGGAAAGTACCCCAACTCAATTAGACTTCTGTTGTGTCTGTCAAATTTTCTTAGCCAGGTTTGGGGACGTAAAGATAGGCCTGCCTTGGAGTTTAGGTTCAGAATGAGAAAGTAAGTGGAGAGATTCTGGAAGGGACCCCTTGGGTTAGATGCTTACTTGATAGAAATGGAAAAGGCAATTGTTTTAATCAAGGAGTGAACTAAACACAAGATCTGATTCAGAATGTCCTTCAGTGGACCAGTGAGAAACAAGGTAAGGTGAAAGCATGAGCTACTTCTAACACAGCAGGTGCTCTTCATGTTCCAAGGAAGGGTCCAGTCTATGCTTTTGGTGAGTAGTTGCAGGACAGTGTGACTTGCTATGACTGAGCTGGGAAGGTCATAATAAGATTATCTGTAAGACTTGTGAGTCATTGGGCTCCTGTTTCCTCATCTTTAAAATTAAAGAGCTAGAACCAGACGACCTTCCGGTTCTCAATCTATGATCCTATAATCCCCTTTAAGTCTATAAATTGTTGCTAAAACTCAGGGAGAAGGAGGTAAGACAAGGCATACCTTGTGATCTTTTCTCTATAAGGGAATTTAAATTTAAGGGGCTTCGTCTGATAAGTAAGGAGCAGTGCTAGTAGCTTGAAATCTGAAGGAAAAACTAGAAAACTAAGATATGGGCTTGCTCAGAGTAGGGAAACAGTATTCACTATGGAGTACAAAAGGTCCTTGGCCACATATGAGATCACAACGGCTACAAACATGTTACAGAAATAATTTCAAGAAAGGATAAATAAGACAAAAAAAAGGCTGTTTTCCCAAGGGAACTAACTATATCCTAGGTATTAAATTGCCTATCTATGCCTTTTTTCATCAGTTTTATAAATATTAGACTTATTTAAGGAAATTTTCTTCCAAAATGCATCTACAAATTCTCATGACTAATCTGATTAGTCACAGTAAAAGCTACATAGCTGTACTTAAGAATAGTTTATTTTGAAATGCTAGCTCCTATTACTTTAGTGCAGATTAGTTTGTTGTCCTGGAAGCATTTTGTTCGTGGGATCTGTGTTCTTTTTTGGTGTGTCTTGATATTAATTTGGTTTTAGTTTAATGAACGACCACAGAATTGGCTAGCCAGATGTAGCTATGTGTATATGGGGAATGAGAAGGTGAACCAGGGAGGTGTTCAGAACTGAGATTTCAGTGGGAGAGAAAACTCCCATTTCCAATGCAGATCTACAAGTATTCAGTGACTCAGTCTTAAAGAATTGCCTGGGGGCACAAAGAGGTTGAACCACTCACCCTTGGTAACACAACCAGTGTGTCCAGAGGCAGGATGAGAATCCAGGTTTTCCTGGCTCTGAGGCCAGCCTTCAATCTGTATTCACACACGTACACATTACACCCTGATTTCAAAATAACATTATATTAAACTGGCCCATTCTCAGCTTCCTATAACATTACTCAAAGCTTACTCTCTTTTCCTTCTCAAGAAGGATTTGTTCATAGAAAGTACAAACAGATCACAATAAATTTCCCCTAATGATCAAATGCAAAATCTATATGAGAATAAAACATAAAAAAACACATTAAATACATGGTACCCTCTTTGAATGGACAAAGAACACCAGGATGAAATGTATAATCCAGTTGTTTTCAGTATTCTGTTATATTGGTCTTTTGTACTTATGCTCATTTCTACACAGTTTCTGTTGGTGTCTTCAATGAAGTCACTATAATATTGCATCTGCAATATTCAATCCGTTTCCATGGAAATATATGCCATCTATTTTATAGTTAACATATTTGTTATCACTACTAGAATAATTGTTAATGAGGTCAAATACTTGCAATATTATTCTATTTTTGATAGATAAAGCAGGTGGACAGTCAGGAAAAAATTAATCATGCTAATTTAATATGATGAAAAATTATTTGACTACTTTTTTTCTATATGATACTAAATTAGGTGAAATTACAAGTACTTGTCCTCCAGGATCTTGGATTTACACAAATAACTCTGGTAAGAACTAAAAGTGTAGATATTCCTCATTTCAGAAAAACTCAAAATATGGACTTCAAAACTCACAAAATTGGAAAGTGGTGAACTAGCTAATTTTCAAAGATCATATAATGTCAGAGCTTTAAAGCGCCTTAGATAAACTAACCATTTTTATGTCATCAATCCCTTTGTCAGACTTGTGAAGCTTATGAATCCCTTCTGAGAATAATGTTTTTAAATGCATAAAATAAAGTACAGACAATTACAAAGGAAACATTGTTTAGACAAGGATTCAAGCATTCATTAAAATATGCTTCACATCTATGATTTTACAATGCAAGTCAGTGAGAAAATGTAATTCACCTTACAGACAACTTTGCCCAATAATATCTGTTCTGTAATGCAAAAGATAACAGCAAAGTATAAATAGGTTATGGAATAAAAGTAATATATCAAACACTTGTCCAGGCTAAGTGATACTTAGAAAAAAAGCTAAAAGTAATCGGTGGGTACCTGTCTAATGTTTAGCATTAGTAAGAAGCAGAACAGGAAAGGCCCCCAAATTTGGTGGTCAACCCAAGTCTGGGTTCAGATACTGACTCTGTTTCCTGATTTGTGTGACACTAGGCAAGTTACTGACCCTTTAAGGGACTTCGTTTCCTCATCTGTAAAATGAGAGGGTTGAACTGAAATAGATGGCCTCTGAGGTCCTAGAACATCTCTAGATTTGATCTTCCTAGGGGTCTTGAGAGCTATTTTTTCATTGTAAGAAAAGGTCTCAATGATGAATGAAGTTAGTCTCATTGAATATAACATGGGAGCCAGTTTGAAAACAACAAAAACTAGGAAAAATGGCACCCCTGCTGTGAAAAAAACTTACAGGATTCATACAGTTGGATACATAGAAGAAAATTAGAGAACAAAATAATACATAACAGACAAGTTGTTCAGAAAATGTTTATAAGATACTTTGAAGAAACTGGTTGTACCATAAGCCAAATCATCGTCACAGCCTTTACAATGACTTATTTTTACTTTTCTCTATAATTTTCATTTAATCTCAAAACTTTTTGTCAGTGGCCTTTTTGATGCTGGTCAAGAGATAAAATGTTAGGTTGACATCCATATCTAATATAGTATTATAATGCCAAGAAAATGCACTATGCATACTGAGCCAGTAAACTTGCCTTCTTTTAAAAGTATCAGGGTGATGCTTAGGGTAGAGATTCACAAGTCTACATAATGGGAGTTTAGAAAAGAAATCAGTGGCATCTGGAGTCTGAGAAGGGAGAAGTAGAAAGTGAAGGAAGGACTGAAATGGAAGGAAGAGGTCTCCATGGCAATATCAATTTCTGGTAAAGCAAAACAGAAAATGGCCATCTCTAATTGGACTAATCTGGTCATTCTTCTTGGAGCTCAGATTTTCTTCATTATTTTATCAGTTTGTTTAAATGAAACATATATATTGAAACTTTTTTTTTGCTTTTTACCTCCTAATAACTGACATTGTTCAGTTTTCAGCTAATCAAATAATATTCATAAATTACTCCAGTAAAAGCCAATTAGGTGGGAAACAAGCTCAAGAACTGAGCACCATTATAATCTTACTGTCTTTGCTATCAAGGTAAAGTAGGAAAGCATTTAACATATTAAAGTTCTTATGAACCCCTGAGTCAGTCCCTTTAATATTAAATCTATGATAGTGCTAATATTTATCCAGTGAGAAGTTTTCCTTGGCATGGTATCTAACCATCATGTTTTATTGATTCTTGGTTTTGTGTTCTCACTGATTAGAATGTTTGGAATGTACATGGCCCCATAACCAAAACATTTCATACTGTTGAACTAAAACAATACATCTCTCTTCTGCTATGAGTCTTATCTCTTTTCAAACTAGTGTGTCTTCTGAACAAAATGAGCTCTTTATGTAATTATTACTATAATCACACTAAATAGGCACCAAGTATATAATGCTATTATTTTAGTAGATGGATGGTTACTTAAGTAGGTAAAAACCATTCAAGTGAGGTTGACTCTTGTATTAGATACTTTGTTTGGCTTTTCTAAAATGACACTAAGAATTATTTACCTCTATCTCTGCCTTAGCATCTCTTTTGATAACAAACTAGATTCTATTAGGATGTTTCAGATAATTTTTTTTAATGAGTAGAACTCCCCAAAGACAAAAAATCTTTTAGATATTAATAACTTAGAGCTATATGACTCTCTGGATAGAGTGATGGCCTGGAATTAGAAAAACTCATCTTCATGAGTTCAAATCCAGCCTCAGACACTTACCAGCTGTGTGACCCTGGGCAAGTTACTCGCCTCTTTTTGCCTTAGTTTACTCATCTGTAAAATGAGCTGGAGAAGGAAATGGCAAACCACTCTAGTATCTTTGCCAAGAAAACCCCAAATGAGGTCAGGTGGCAAAGAATCAGATATAACTGAAACAACTGAATGAAGGAGGAGAGGAACAGCCTAGAGAGGATCCAGAGGAAATCATCCAAGATGGTGAAGACATCAAAACCATGTCATACAAGTCAGGAGAGGTTTAAGTTTACCTATGTTTACAGCATTTTCCATACTATTAACTATATTCATTGTTGGAAACTGTGAAACATTGTTTACTTCTATTCAGAGAGGAATGATTTTCACTTAATCAGTATTGGTTTGTTTTTCTATTTGGGCAAATATATCTAGTGAGGAGTCAGTCATTCCTTCCAGAGTGTCACTCATATCTATTCATTTCCATATCCACTACCATTAGCCTCATTCAGAGCCTTTTTTTTTAACTTCCCTCTCTCCTCCCCAACCTCTACCAATCTGTTGTGTGTAGAGTAGGTCAGATTAATCCTCTAATGCACAATTTCAATTATGTTGTTTCTCTGACAATGAACTTTCAAAAGCACTTTGTTGTCAAAGTCATTGAATCACAGAGGTGGTATTTTTTTTTTATTCTTAATAGAGATTTCGAGAATTTGAGACCATTTTCTTATACACTCAAAAAGATGAAGTCCAAAGAAGTGCAGGCATTATTGAGAAGTGGAAGATCAGAAATCAGAGGATATGATTTCAAATCCTTGACCTTTAGAACCTAAGTGACCTTAGGAAAGTAAGTTAATCTCTCTGGACCACTGTTTCCTCAAATGGAAAATGAGAAAGTTGGGTTAGAAGTCCTCCCATGTCCATTCCAACTTTAAATCCATGATTCTAAATGACTTGCCCAAGGCTACTCAGTGACATAGAATTGGAGCTAGAACACTGATCTCCTAACTTCCAATCCAGTCTGAGTCTTGCTTTCAAGGTCTTCAGTAACCTGGTTGCAAAAACCTGGTTGCAGACTTCTCATTCTGTGCTCCTAGGTGGTCCAGTTTCAGCCAAAGCATTCTCTATCTCCAGAAGACAGTCTGTGCTTTGCTGCTCTCTGTTCTGCAAATCCCATCTCCATTTCTCAAATCCATGTTCTTATTGAGACCTTTCAGTCATGTCTGACTCTTCAAGGCCCCATTTGGAGTTTTCTTGGCAAGGGTACTGAAGTAATTGGCCATTTGCTTCTCCAGTTCATTTTACAGATGAGAGAACTGAGGCAAACAGGATTTAATCACTTACTCAGGGTCACACAGCTAATAAGCGCCTGAGGCTGAATTTGAATTCAGATCTTCCTGACTACAGATCTGGCACTCTATCCTCGGTACCACTTAGTTACTTCTTAAATCCTAGCCACCCTTTAAAGCCAAACTCAAATGCTACCTCTAATAGGGAGGTGGGGGGAGGGGAGATCAATATTTATGTAGCACCTACTATACATGCCAGGCACTCTACTAGGTTCTTTGCAGTATCGTATCATTTGACCCTCACAACCACCTGAGGAAGGAGATGCTGTTATTATCCCCATTTTACAACTGAGGGAACTAAGGTAAGACAAGGTTAAGTGACTTGCCCAGGGTCATGCAGGTAGTAAGTATCTGAGGCTGGATTTAAACTCAAGTTCAAAAAGCCTGATTCCAGACCTGGCACTCTATCCACTGTACCACGTTCAAGCCACAAAGCCTTCCCCAATCCTCTCAGCTGTAAATGATTGATCCTTTCCTCTTCTGGTTCCTACAATCGCTCATTTACTACTTATATGCCTGTCTAATCTCCACTACGAGACTGTAAGATCACAGAAAGCGAGAACCACATCTTATTTTTTTTTCCAATTTTCCACAGCGCCTGGAACACAGAATATTTGTTGATTCAATGAATTTCCAAAAACAAAGTATAAGTGATGAATTTTAATAACAGGGCTTCTCTGAATATTGTCATCTTACACGAAATACATTATCAACTCTAGTGAATGTTTTGGTGTTGTTGCCATATAGTAAATGTAACTATGGTCATTTTTTCCTTTCTTAAATGTTAGAAAACAGAGTGGGGGACACAAGGACAACTGCTTTAAAAAATTAATTCTAAAATTTAAAACATTTGTATGTCTCTTGCTTTAATTTTCTTTTGGTGAAAAAATTCTACCCAGACTGAATTAAGCTCTGACAGACTGCTTTATATGGTTCAAACTATTCTTTTTAAATGCCTCCCATTTAAATAAATAAGGATAATTTTTGTTCTGATAAATATGTTCTGCTATCGGTAAGTATCTGTATAAGCATCTTCTACCAATTTTTTTGCCCAAGATTTTTTGAATTAATGCTAATCAAAGCTGCCCTCTCCTCTTATTTTTCTATATGAACACAGAAATTGCAGCTGCCTGCCAAGTCTGCTGAGGGATGAATGTAATAATTTTCAATTGGACTGTTAGCCCAAAGGGAACCCCGATAGCAGGAGATTGACAGATGCAGCATGGATTATCTTGTGCTCTGAAATCAGCCCAATTTGTGATTTGTTGCAGGTGCTAAAGAGATTGATATTGCTGCTACCTTGGAGCACTTGAGGGACCAGAGACCAGGCATGGTCCAGACAAAGGTACTGTCGATAAATCCACTGGGATTTAAAATGCATTAAAAGTCTCTCAATGTAGCTGTTTTCTTGATAGCAGAGAGAGCCTATGCCCTGATTTACCATAGGTCACTCTGCTTTGACTAGCTACCAACCTGAGTTTATTTATGGGAAAAGAGACATTTAGACTACTTTCTTAATGTGTTTGTTGTTGGTTCTTGTAACAACTCTAACATCTGTTGTGATTAACTTATACTATAGCGCTTTGGTTGGCCTATGATGTCATCAGTGTAGACATGTCCTTCATCCATGAAGAGCACCCACCCAATGGTCTAGACTTCTGGATATTTTTACATTTCATGGTTACCAATGCAGCATTTGAGCTGGCAATCCATGAATATATGTGATATGATAAGATATGAAATATGTGGTATGTTAGTAATATAGTGTAGTGTGACATAACATACTATAATGTGATGTAGCCAAGTATCATAAATGACATGTATAATATTTAATAAATTAAATTTATATGATTTAAAATTATATTATATATATATTAAAATTATATTAAATAATTAATGTTATAATATGGTAACATGATAAAACACTACTAAAAATAAGAATAATTCCTGGTATCTACATAGTCTAGCAAGGTTCATGAAGCCCTTTGAGGAACTTTCAACTAACCAGATTTGGGAAGCATGAGACAACAAGTACCTAACTCACGGAAATATAATAAGAATCAAGTGAGTTAGTGTACATAAAGTGCTACATAAATGTCAGCTATTATTATTATTACTACATTCTGCTTTTTATGAGAGAGGTGAGTTCCAAAACAATCTAATATCAGAAACTTGGGGATTTAAAACAATAACAAGAGCATATGCAAGCAAAACCTTCTATGGGTTTTTTTTTTTTAAAAGCAATTGGGGTTAAGTAACTTGCTCAAGGTTACACAGGCAGGTGTTTCTGGGTGGGTGCTAAGTGTATAAGCCCGGTTTCAATCCCCAGGTCATCCAGACACTGGGGCCAGAGCTCTTACTCGCTCTGCTACCTGGCCACCCCTATCTGCAGGGTTTCTTGGGCTCAATATGCATTCATTCCAATCTCCTATGTATTCTGTATTATATACAGGACTGTACAGGGACCATACACAAGGGAGCTAAGAAAACAGCCTCCCTATAGTCTACTAAAAATAAAGCACTCTTCCCCCCACAAAAAAAAGCTTTAAAATGCCATGTCTTAAAAGTGTGTGAGAAAATATATCCTTTCTCAAAGTATATCTGACACTTAGAAGAGTTAGTGCTTGTAAAGAAGGCTTGAAATCACCAAAAAAAAAAAAGATGTTAGTGCTGAATTTCTCAAGGGGATTTAAAGTTTTAGATGGGCATATGTATTTATCCATGTATATGTACATGTATGTGATGTGTGTGTGCTTATATGCATATGTATGTATGGTGTGTTTGTGTGTGTACATACATACACAAAAGAAAACTGCAGTAAGGTCAGATGCACAGAATTCTTAGATTTCTTTCCCTATTCTATTTTCTATGAATTTCCTATTTAGAGAATAGTGACATTCTCCAACTGTAAACATCTGTTAACCTCTCTGTGCCTCATTTTTCCCATCATAAAACTGGGAATTTTTACAATGCCTTCAACTCTTTACCACCCTAAGATGTTGCTGAACTAAATGAAGTGATTACAATGGGAGCTACCATGGATACAGTGGCCTTTCCTTATGCAACCCTACGAAGTAGGAAGGGCAAATAATGTTATTCTCCATTTTTAAAATGAGGAAAATGGAACTTAGAGGAGTTGAATGATTCAACCCATGGACAGACACATAGCAAATGATGTAGCTGGGACTTGGCAGAAAAGTATTACCAAATCCCATGCTCTTTATATTACATTGCATTCTCTGTTAATACACATAAGGCCTAAAGGAATTAAGAAGCAATGTGTTTGCTGAATCTGAATTCCGGTTTTCTTTTTCTCGTAAATGTTTTATAAAAAATTTAAGGTTAGTTATTCATATAATTAACTAAATTTGACTAGTCATTATTTACACTTTAATTTTTGTTCATTTCAATACACAGAGTATCATCACTTTAATAGTTTAAATCTAAAGTTAATATCAATTTTGATGCATTAGCAAGAGCTAAGTAAGTCATATAATGCATAAAGCACTGGAATTGCAGTCAGGAAGACCCTACTTCAAATCTTGGCTCAGATACTTACTAACTCTTTTTCCCTGGACAAGTCATTTAATGTGTCAGCCTCAGTTTCTTCATCTGTAAAATGGTAGTAATAGTAGTTCCTGCTTCACAGGGTTGATGAGAGGATGAAGTGAGATATTGTATGTAAAACACTTTATAAGCCTTAAAGGCTGTAAACATGTTAACTGTTATTTTTATTTTTTTACAATCATCACCTCTAAGACTTCACCAGGACAATGTGTCTATTAATTCTCACTCATCTTTACTTCTATATTCTCTTAAGAGTTCCATTCTTATAGTTCAGGGTTTTGTTTTGTTTTTCATTTTGCATTATTTCATCAAGATCTTTCCAGTTTCAGTTTAGCGTTTTGTTTTTTATTGGGGGGGGGAGTAATTCCTTTTAGTTATTGGTCTTGATGACATTATAGCATTACATTATATTAATATACCATAATTAATTTAGTCATTTCCTTATGTAGGACATTTAGGTTACTTTTAGTTTTGTTGTTGTTGGGTTTTAGTTACATATAATGCTTCTAGCAATTTTTTTAACGGATCTTTTTTTTCCCTTTTCCCAACAGTAAGATTACTGGGTCAAAAGGTATAATTATTTTTATAATTGTAAGTGCAAACTTCCATAACACTTTCCAAAAGTATTCAGTTTTACTAGTAATGCATTAGGGTGTCATCTGGATATTTCCATTATTAAGATTTGTTTCTTGGAATTAAAAGGGTCTTAGTATCCAAAAGCAAAATATTCTTAAAAGTTAGCACATTTTGGAGTATCTTATCCAAGTCCAAATTAAAGAAAGAACATTTGCTATGTAGAAACAAATGTAACTGGGCAACCTGGACCTTAGGTCAGACTTCTTTACTCCCTCACTCTGTGACCTTGAGGAAGCAGACCTGTTAATAGCCCTTGTCTATATGGAAAATAATACAAAGATTAACTGAAGAGTAGAGTTGCTAAAACTTTGTTATTCCTTTCCTTCCTTGTCCTCCCCCCCCCAGTAAAAAAAAAATCGATTACTGTCAAGATAGTGACTCTGCTATTATTGCAAATGATGAGTCTGATTTTTTCATGGGGGCAGCTCTTAATTATCTGCAACCAAAGCTACTAAGTAGCCACAGAAAATTGTAAATTCCCAGTTGACTTCTTCCTTCTTCCCTCTCCATAGGCCAATTCTCACACTTCCTCCCCCTTCTAACACCAATTGGTTCATGCCCAAGGAATGAAAACTAATTTTAGTATCAACATTAGGATGGCATATATTCTACAAAAAATAGAATCATACAATACATTCCAAAGGCAGAAATTACTCAGCATCACATCATGCAGACTTCACTGGTACTTCTCCCTACCTATAGGACAATAGTCATTGATGTTCAAGAAGATGGCCTGAGGCTCTGCACAGGCCTCAAGTTCTTTCAGAATCATCAGAGAACCATGACGCTGTGTTGTTCAGTGTTGTTTTTTTTTTCTAACATTGCATTTAACTTTGTTCTAATTCTTCTCTGTGATAACTCTTCCCATCACCCAATTTTCTTGGATGACAGAGATTTTCATTATATATGACTTTGGAATTATTAACATCACGGCTTAGACAATTGAGATTTGCCTATTTCAAAAAAATTATGTAAATTCAGGTACAAGGGGACAAAACTATTGTAAGCCCAAGCAAATTACTACTATATTTTAGTTTAAGATTCCTTTCCCCACACAATCCCATGAAATCTGAGCTTTCTCAGTCATTTTTTAAAATTACCAAATTAATATATTGCTCTAAGTATTCAGTTATATGGGCCAGAAGGAGGTAGTCTTCAGACAGTTTATTTGAATATATTAAAACAAATCACATGGGTTTTTTTAAACTACAAAAAAAGGGACTGAATATGCAATTTAGTGTAGACTATAAAACTACAAATTAAAGTCACAATAGAAAAGTCACCCATAAGGAGTTCCCTGGGCAAAGGAATACTTCTGATAATAAATTTAAAACTCCTGTGCTTTTGGTTAGTTTAGTAACAAGAACAAAAAATCCTGTGGTTTTCACAAAATACATGTTATTTAAATATGTTTAATTATATGTCAAGGTCCTAGAGGTCATGTGCTTCAGTGGATTTGGAAGGAGCTATATTCAAATACCGGTCCTTTTGGTACTTGCTACTTGTGTGACCTTGGGAAAGTCCTCCCTAGGACTCAACTCCACCAAAACAGATCCCAGCCTATCTGTAACTTGGTGAATGGTTGGGGACACACATTCTTCATTCCGAGACCAGAGTAGCAGAGTACAACTTAAGGAGGGCTCTATTTAGAATTAAAAGACCTGAGTTTGCATTTTGACTTTGTCACTTATTACTGCAGTGATCTGACATGTCACATAGCCACCCTGTGCCTCAGTTTCTCCTTCACCTATAAATGAGGTGATTGGAATAAATTAAATCCAAAGTCCTCACAAAATTCGAATCTTTTCAAGTTTATCAGCCTTCTTAACTCAGCACTTTTACTCCTTGATGACACACGGGAATGGGCACACCCTTCATATGTCCATCCACCTTCATAATCCATAATGCTAACTTTCATCTATCTAACCATAACTTCCTTTCCCTTCATCTCTCCCTGTGCCTCACCCCTCCTAAATCATCAATCTCTCCTTTCTCAGCCAGATCATCAAACTTACTTGTCTTCATTTTCCTCCCTTCAAAATCTTGACCTTTATTTAACCACTTACACTGTCTTCTCTACCCAGTACCCTGCTGACACTCATTCAGAATGACAGCACTGGATTACTGCCCCCATATGCCTTCTCTTCTCTCCCTTGTGCTGCAGAACACCACTGGAGAAAACCACCAATCATCTGTTGCCAGCTCTCCCAATGCCACACTTCAAAATCATGTCCCATTTTCTCCTCCTTTGCTGTGGTGTTGGAAGAGAAGGTGGCCCTTCTTGTCAACACCAGGCCTTCTATGTGTAGCCTTGATCCCATCCTCTCTCATCTCCTCTAAGAGTTTATGTTTTTCAATTATTCCTATCTCCCCCTGATTCTTACCTTTCTTCTGCCAAAAAAGATTCCCCAAACTCATCCTTAAAAAAAAAATTTCACTTGCCTCCAGAGCTACCATTCTAAATCTCTACTGGTCAACACAGCCAACCTCTTTCTTAGACAAGCTATCTGGACTCGGTTTGCTTCCACTCAATCCTTTGCACTCTGGCTTCTCTCCACACCACTCCACTAAAACTTCTCCCAGATCACTTTTTTCTAAATCCAATGGCCTTTACTCAGCCCTTAGTCTTCTTGACCTCCCTGCAGTATCTGATATTACTAACCACCTGCCTTTTGGATGCTCTTCTCTTGGGTTTTTTTGACCACTTTTGTCATAGTTCTCTTCCTACCTGTCTTTTTTATATTTTTCAGTCTATTTTGCAGGATCATAATCTATGCCCCACCCCTTATGCGTGGGTTACTTCAGGACTCTGCCATGAATGACCTCCTTCTGCTCCTCCTCCTCCCTCTCCTCTTCTCCTTTTTCTTTCTCTTTCTCTCTCCCTCCCTTTCTCCTTCCTCACTACAGCCTAGGGCAGTGGTAGGGAACCTGTGGCCTCAAGGTCACCTGTGACCCTTTAGGTCCTCAAGCAACTCTTTGACAGTACAAGTTTTATAGAACAAATCCTTTTATTAAAGGGATTTGTTCTATGAAGTTTGGGTTCAGTCAGAGGGCCACACTTGAGGACCCAGAGGGTCACACATGGCCTCAAGGCCATGGGTTCCCCACTCCTGGCCTAGGGATTCAACTGCTAGTTCTATGACGATGACTCTCAGATCTCCATATCTAGCCCTTCTCTTTCTCCTGAGCTTTGGCACCACATCACAAGATGTCTGATAAATTGGCCTGCATGGATTGTCCCACAAGCACCTCAAACTCAACATTTTGAGAATAGAGCTCATTATCTTTTCCCATTGAACCCAGTTATACCAGTTTCTCTGTATTAAGGATAGCACCATTCTTCCAGTCACTGAAGTTTACAGCCTCAGGGGCATCCTTGACTTTTCCCCCTCCTCACCCACAGATGTAACCAGTCACCAAATCTTGCTGATTTTACCTCCTTGACATTTCTCACATCTTTCCTCTTCTTTTTACTCATGTGCACAATATGAGTTCAGGCCCTGGACTGTTGTCTCCACATTAGTCTTTTTTTTATCTGTTCTATCCAGGGAATACATATACCCTCCAGACAGCTGACAAATCAGGAATCTAAAGTATAGGTCTGGCCATGTCCCTGTACCACTCAAGAACCTCCATCCCAAATGCCTCTAGGATAAGATATAAACTTTTTTTCTTATATTTAATGTTTTTCACAGTCTTTCTTTCTAGGCTGATTACACTCCCCTTTACACACACTACATTCCAGTCAAATTGGTCTCTTTGTGGTCTCCCATACATGACATTCTATCTTCTGTGCCTGAAATTCTCTCCCTCCTCAACTCCACCTTTCATAAAGCCTAGCTTCATTTAAGGCTTAGATAAAGTGCCATATTCTTCAAGAGGTCTTTAGTGATTTTCCTAGTTACCCCTCCCCAAAACCACTTTATATATGTAGATAAATAGATATATAAATACATGCTCATATGCATGTGCATATATATGTAAATTCAGAAGGGATACAGTGATAAGTAAATCCAGGAGGTAGATTAGATGGATGGATGGAGAGAGAGAGAGAGAGAGAGAGATATGAATGGATGATGGATAGAACAAATGGATAGACAGATGGATGGATGGATGGATGGATGGATGGATGGATGGATGGATGGATGGATGGATGGATGGATGGAT
>NW_027185612.1:10529653-10573979 GCF_028583685.1 Petaurus breviceps papuanus | reverse complement strand
GATGGATGGATGGATGGATGGATGGATGGATGGATGGATGGATGGATATAGATAGATATCTCCTGAATTTACCTACATGGGAACATGTTGTTCTTCCCCCTTCTCTCCCAGTGGAATGCAGGTTTCTTGAGGGAATAAACAATCACTTTTCAGTTTGTATCTCTAGTACCTCACAGTGTCAGGCATGTAGAAAATACTTAATAATTGTTTCTGACTGCTTCATGATCCTTTTTTAAATGTAGCTGAGTAGGTCCTCAAACAGGAATGTAGACCACCAAAGCCTTTTTTGCTTGATGGAAATTGCTAGTGCCTGTGCCCCATTAACATAGTCTTAAAGAATACAGGGACACTTCCATGGCACAGTAAGGCATTGGAGTAGAACATTAGTATAGGATATTATATTATTCTTTCATTATAATTATAGCTATCTTTATAAGGGAAATTGCTTTGCTTCTATGAGGTAGTTTAATAGATCAGTAAGTACTCCTTTAGAACCTACTATGTATAATAAACTCTGCTGCATGGAATGAGACATAAAAGAAGCATCTAATAGTCCATCCCTCAAGAAACTTGTAGTTTAGTTAGGCAGACAACATATAGACACACAAAAACTTAAGCAGTATATTGTACAAGAGATGTCACAAGGCAGTCTGTGAAATTGTCCATACAATTTCAGCTGTACTCCATTTCTAACATTCACAATAAGGGTTTTATTTTTAGGGAGGAGAGAAAAAAATTACAGGACATAGTTAAAATAACATGCATCAAAAGATAAATGTACCCCTTTCTTCAAGATATATATATGTGTGTATATATACATATATATAAACAGATTTCTTTCTTCCTTCCTTCCCCTTTAGTGTATCTATGTGAAAGTGACCATTTTTAATCAGAGCCTTTCACTTTCTTCTATGAGAACTATTTGGTAGAGTTAACATTTTAAAAAAATTTCTCATCACTTAGAAATTCAAGTCAACTGTCTAGTTTGTTCCAAGGCCAAGATATTATTTTCTGTTCACTTTTATGGAACATCACATATGACAGAAACCCTTTTTGAAAAACTCTTAGGAAGAAAAAACACATACACACACTGATGCTTACTTTATCATCATTCCTTCATCATTTTCTGTCTGCATTTAGCTTTCATCTCTCCTGCATCCTTACCCACATCTCTCCCAATTAATCTGAATTCCCCAGATAGTCTCCATTAGATGCTTCCTGTTATCACCAACATTCAATATTGAATTTTCTGATCCCTCTAATAGCCATCCTACATTCTTGCCCATTCCAAGAAATTGAGATTTTTTTCCTTCCACAGTTATCTGGCCATCTCCCTGTATTCCCAGCTATGGACACAAAGATACCCAGCAATTCTATTTCATTCTTTTCCTTTTCACACCCAAGCTTTGTCTGCAACAGAGGTTAGATACTAGTCTTTGACTACAGAAAGCCAAGAGAAGACCAAATGGACTGTTCTGACTTATTTTCCTGAAGGAAAAGAAAAGAGTTCATTGCCCTAGGAGAGAGGAGGTTGTTTACAGAATCTTTGAGGCAGAAGAGATATCACTACCCTCCAAAATGAAGGAATTGGCATAGACAGCTCCATCATCAATTCCTCTCACCAGAATCCCATCAAAAAAAATTTTTAACATGAAAACTGTACATAATATGTGCCAATGTCTACTATTACAGAAAAAACAAGTTATGTGAATTAATCAACAAGAATTTCTTAAGTACTACTATGTACCAGGCATTCTTCTAGGTGCCTGGGATATAAAGACAAAAAAGAAATAATCCCTCAAGAAGCATAATTATAGTGTATTAAAGAAAGTAACATATATGCCTATGTATATATGTATGTATAAGCGTACAAAATACATCAAGATAAATACAAGGTAAGCTATGAAGTATTGCTCTGGATTCATTTGGTCTTTTTTTTCTGTTCATTTCTTAGGGAGGAAAATTATAGAGTAACTAAATTGTTATAAGCAGGGACTAAAATTGTCTGTTGATTTGAATCCTCTCCTGTGACGAACCAGAGTAAATAAGCTGAACTATCCCCTTTCCCCTGCTGTCCTCATTCCCATCCCCCATACACAATTTTTGACTCACTAATTTTTGGTATATATCAGTCAAACATCTGCAGATTGTTCCCCTGTGTATATGTAGCCAAAAATTGAAGATAGGAAACCCTCCCCAAAATAATGGAGCTCAAATTTAATTTCAGTTCACACCTTTTTAATATTTTTTGTATGGAAAATATTAACCCATTTCCCAATTTCCTACTCAATTGGCAAATAATCAAATTCTTGGCTAGTTTTCAGATCCTTTCCATTCTCAGACATTATAAAAACCAGGTGGCCTCAAATCCTTTCCATCCAGATGACCTCTTGTTCTTCTAAAATTGGATTTGGGCCAGGTCTGAGTCAGGATGACATTTTGTCATTCTTCCAAGGCTGTTTTGTTCTTTAATTAGACTTTATCTATACACCCTTCCTATTCAGTGCTTTCTTAAAAATAAATTCCCATTGCAAAAATAAATTTCAAATCTCGGAACTTAATCACTTTCTAATTCACTTACCCAGTTGGTCTTTATCCCTAACTAAGTTGCTTGCTGAGAGTCATTGATAACTCTTAAAAAGTAAACCAGTAGAGAAATCTTTTCCTTGTTCATAGGCCCAATTCAAGAGAAAATTTGCCAGTCAAGAGAAAGCTAATTTCTTTCTGCTTCATTTGGCACTGTTGACCAACCCTTTCTCCTGAAGACTTTCTCTTTCATGGACTTTCATGGCATGACTCTTCCTGGTTGTCTTCCTACCTGTTTAACTGCTTTTTCTCAGTCTTGTTGGTTCATCATTCATGATATTCCCTGATTATGGGTATTCTCCAAGGCTCTGTTCTAGCTGCTCTTCTCTTCTTTTTCTACATCTCTGAGTGACCTCATCAATTCCCATAGGTTTAATTATTACCTGGGATGAAAGGGAGTCATACCAATGACTCTCAGGTCTATATATGCAACCCATTCTCTCTCTCGAAGTTCATTCTTGCTTCAACACTTGTCAATTGGACATGTCAAATTCAGGATCTCAGGGACATCTCAAATTCAATGCATCTGAAAAAGAGTTCCTTACCTTTTCCCCTATACCCCACCATCTTCCAGATTTCAATTTTTTTTCAATCACCACTTTTCCAATTTACCAGGTTTGAATACCTTGGTATTATCTTTGACTCCTCACTCTCCCTCCCCTCACATATTCAATCCATTATCAAAACTTGTCATTTCTATCTCCACAACATCTCACTTCTTTCCTTTCTTTCATATACATATATATATATATACATACATTTATATGTGTGTATATATATATATATGTATATATATATAAACTTGTTTGTCCATAACTGTTTTCATGTTGTCTCCTCCATTAGACTATGAGCTCCTTAAGAGTAGGGACTTGAGGGGTTTTTTGCCTTTTTTTTTATATCCCCAGTACTTAGCGCAGTATATGACACATAGTAGAGTACTTAATAAATGCTTGTGGACTTCTATGCACAACATTGGAGAGCAATTCTTTAGAATGAGTTGAGGTATTCTAATATTGACCCAACTTAGCTATAGTTTATGATATTTACTGAATTCACCATACATATATTAGCAAGAGAAACATCTTGAATATGCATTGTGCATTGAGATGGGGAGCCAAGATGGCAGAGTAGAAGCACAAACTTGACGTGAGCTCCCACTCCAATCACTTCCAATACATGTTAAAAAATTACTCTAAACAAATTTTAGAGCTACAGAACCCACAAAGTGACAAAGAGAAACAAATCTTCTGCTGAAGGCAGCTTAT
Source organism: Petaurus breviceps papuanus (assembly GCF_028583685.1). NCBI lineage: Eukaryota > Metazoa > Chordata > Mammalia > Diprotodontia > Petauridae > Petaurus > Petaurus breviceps. Next base: position 10,570,128 of record NW_027185612.1, on the reverse strand, counting down.
CAGGCCAACAGGAAGAGTGTATCACAGCATGCTGGGAGCCCAGCACAGTCCCCTTTGAGCCAGGGTTCCAGCCCCAGGGCGGCCCCAACCAGCAGCTGGGCAAGAGCAGACTTCAGGAGAGTGAATCATCAGCAGGCAGTTTCCAGACTTCTCAACCCATAAACGCCAAAGACAAAGTAAAAGATCCGTGTGAAACTCTGTTGGAACAGAGGGGAACAGAAGAGCCCAGTCTAGCCTCTGCCCCCAGGGCGAGAAGCAGCAGAGACACAGCAGCTACAGCCACCACCACTTGGCTGCTTCAGGAGCTCCTGGCCTGAAGATCATAAAGGGACGATTCAGACGATAATCTCTCTGGATCTGGATCGTGGTCTTAGGTGGTGGTCCTGGGGTGTGTGGCCAGTGTTCCAGAGCTTGTGGGAGCTGCAGAGAGGGCATCCTCCTAATATCTCTGGCAGCTGTGAAAACCCCAGCATTTTGGGACATATCTCTCTGCAATCTGGAAGCAGAGTTCTACCATGGCAAAGAACTCAAAAGTCAAATAATTGGCTGGCAATATGAGCAAGCAGAGGAAGCACAAATAGACCATACAATCCTTTTTAGGGGACAAAAAAGGATCAAAGCATAGAAAGGGAGTAAGACAATGAAGTAAGAACTCCGACATCAAAAGCTTCCCAAAAAATATGAACTGGTTACAGGCCATGGAGGAGCTCAAGAAGGACTTTGAAAATCAAGTAAGAGAAGTGGAGGAAAAATTGGGAAGAGAAATTAGAATGATGCAAGAAAATCACGAAAATCAGGTCAACAACCTGACTGAAGAAGATAACACCTCAAAAAACAGATTAACTCAAATGGTAAAAGAGGCCCAAAAAGCCAATGAGGAGAAGAATGCCTTAAAAAGCTGAATTTGCCAGATGGAAAAGGAATTTCAAAAGCTCACTGAAGAGAATAATTCCTTCAAAATTAGATTGGAGCAATTGGAAGCTAATGACTTTATAAGAAATCAAGATAGTATAAAAGAGACCCAAACAAATTAAAAAATAGAAGGCAATGTGAAATATCTCATTGGAAAAACCAGTTACCTGGAAAATAGATCCAGGAAAGATAATTTAAAAATTATTGGTCTACTTGAAAATGATGGTCAAAAAAAGAGCCTAGACACCATCTTGCAAGAAATTATCAAGCAAAATTGCCCTGATATTCTAGAACAAGAGGGCAAAATAGAAATTGAAAGAATTCACTAATCACCTTTTGGAAAAGATCCCAAGAAGAAAACTCCTAGAAATATCATAGCCAAATTCCAGAGTTCCCAGGTCAAGTAGAAAATACTGCAAGCAGTGAGGAAGAAACAATTTGAGTGTTGTAGAAACACAATCAGGATAGCACAAAACCTAGCAGCTTCCATAGTAAGGGATCGAAGAGCTTGGAATATAATATTCCAGAGGTCAAAGGAGCTAGGATTAAAACCAAGAATCACCTACCCAGCAAAATTGAGTATCATGTTTCAGGGCAAAATATGGTCATTCAATGAAATAGGGGATTTTCAAGCATTCTTGGTGAAAAAAACAAAGCTGAACAGAAAATTTGACTTTCAACTACAAGAAGCAAGAGAAGCGGGGTGGCTAGGTGGTGCAGTGAATAAAGCCCCGGCCCTGGAGTCAGGAGGACCTGAGTTTAAATCCAGCCTCAGACACTTGATACACTTACTAGCCATGTGACTTGGGCAAGTGACTTAACCCCAATTACCCTCCAAAAAAAAGCAAAAAACAAAAGAAGAAGCATGAGAAGGTAAACAGGAAAAAGAAATCATAAGAAACTTATTAAAGTTGAACTATTTACATTCCTATATGGAAAAACAATAATTGTAACTCATAAGACTTTTCTCAGTATGAAGATAGTTGAAGGGAATATATATGTATGTATAGGAGGGTGTATGTGCATAAAAATATATATGTGAGTGTGGACATATGTATGTACGTGTATACATAGAAGGCACAGGATGAGTTGAATATGAAAGGATGATATCTAAAAAAATAAAATTAAGAGGTGAGAGAAGAATTCATTGGGAGAAGAAGAAAGGGAGAGACAGATCAGGGTAAATTATCTCATATAAAAGAGGCAAGAGAAAACTGTTACAATGGAGGGGAAAAGCAGGAAGGTGAGAGGGAATGGGACAACCTTACTCTCATTGAATTTGGCTTAAGGAAGGAATAACATACACACTTAATTGGGTATCTTATCCTACAGGAAAATAGGGGGGAAGGGGATAAGAAGGGGGATGAAAGAAGGGAGAGCAGATTGGGGGAGAAGGTAGTTAGAAGCAAACACTTTTGAAAAGGGACAGGGTCAAAGGAGAAAACAGAATAATTGGGGGTGGGATAGGATGGAGGGAAATATAGCTAGTCTTTCACAATATAACTACTATGAAAATGTTTTGTGTAACTACATGTACAACCTACGTTGAATTGCTTATCTTCCCAGTGGGGGTGGGTGAGGAGGGAAGAAGGAAAAAAAATCTGGAACTCAAAGTTTTAAAAACAAATGTTTAAAAAAATTGTTTTTTACAGGCAACTGGGAAATAAGATATACAGTCACTGGGGTATAGAAATCTATCTTGCCCTACTAGAAAGTTAGGAGGGATGGGGGAGGATACAAGAGAGAACAGATTAGGGGAAGGGGTATTCAGTAGGCTTGCTATTTTGGGGTGGGGGTAGGGGAAATATGGGGAGAAAAATTTGTAGATCAAAATCATAGGAAATGAATGATGAAAACTAAAATAAGTAAATTGAAGGGAAAAATATCTTTACATATAGTTGGAAAAAATAAAATACTATTTACATTAAAAAAAGAAATCACAGATGGGAATTAAATAATATTTTATAAAAATCAAAGAAGCTTAAATACAATCCAAAAGGATAGCATGCAAACTTGATTTTCATTATCAATAAAAGATGAAATTTCAGTAAAAAAAGAATATGCATCGTGCATCTTTTTTGTAATATTGCCTTAAGAGTAATATTAAAGGGGAAAAGCTATCTTTTGCTCTTGGCCAAAAAACAATCCTGGATAATTTTTAAAATTGACCTTTGAAGGAAAAATTTAGATCCATGGGGTTTGTATGATGAAAAAAATAGTAGTTGATTAGTAGTTGCTATCTCCTTGAAAAAACTGAGAATTTTTTATCCATATAGAATGTGACCTGGACAGTTTAAGTCAAAATCAATCATCATGCAAATTTAGAGTTATTCTATCATTCAGCTTCTCAAAATATATAAGCCATCTATGAAATAAAAGATAAAATTTTCAATTTAAGTACCCATTGATGCTATTCAGGCCCATCTCCCTCCAGGATGGATTCTTCTTTTGAAAAGTTATAGATATCTAAGTTCTCATTTCCTCAAAGTCACTGGCATCGTTACAGCACTTTATGGTTTTCAAGATGTTTTCTTTATAAGATACTGAGACCCAATGAGTTTTAATGACCTAGCCAGGACTGTCATAGCCAGTACTCAAACCCAATCCCCTCCTTACACAAAGTCTAGTGCTCTTTCTAATACACTATCTAGGCTGTCTGCCTTCTATCTATCTGTGTGATTCTTTCCTCCCACCTCCTTCTCCCTTCCCTCTATCTGCTTCTTTCTCTCTATGTACATATACACTCAAACTCATATCTTTAATAAGAAAAACATTGTTGATGAGGTAAGTTCCTTGGCAATTTAAGCAAAATTGTGGGTTGTGTTGAGATAAATGTTGATTTGGAAAGCGATTACAACATTGCTCTTCACTCTGTATGTTACTTTTTAAGGAGAGAAAAACCCAGGATTAATTTATAATTCTGAGTTCTAAAAACATCACCATGCTTGCTATCATCTGGAGATGGTAATGCAAAGCTAAAGATTCCTATTTTAGGCACTAGCCTCATTAACCTATGTCAGTCAGGACTGGTTGACTGTTTTCTATCTTTCTAGCAGATGAAACCAGAGCACCACCACCTCTCCTCCAAACTCTGCTGAAAATAGCTTCCCTAGTGTGTTGGTTTCTACTGGCAGTGTTTCCTCATGATGATAAAGAATGAGGCTTTCACTTGCTCGGTGCTCTGCTCAACGTTAGCTCCAGTGTCAAGTTTGTGTCTGCTGCATTAACAAACTGAATTTCACTTTGTTCCTTTCCACTGGAGTATGTGGTATGGTTTGGATGGTCTTGTTTTGTCTAAATGGTCTCTTTCTACAAAACAACAGAATTTCAAATTGGGACAAGAAGAAAGCAATGCTAGTTCACCCACTTTTTCTTTTTTCTTTTCCCCTAAATGTCCACAGGAACAGTTTGAATTTGCCTTGACAGCAGTGGCAGAGGAAGTAAACGCAATACTAAAGGCTCTCCCCCAGTGAGCATCCCCATTCCTTGAAGCACTCTGAAGACTCGTCCCTCATCTCCTCATCTTCCATCCCTGTGAATGTCGTTGGAAACTATGACTTGACCTTAACTGTGTCTTCTATTGTAACCACATAGTCATAGGGTCTTCAAATGCCTATAGCTGATACAGTTTAGCAGTTAAATTGTGTATTTTTGTTTAAATAAATATATAGAAACATCCAGTGTTGGGAAAGGAGGGAATAATTCATCTATTCATTTTCATTTTCTTCAAATAATTTTTCACTTCTTGAAAACACACATTTAATTTCAAATAATATAATAGTAGTAGTTCGTTAATTAGTATATTCTTATGTTCTCAGAAAAGAGTGCTTAGTTTTCATCTAAAGCTTTCCAAAGGAAGACTGATAGGGTCTTAAATTAAAACTCACAGGTTAAAAAAAATCACATTGGAGATAATACATTTATGTATAAACCTCACTTACCATAAAGAGATGCTATCTTCCCAGGACAAGTTTGAGCAGCTAGACAGAAGGTTACCTTAACAGTTGTTTAAACATTCTGTAGCTTTTATACAAATGCCAGGAAAAAATGAATTTCTGGTGTCATGCTGCTGACCTAAGCTGAAGGCAGGTGATTTGGCCTTATTGGTACAGTTATTTGGCAGCCAAAAGCATAGAATCCACAGTATTACAGTGATCACAAGGATTTTCTCCCATGTTCAAATACACCTTCATCCTATGCATTTACTATGATTAAAAACTTTTAAGTTACGTTTCCAGCTCACATAAAGCATTTCACCAACCTTATAATGCTAAATAAGTGCTATGGTTCCATTCAAACATAGGGACAGACTTTCCCTGTGATAGAAACTTACTAAAAACAATACCCTAGTCCATCTAATGTGGAAAGATATCTCAGTCCAGAATTAGGACAGCAGCATTGCAATCAATATTCATTGTGTGACTGAATGGTCAGAATAGAAAGAAAAATGCAACAAAGTGCTTATGGAAAGTTTCTGAATACCACACTAACCAATCTAACACAGTAACCTCACAGTCAAGAAATGCAATGGGACAACCTGTAGGGAATGTTTTATGGGTCCTTGTTGGTAGCCCTGGGAAATGTACCATGGAGATTCCCATTCACTTCATGGAAGGGAAGGCTGATAAAGAAACTTACTTCTTTACATGTGACTTTATAATGTCAAAAACATTTAGTAGAAAGATAGAAGAAATAATCAGACATCCATTAATGTTTTGTCCATGTAATGTCTAATGCCTTATTTAACAAGATTTTTCACCCCCTTGCTGAATGAGATCGGTTACTTGGGATTTATATTTGGGGACTGAAAACTTTTGTTAAAATTGTATTCTGGGTTGTTGGGCTCCCAAAGATACCTGTTCTCTTTGCCTTTCATTGGACATGATTATAACGCTAAACAAGACCCAAAGGTCTATTCATGAGGTTGTGTATTGTGTGTTTCCTGTCCCTTTGCTTTTCTACTGCATTCCAGGTCATGCCTACCATTTTAACTAGCTATTACATTTGAAGAAGCAGTGCCTACTGTAAGAAAAAAGAGAGCTGCCAAAATGCATACATCTGTTAATGGCATAGGCATGTGATGCTGCTTTAACACATCTACCTTTCTTTTTGAACAATTGTGTTTTTTTTTTCTAGTGGTAATTTAAATCATAGGCAAGAAAACTATCTGAATGAAGGGAACTAATACTTAATTGTAATGTATACTATGTATGTCTCATATCCTCCAATGAGAGAGATATATTTAATTGTGCCATATTAAACGTTTGATTTCAGACTTGAATGGTCTTCATTTATGGATGGGAGAACGCTTCTTTTTTCCTATCAAATTTTATGTTATTTTGAAAACTGACATAAGTTTAGGTTTGCTTAGAACAGTAATAGTGTATACTTAGAGCCGAACATCATGTTGCTATTTTAACTACTATGTATGAAGTATATTAAAGACAACGATGTCAGAGAAATCTTATTTTTAGCAAAATAATTAATCTTATCAGAAGACTTCAGAAATACCTTTTTCTAAGTAGGTGTCATAGTCTATTCTTAGTATTTATAACTGCTTGATATGGGTATCCCATAGGGAAGTGATTACAGATACCATTTTCTTCTACATAAAGCGTTCCAGGTAGATGAGCATCTGCCTCCCTCCAATCTCTAGGAAATGAGCTCCCACATCCTTCTTCAGTCACTAGACATTTGTCCTAGTACCTCTTCAAACCTTTTGCTACCAGATAGATCTTCCTTAAATACCTCCCACAAATTGTCCATGCTTTGGGACGAGTCTATTTCTTCTTCTGTCCTCAGTGAAGCTAGAGGTGACCGAATTATCCTCTTCTGCATAACAGCCCCTCAGAATACCTGAAAACAGCTATTAAGTGATAAGCATTTTAAAGCTTTTCAAGCAATAACTAAAAGAAAATACATTCCTAGGAGATGATGATCAAAAGAGACCTTTTCCAATTCAATATTTGACTATTTAGGTAAAGTTAAATAATCACCATTGAGCAACTTTGGATCAATAACTTCAGTCAGAACAATGGCATCAGCTTCTGAAGACAGACTACTGCGTCTCCATTGATTAACTTCCAAGCCCTTATTCTGTTATATTAAGAGAATGATCTCAAACACTTAGTGGAGGAGTAGTTAGTATAACTCTGCTTTACAACTAACCATAGGTGAATGGTCCCAGAGAACTAGCTGCATTAATTTTTCTCCTTGTGTATTTCCCAGAGGGAGAACAGACTTACTGAATATTTCAGTGGGTTGATTAAATTTATGTAAGGCTAATATAGTTGGTAATTCTGCATTCTATCTATGGCGCTTCCCCCAAAGACTCTGGCAGTGGCCAATTGAGTTTAGAACTTGGGCCAGAGTAAATCTACCTGAATCTCTCCATCAGGTAAAGTTCTGTGGTCAAAAACATTTTACTTTTAAAATTATTTTATGGTGAACAAAACAATCTCTAATTCCTCCTTGGTGCCTGTAAGTTTGTGACCCATATTACAGGATTATGCCCTATGGTTACCTGCAGAACTTCTACTCCACAAGTAAATATGTTGTTTAATGGTATTCCTTCCTTTCTAATCAATAGTGATTCTAATTGCCATTGTCAATAAATAGCATCAATAACAATTACCACTATTGGTCATGGTCATTCTTCCTTCAAAACTACATACGGCATTGTACTAGAGACATCCTGAGTGATACCCCAGCTTCAAATATCTTGTACTTTTTGTAGAGAATACAGAAAAACCCCACTCTATAAGAATCATGAAACAAGATAGAAGGAAGTATGTGTGGAGACAGAGGAGTGATCCAAGAGGAGAAACAATAGAGAAAATCTCTTAATAGAGATGAATCTTAAAGATGCCAGTCTTTAAAAAAAAATGATGGGATGGGATGTAGCAGATTGCCCAAGAGATTTCACAAGACAAAATCAGAGCCAAGAAGGTAGAATTTAGAGTAACAATATGCTCTTCACTTGGCTCTTAACTCACAGTGCCATGGTCCCTGACCAAGATATATCCACTTCTGTCTGTATTGTTTCCTTCATACTATTACTATTACCATAACCAATTGTCTCTTCTTCAAGTTACTGTTGTTTCACCTCCAAGCGATTTTATGGTCAGACTCTTACATGAAGTATTTTGCTGAGATTGTCCCCTTGAGACCATGGCAAATAATGGATTTGGGGACTGGATGTTATTTTACAAAACAGCCAAATCAATCAAAGTAACACTAATCCTAAAATCCCAATTAACAGCAGAAAACATCATGTCAATGTCTATCAAGGAAATGGGTATGTTTTAAAATATATGGCTTTCATGATAGCCCTCACTGATGTTCTCTAGAAGTGTGTGTGCATAAATATATATATATATATATGTCTTATATATATCACAGAGTCATTCAAATTTTCAATTTACCTTCATTATAACTAGCAAATTTCATAAGAAGCATTTAAGAGATGCTTGTCAATTGATATACTCAAAACAAATCACCAAAATGCATCCAAGTCAACAGGCATAAAATGCATCCTCAAAAACCACCAGGGAGGCTCTGGCTTGAGGATTGGTGGTGGGGAAAGGTGTTAAAACACTGAAGCAACTCAATTAGTCTATTGAAAAGTTCAAATTCTCCCCTTATCCTTCATCACAGCTAAGTAGGGAAACATCAAAGCATTCTGTTCATTTCACTCTAGCTACTGAAAATGTTGACTTTTTCTAGAAGATTCTCGTCCTCCAATAGTGTTGGCTGGTGGGGTATCTCTATATGTGTAACATCTGGCCTAAGATAGACAAAAGTGTACCTTTCTGTTCCATTATTAAGTCCCAAGACTATTCCATTATATTTCCCAATGAGAGATTATCATTAAAGTCTATCACTACCTGAGAGTAAAAGGAAGAAAAGATGTTTTAGAAGGTCATAGCTTCAACAAAGTGAGAAGCTAATGATTTGAGTAAAGGTTCAACTCATGTAGGTACAAAATTCTCCATCCCTTCCACATTTATCTGATACCACAGCTCTCTGGCAGTTAGCTGTATGGAGTACATGTTTGTATTTTGATTTTATCTTGACCCTAACTCAGAATGGCCTTGATTCTAAGTCATCCAAGAGTCTGCCTTAAGTCAAGTCATGCAGTTGGTCCTTTCCATGTTGTGTGCCAAAGATTTTGTTCAACTTGGTTGTGTCTTGACTTGGGCTGCCATCTTCCTTTTATGTGGCTACAGTAAACTCTAAATCAAATCTACTAATCAGGTGTATGTTTGAGAAAGGGAAGGAGTCTGTTTTTCATTTTTTATACCAGGGACTTGAGTTTCAAGTTGATCCCATTGATAGATTTTACTAGATGGCAAAAAAAAATGATAATCTTGTCATAAGAACATTCTCTAATATTTTTTCTTCCCAAGTTAACTCAGTGCTTTTAAAAAACTGATTTGCATGCCTTCTACTCCCTGTCTTTCTTTTGCTGTTTTGTGCTCTCACTTTTAAATGCATGCATAAAATAACCTCAACCCAGTCCATGGGGAGATGACAGCAATATTATATGTAAACTCTGTTTTGTGCTTTATTAATCAAGTAAAACATTAATAAAAAAAACCCTGTCATAATTAGTGGAAGAGGCATTAATTTTAAAATGTTTATTGGAATAGAAAATTAGAATTTGATTATACCTTTGTTGCTAAACAATGGGTCGTTTTAATTTTCTTCCATGTATTTGTTTAGAAGCTGGTCTTAGCTATTTATTATGATCCACTTTTTTAAAACTGTACAGTTTCTATCATTTGCTTTTTAAATTGAATATGATTTGTAGTTTGATTGGTTTGTTTTTATTTTCCTCCTCCTTTCGAATATTTGAAGGTTTTCCTATGTTCTGAAGTGCTAAAGCTACATACATACACATACTCATATACCCAAAAATTATTGCTCCTGTCTCCAGGTTCATTTCTTAACAAAAATAGTATGCTAAAGGTCTGGTCTACAGAACGCACTTAAAGCATGATTTCTTCACATCGTATTTAATTTACCACATCCCACAACCTAGAAATGTGACACCAGCAAGACCTTATTGGAGATGTGTTCCTGCATGCCCTTTGTAGTTAATGGTGCAACACTGGTCTGTCTTCAGGTGTTTTTCCTTCCTGTTCATCAATTATGCTAAATTCTTAATATGTATATAAAAAGAATTATACAAAATATTTTGTGCTACCTCTATTCAAATTTCATTTGTGAATAAAGTCACATTGTTTGTGGAGTATTGTGAATACAGCAACATGGTCTGATGTCTTCTTGGATGCTAGTAACTGGGTTGTTTGGGGGACAGAATACTAGACAAATGGCTTGCTAGGTCCAGAGCATGCTAAAAAGGGAACCTAAAGGTTTCCTAGAATTTGCTGGATACTTTGATACAGAGTAGATGAGGATCTTTGCACTGTGAATCTTAAAGATTCCATTGTATGCTTTCTCAAAAGCTAGAAAGGCCTCATGGATTTGGCACTGAAGTAACAGGAGTTATACTGAGTTAGCATCACAGAGCTGGGACAGAAACTTGGTTTCTGGCATCAGAAAGGACAACATAAGAATATGAGTAAATGGGGTTGCCTTTGCCTATGAGATCACTTACTAAGTGTCTAGCACGGAGGTGGGGAACCTGCAGCATGTGGTAAATATAGGCGCTGTAGATACAAAGTCAAATGCCAAATAACTCAGTCCCTGCTTTGAGGAACCTAACATCCTAATGGTAGAGATATTATACACCTATATAGACACATGCAATAATGTGTCATAATAACAGAATAAATACAAGGTAAAATAAACAAAGGGACAAAAGAAGGATCAGGAAAGGTCTCACATAAAAGATGATGCCCAAACTGAGTCTGGAAGGAAACAAGGGACTCCCAAAGGTAGAAAAGAGAAGGGCATTACTTATAAACATAGGGGACCATCAGTGAAAAGGCATGAAGACAGAAAACTGAGCGTCATATGTGAACACAGGAAGAAGACCAGTTTGGCTGGACTGCCGAATAAATGAAGGGGAGTAATATGTAATAAAGGAAGCTAGGTGGAGCAATGGATAGAACTCTAGGTCTGGAATCAGGAAGACCTGGGTTCAAATCTGACCTCAAACACTAACTCGGTGACCCTGGGCAAGTCACTTAACCCTGTTTGCCTCTGTTTCCTCATCTGTCAAAGGAGCTGGAGAAGGAAATGTCAAACCACCCCAGTATCTCTGCCAAGAAAATACCAAATAGAGTCACAATGAGTCTAACATGACTGAAATGATTGAACAACAATATGTAATAAGGTTGAAAAAGCAGGGTGGAACCAGATGGTAAAGAGATTTCATGTCGAATATAAGAGTTTATATTTCATCTTTAAGAAGTCACTATAATTGGTTGACAAGATAGGGGTGACATAGTCGCTACTTTAGGAAAACCACTTTGGTGACTGGGGGGATGGGTTGGAGTAATGAGAGATGAGGCAGAGAGATCACTTTGAAAGATATTACAAAATAACCCAAGCAAGGGGTGACGAGGTCTTGAACCAGGGAAAGGGGCATTTTAGCGGAGAGAGTGATTTTATAAAGGTAGAAAGGACAAGATTTGACCACTATCTTCTATTCTCACAGCACTGAATTCTCTGAGCCTTCCGATGTAACAGATAGCTGGTAAACTAGGCAACATCCTATCATGGAGAGACATGGACTTCTTGTGTAAAATGAGGCAAGTCAATTAATCTCCCTATGTCTCGGTTTCCTCATTTGTAAGAGGAAGTCTGGGACAAGATATTCGCTAATGCTCTGTTCAGTTCAAAAATCCTCTGACCCTAATTCAAGTGAGCAAGGAGCCCCTTTTCTTCCCAATTGCATTTTTTTTTTGCTTTTTGGAGGGGGGTAGGCAGGGCAATTGGGGTTAAGTGACTTGCCCAAGGTCACACAGCTAATACATGAAAAGTGTTGGAGGTCATATTTGTACTTAGGTCCTCCTGACTCCAGGACCAGTGCTCTACTCACTGAACCACCTAGCTCCGGCCCTCCCCCACTGCATTTTTAACAATGACACGGAAGGAAAGGTCCCTACCTTTGTAGTCTAACAAAGAGAACAAATAGGTAGGGGAGGATGGTGTCACAGAAGCCTGGTGGGAGGAGCTATTTTTAAGCTGACATTGTATAAAAGAAAGGTCCTATGAACAATCAGGATTCAGCCCAAGAAGGAAGAGGCATCCTTAAAACGTATTTCTGGTTTGTTCTGTTTTTAAAGGTGGAGAGTTTTTGGCTAGGCCCTCTGTAGAACTGAACTTGACTCATTGTGAGGATCATGTTGATGTGATGCCTTCGGTTTGAATGCTAAAGGGATTTCATTAACCTTTCCTTTCTAAAATGGTTAGTTTCATTTCTGAAGGAAAAAAAAAGTCTCTTTTCCAAGAGGTGTGTTATAGCAACTTTTCATTGATTACCTCGGCAACACGGTTTTGATTTGGCTTCTACCATCGAAGACCTGAGGGCTTTGAAATGATGATACTGCCAAGACCCTTCATAGTAAAAACAGCATGAGCCAAAGCCTGTGCTGGGGATAGGACTGTGCCTTAAATTATCGACACTAGTGTCTTTCTCCTCATAGCACAATATATACTCGTGGTCTAGGGCAGAGGTGTCAAACTCATGGTTGGCAGGCCAACACCCACAAAACTACTGGAATGTAGCCCAAACCAGATTAAAACATAATTGGGAAATGTCTAACTACATCAATGAAAATGAAATACTACATACTGTTAATTTGAGTTTCTTACCTCTGGCCCAATGAAAGAGTATGGGAATCAGAAAACCTGGGCTTTAGACCCTCCTTGGCCACTAAATGTCAATAAAAATTTGCCATGTCTGGAACCCTGTCCCAGAGTTACAACAGTCAAAATCAAATAGCTAGGTGGCATAGCGCCCAGTAGAACACTGGGCCTGGAGTCAAGAAGACATGAGTTCAATCCCACCTCAGATACATACTAGCTGTGTAACCCTGGGCAAGTCACTTAATCTCTGCTGGCTTCAACTTCCTCAACTGTAAAATGGGGATAATAACAGCACCTACCTTCCAATCAAATGAGGTAATAATTGTGAATAAAGCACTTAGCATAGTGTCTGGCAAATGATTTTTTTAATAAATGTTAGCTATTGTTACTATATGAAAAAGATATGAAAGTAATTGGTAAAATAAATATACAAAATAAAAGTCAATATTACTATTGTCATAATTTACATTAGTGATCATAAGTTCAGATGATTGAATCCTAGGAGAGGAATAATGCCACTTGTTTTGGGGAGGTAGTATGGGGCCATCATACCATAGAGTCAAGAGAACTGGGATAGAGTGCCAACTACAACATTTACTAGCTGGGCAGGTTTGGGCAGGTCATTCATGCTGGCCTTTCTGAGGACAGTTGCCTCATCTATAACTTAGGAATAATCATCAATGAGGTATCAGCAGAGTGGCCTAGTGGATAGAATGGTGGACTTGAAGTCAGAGAGACAGATCCAAATATTGCATTTGCCATTAATTGAGTAACCCTGAGTGACTTGTTTAACCTCTACGTGCCTTGGTCAAGGTCCTAGGACTTATCTACTAAGTTACAGATGAGTTGAGATTTCCCCCACACCAAGGAAATCCAAGATCCTTGCAATTACTATCCTGACCACCTCTTTGGACTATTGTGAGCAAAGTGCTTTATAAGCCTTAAAAAGCTATTAAAAAATTGGAGATATTTCAGTTTCAGGGACAGGATATCAGACTAAAGTAGGAAATGGGAACAAAATACAACCCACCTACTTGGGCACTATTCATGGCTGATGAATCACCAATAAATGTTCACTTGATAAGATACCCGGAGATGCCCAGTTCTTTTCTCCTGCTACATTGAGTAGAGCTTCTAATAATAACTGTCATTGACATAGTGCTTTAGGAAGAGGGTAGTATTTCCAGCATAGAAACTCCCTCTACCAATTTAGATCATAATTCTTGTTCAACATAAGGACTACCTGGGACACTGAGAGGTTAAGTGATTTGCCTATTGCCAAGGAGCCAGAATGATTCAAAGGCAAAACTTGAACCCAGGTCTTTCTAACTCCCAGACTGTCCTCCATCCACTGCACCATGCTGACTCTCAACTCATAAAATCATGATATAAAACCAGGACATCACTAATGGACATATTTCTCCATAGAGTCTTACATGTATTATTTCATTTGATCTTTACAACCACTAAGGAAGCATATATTAGAAGTTGACAGATGAGGAAAATGAGGCATATGGACACAAGTCCAGCAAATTTGATAAACTCAGTTCTTACTGACTTCAGATCCAGCACTCTAGTTACTATAGTGTCATTGGGTGGCACTGTGGATAGAATGTCGGTCCCGAAGTTAGGAAGACCTGAATTAAAATACGTTCTCAGACATTTACTGTCTCATACCCCTGGGCACTTAACTTCAGATGATTACATCACGGATCACAGCTACAGAAAGCAATGGTGACTGGACAGACATCATCAACTCATCTTATGGTGAGCATAGGCTGAAATTGGAAGTTTTATGAGAGAATTCCTATCTTACAGATGTGCAGCTGACACATTAAACGAACACTCTTTTTTCATCAATGGTACTGACTATATAGACCATCCTGAGTCCCCTCTATTAACTACAGAGTATTCACCCACAAATTGTCCAGATCCTCACACTGGTTTGCCACACTGAAGTCCACACCCTATGTTGGGGGCCTTCCTTGACATTGTAAGGATACTGGTAGAGGTTTTCAGTGATTATCCCTTGGACTCTTTAAACATCCAGTCAATCATCCTTTTTCAATCATACATTTCTTTGATGACATCCTTTCCTCATATTCTTCATCAATCCTTAATTGTTATCACTCAATTCACAAGTACTTATTAAGCATTTACCATGTGCCAGACACTGAACTAAATACAAAAAAAAAAGGCGAAAACACAAAATCAGTCCCTTCCTTTAAAGGTCTTAAATCCTAATGGGGAGACCACATATATCTAAGTGGGTACATAAGGGTTGCAGGTGATTTTAGAGAGGAAGACTCAACTGACCCAAGGAGATTAGGAAGGTCAAGTTTGAACTGAGTCTTGAAAGAAACCAAGGTATCAAAGGGGCAAAAATGTCTAAGCATGGGGGACAGCCAGTACAAAGGCACAGAAATAAATGAAATGCCATATGAAAGGAACAGCAAGGAGGTATGATGTCTTTGCTAGAGCATAGAGTTTGTGAAGTAGAACAAAGTGTGAGAAGACTGGTGTCACCACCTGTTCATAACTACCACGAAGCTCTCCACTGACCTCAGAGTCAAACTCATTTTTAATCCTTTTTGATGCTAGAGTGTTCTAAGACACCCAATAACACCAGTAGAATATTAATATTAACAGATGAGCCTTTGCTTCAGAGAGATGCTGGAGGTCATTAAAGGACATTTCTGATTTCCCAACCTAAACATCTCACATTTATAAATGGATAATCCTGACTTTGGTTGGGTGCCATATTGGAGAACCTACTAGCCTAGTTGGGAGACAGTATGCTGGAGGAGTCCCAGAGAGAAATTTGTGGAGAAGGGGGAAAAGGAGTATTGAAGATTAAATTTTCTCTTTCACACAGTTTGGATGAAATCTCAGCCTAGAGAGTCAGAAATTCATTCTCTCCAAATCCCATCAAAGTTCCTTTTGAAGCCCTTATTTCTGTTCTACCACACTCCTTGACTGAGTTCTTACATTTGGGAAGGTCTCCAATAGCATCTCCCTTGTAGGGTTCCAGCCCACGGATTCCTGGTGTGTTTACTCTCTTTTTATCTCTGGACAGCTGTAGGGAGTTATTTTCCCTCCTGGCTCCCACCCCCACAGAATGGTCTCTGGCACAGAGTCCCCTCTTTGTCAGGAGAGCCTAGGACCCAAGGGGTATGTTGGGAAAGACAGAAAGAAGAAACCCACCTGGTGCTTCCAAGAAACAGCTCTCTTTTTAAAGAAATAGAAAGTAGGCAGCTTGTTACCTTCGGGTGGACAAGAGTCTCTGGAGAGTGGGAAGAAAAGTATTTTTCAGATAGAATTTCCAACAGTACTCACACAATGGCCAATTATCCCTTAGGGCTTGGCTAAGAGAGTGAGACCTTGAGGAAATGAGGCAAAGGACATGTAAGTTTTGTTGAGGGCAAGAGGGGAAGGATAGGTCCTGTGCATGGAGCACTGTGGCCTAGAGACTACAGGCCTGAATAGAGGAAGAAAAACATCTGAAGTGAACTCTTGTCCAAGTGGAGGGAGCTCAAATCTCTTCAGCCATGTCTTCTAACCCTCACCTCATAAACAGGTTAAAGGTGGAATCCCAGCTATGCTGATGATGCAAGATGAAGAATTCTTTGTTTTGCCTGTGACCAAGGAATGCCAGAGTATTCTTTGCACTAAAAAGGCTGGGAAAAGAAAAGGCCAAACACTGAAAAGAACAGAGTATAGTATGGACAGGACTGTGCAGGGATGGGGAAGGGGAACAGGCCTTAAGGAGTAACCTAGAGTACCATGTTGATAGTGAGAGAAGAAAACAAAGGAACTAAGAATTATAGATAATAAATCAGAGTCTTAAGAAACCTCAGAGGAAAGAGTACATACAAGCAGGAGAAGGAGGGGAATTGTTACAGAAAGCCCAGTGAAGTATCTAAAAACAAAGCTGGAAACATATGGAAAAAAGAAGGCGTCACTGCTAAGTGCATTTGGCAAGAAAGGAGAGAGTATCTTAAGATTGTAAAAGGGCTAAGAAAGTGCCTTAAAGGTCCATATTCCTTTACCCAGAGATGCCCGACAAGGGGTATACTCAAGTAGCTACAGGATAGAAAGAAAGGTGCCATATATGCCACAGTAATTCTAGTGGCTCTTTTCGTGGCATCAAAGAACAATTCAGATGCCCATCAACTGGGGAAAAGCTGAACAAATGATAGTATGTAAATGTAATAGAATCTAACAGGACCATAAGACCCAGTGAATATAAAAAACATTGGGAGGCATCAAAGATTTAAAGGAAAATAATTCAAATGAAAAACAACAAAACCCAAATTGAACAATGGTATGATTGCCAAATCTGGTCTGCAAAAGAGGTAGGAGAATGTGTTTCCCTCCCTTCTTTACAGAGTTAGGGGGCCTTGGAGGTGGGAATCAACACATACTGGCAGTGCTGGTCCACGTCCCGGTTAATCTTGATGAAGCACAGCTTTTATCTTCTTCTTTCATTCTTTGTTATAAGGGATGGATTTTGGGGTGAGACACAGAGGAGGGATATATTAGGAAGGGAAGGTGATAGAAAAACAAAGGATATTTATTCATTTATTTATTTTTAAAGCAGAAGTCTCACAACTGAGGTTGCAGTGGCTGATCCCAGTCTGTGCCTAGAAATGCTCATTCACATTTAGATGAGAATCACACTGCACAGTAGAATCAAAAGGGGCCCTTATTTCTCCAACTAATTTGATGTTTGGCCTCACTCAAATCATTCCACCATTCTGGGTCTCGGTTTTCTCATCTGTTAAATGAAGAGCTTGGACTCAGTCTCAAAGGATCCTTCTGGTTCTAACATTCGGTCTCCAACCATCTGACTAGCTAAAGTCTTTATGGAAATATACCAGTTACTGAGAGAAAGTGGGGGACGTGGGAGTCCAGGGCTAGATTAGAGCTATTAGAAATCTATGGCTCTGGAACAATGAAAAGGCAAACAGTAGGAGCAATTGAAGAGACTTGAATAGATGTTGAATCTCCAGTACAGACAGAATTGTTTCTAAATATGACTCCAAGCAAGCTTTTCTGGGTGACATCAGCTGTGCCTTAAATAAGCTTTTAAAAATAAAATCTTAAGAACCACATTTGTGTTCTTAGACTTAAAAAGATACAGTTATAGCAGCACACAGAAAGAAAGACACACACACACACACACACTTTACAAGCCCTTCTGGGGAAGAGACCATCTCCTCTTGCTTCTCCAGTCTCCCGGTGGTGCTAACACAAAATCCTTCTTGAATGCAGGACATTCTTAATAAATGTTGGGTGGGGGCAGCTAGGTGGTGCAGTGAATAGAGCCCTGCCCTGGAGTCAGGAGTACCTGAGTTCAAATCCGACTTCAGACACTTAACACTTACTAGTGTGGCCTTGGGCAAGTTGCTTAACTCCAACTGCCCTCCAAAAAAAAATTTTTTTTAAAGAATAAATGTTGGGTGAAGATAGATATCACACAAAGGAAAGATAATCCATCAAAACACATTTATTGAGCACCTACTATGTGCCAGGCACTGTGCTAAGCATTGGGGATACAAAAAGAGGCAAAAGACAGTTGCTGCCCTCAAGGAGCTTACAGTCTCATGGGTCATAAAGTCAGAAGACTCTGAAAACTACATAAATTCATCAATTACTCCTTTCACCTCACACCTTAGTTTGTGGTTTCACAAGGTATGAATTATGGGCAAAGAATTCGTCTCCTGGTGGCTAGCTTCCTGGTGATGAATGTCTCTTCTCGATCCCCATACAACCAACATTGCCAGACCCAGCACTCAAAACCTCCTAAATGTAGAAGACCCCAAGAGAGCTTCTCCTGGCTTAGCTTTCAAAAACCTCAAGTCACCTCCACCCCCAAAGAGGTATCAAAGCAGGAATGTAGTTGGCGGATGATAACACACACGTTTATGTTTCACCACTTATAAAGCACTTTCTTCACAACAGTCTTCTATGGTCAATAGTACAAGAGTTGGAGCTTCCTTCCTGACTTTCCTGTATTCACTTGGGAAACCATTCATGTATCTGGCTCATTGCCCCCATTTGCATGAGACCCAGGAGCTTCAGTACCTGTCAGTGCCCAAAGAGTAACCACTATGTGCTTACTAGTGGTTCTATCTCTGACACCACCTAGCTGTGTGACCCTAAATAGATCACTTCACCTCTTAATGCCCTGGACAAATTCTCTTTTTTTAAGCAATTAATTTATTTTTAGTTTTCAACATTCACTTCCATAAGTTTTAAATTTTCTCCACTTCCTTCCCTCCCAGCCCTTCCCACTGAGTCATTTTGGTATTTGGAAAGGCATTCATGAACCTGCAGCTGGGTTGAGCTATGCAAATTACTCCCAGACCACCATTCCAAAGATGTCCAAAATGGAGGGGGGGAGGTAAAGATCACTGTTTACTCTTTTTATTCCCATTTTATAGATGAAGAAATTGAGGCTCAAAGTAAAGTGACACGCATACAATTAAATGGGGTATGATAAAGGCAAAAAGATGCAAAGGTCTCTGGGAAAAAAATAAGAAGGCAGAGGACACTTTCAGGTCAGTGCATCTTCATGAAGGAGCTGCCATGAGTTGAGGCTGGTGGGAAAAGAAGACTCCCAATGAACCAAAAAGAGGTAACACACATAGAGAAGAATCCTCCCTACAAAGGAGGAATCAAGGAAGAACTAATGGTCCAGTTTAGTTGGAATGTAAACTACACAAAGGGTAATAATCTGAAAAAAGCCTGGAAAGGAAAGTTAGAGCCAAATTGTGGATGGGCTTAATATCTTTGGCGAGAGATCAGTCAGCCTGTGCTTGAAAATTTCCTATGATCAGTAACTAATTTATGAGGTATTTTTAAACCATGCTAATTGTTAGGACTTCCTTCCTCATAAAGAACTGACTTCTGCCTCCCTGTGACTTATACCCATTGGTCCACATTCTGCCTGTTGAAGAGATTTAGAAAAAGTGTAATCTCTGGTCCAGATAAGTCTTTCAAACACTGGAAGACAAATCTAATTTGTCCCATAAGTCTTCCTTTCTCCAGGCTAGACATGCCCACTTTCGTTAGCAATTCATTATATGACATGGTTTTGAGTCCTCTCACCTTATAGGCTACCTTCCTTAGGAAGAACACCCATTTGTCAATGTCCTTCCTAGAATATCATGCCTGTAACTGAACACAATACTCCAGATGTGGTCTGACCAGGGTAGATTACAGTGGGACTATCTCTTCTTTTGTTCTAAAGACTATACTTCTATTAATTCAGCCTAAGATAAAATTAGCTGTTTTGGCTGCCACATCATGTTGTTGACTCATTGTGAGTTAAAGCTCCTCTGAAACCCTAGGTCTTTTTCATATGAATTACTGTCTAAACAATTCTCCCCTTTCCTTTATTTGCATAGTTGGTTTTTTTTTTTTACAAGAGTAGGGCTTTACAGTTATCCCTATTAAATAGAGATAACCATGGTGCAGTAAGTGAGGAGCTGGCCTTGGAGGCAGGAAGATCTGAATTCAAGTTTCCTGCCCTCCACATACTGGTTGTATGACCTTGAACAAATCATTCAATCTCTCAGTGCCCTAGGCAACTATTTAAGACTGTAAAATTAATAAAACATTAAGGAAAAGAGTTTCCTCATTCATGAATTCCCTATACCAATGAAATGATAGATGTGAGATATGTTGTGGAGGTAAAATTGAAAAACAGCAACAGAGTGCATGTGGAGAGGACAGAGGGGGAAGGAAGGAAGGAAGGAAGGAAGGAAGGAAGGACACTTCTCCGAAGCAATCATGATTAAACAAGACCTAACCTTGGAAGCTTCTCCAATAACAACTCTTTGGCTCACTTTGCTACCATCCAGAGTTTCCCCTGGGAAATCTCAGATTACTTGAATTTGGTGTCTGAGGTCAGAGGTTCAAATCATGCTGTTTGTTTCTTGTGACCTTGGGAAAGTCATTTAACTTCTCTCCTTATATATTTAGTGAGAGTATTTTGAACTACATGATTTTAAAGGTGATATATACATATCACCCAGTAGAGTGATATGTACATATCCTTATGAATTAAACTAAAGTGATCCATAATAAGTGTTTAATAAATCCCTTGATACTAAGAAGTCCAAGTCTGGTGAATCACTTGAGCTCCAGAGTTCTGAGTTCCAGTGTGGTGAGAGCCCCAAAAACAAATGGGAGGAAGGGGTAGAGCTAAGTTTCCTAAGGAGGGAAAAATTGATTTAGATCAGAAACAGAGCAGATCAGACCTTCATGTCAATCCACAGTGCAGTCAGGCCCATAAGTGACTACTGTACTTCTAAAATGGACAACCTTGTGAGACCTAGTCTGGATGAAGAGAGAGAAAGAGAAAGAGAGAGAGAGGGAGAGAGAGG
Source organism: Petaurus breviceps papuanus (assembly GCF_028583685.1). Taxonomy (NCBI): domain Eukaryota; kingdom Metazoa; phylum Chordata; class Mammalia; order Diprotodontia; family Petauridae; genus Petaurus; species Petaurus breviceps. The sequence continues at coordinate 10,549,042 of NW_027185612.1, read as the reverse complement.
CAAACAGAGGGATAGATGGATAGATTGATAATAGACTGATGATAGATGGACAGATTGATGATATACTGATGATAGATGCATCGATAGACTGATAAATTGATAAATAGATTGATGATGGATGATGGATGATAGGTAGATAGATAGATAGATAGATAGATAGATAGATAGATAGATAGATAGATAGATAGATAGATAGATAGATGATGGATGGATGGATGGATGACATAAGTTGTTTGCAGCTCTAAATCTTTGATCCTTTGATCTAATGATACACACGCATAGCTCAATAGGTCCCAAGCTCCCGTGTAAGCACTCCAGATCAGAAGGCATATTACATAAAGTCCAGTCTTTTTTTGACTTCACAGAAGAATGCAAAAACAATTCCCACAGACTCATAGCAGTCCCTACAAAATTGATAAAACTCTTCTCACTCATCAGTAAGTACCATCCTGTCCTAAGGCAGAGGTGCCTAACCTGAGATCTGTGAACCTGGTTATTTTTTTAATTCCATTATTATATTTCAATATAGTTAGTTTATTTTGTAATCCCATATATTTTCTTATATGCAATTAAGGCTTCCTCAAACTGCAGCAGACTGCCAAAGGTGTGGAATGTCTACATTAGAGGATCTACCTTTATAGTACTCCATACTCAGAGCATCACCCAATTTTTTAAAACTTCCTCAAGAAGGAAACAAACGTGGAGTTCCTAGAGAGGGTCCTGACTCCAAACATTCCAGTGAATCCCACTTTTACCCCAGAAATGTATACAGGTTCCCAAGCTTATGATAATAACCTAGGAGTTTCCCCCAGAAAGAAACTGCGCTCAGGATAACTGCAGGTCACGCTTCAAATATGAACTATTATTTGTATTTGACAGTGTCTTGGAGGATGATTTGTGCAAAGTCCAAATAGAAGAATTCCCTATAGATTGTGAGATTCTCCATGTATTTCTGTTTGTAGACAATGTTGTGCTGATTGCCATGCCATCTCTGGGCCCTTTGCACCTGATAATGGACTCTGGAATCCACCTGGACCCACCCAAGGCTTCCCTAGCTCAGCTTTGGTCTTGCTCAATTTCAGGCCTCTGTTGCACTTTCTGGACACCTACATCCATGCTATCATGTGTGTATCCGCCATCCCTCTTTCCAGCTCCCCTTTACCTATTGCTTCCCCTATTAGAATGTAAGATCCTTAATGACAGGAATTATCTCACTTGCTTTTATTTGTATCTCCAAAACTCAGCACAATGTCAGGCATAGAATAAGTGCTTAATAATGCTTTACTAGAAAAAAATAATTTAGCTCATAACTATCCAAGGATGTTGACTGATGAATTTATATCAGTCTGGAGGAAGTACTTAGTGGAGTTCTTTGGGTCCCTGTACTTGATCCTATTCTGTTTAATACTATTTTTTAAACAACTCAGATGAATATAGAGATCACATTGCTAACTGAATTTGAAGAGGTCACAAAGTTGGGATATATGTTGGATCAAAACTTACATACCCAGTCCTTATCTCAGTTGCCAATGGACATCACAAATGAATACAAGAGTCCTTGGGGTGGCAGCATCCCACAGACCACTCTTGCTTCCAGCCCTGCCCTCAGAGCCATCATCCAGAAAAGCAATTCCTGTGAAGAAGGGGTCAGTCATGTCCACCAACTGCCAGCCCCAGAATGCTTGGCTACTCAGAGTAAGAAAGTCAGCCTCATTGAAGAAGCAGGCCTCTTTGAGGAAGAGGCAGGGGCGGAATGTGCCAGCCAAGTCCAACTACCATCACCACCTTGACAACCATCTCTCCTCACACTTTGATGGAGATAGCCCCAGACTTTGAGCCCAAGAATCTTGGAAAAAGCAATGGACTGTGACCATCCTCCTGAGAAGCATCCTCTACAAAGAAACAGCCTGGGGCTCTTGAAGCTGCAATAGCTAATGAAGACGCAGAAAATAAAGTTCTTTCCACCAAAGTTCTTGACCCTGTCAAATGGTTCAACAGCAGAAGCTGATGTGCTTTCATCAGTGGAAATGACATTAAAGAAGATGCATTGCCATCTGCTTTGCTGTTCCACCCTCAAGACCATGGGACCTTTCCATCTGACTTGTAGCTGAAACCTTCCACTTGCATTGTCTTCCCATTGGAGTATGGGCTCCTTGAAAGTTAAAAATATACATATCAGAACCTCTCATTGCCAATGGTGAGTCATCCACGATCTCCCTCTCAGCTGAGGTAGTGAAATTGTACCTTCTCTTGGTCAGGATCTTCATGAGGTAGTCCATCATATCATGGCCAGCCAGACCCAGATGGAAGGTGGCATGGGGAAGGGCATAACCCTCATAGATGGGTGTAGTGTGGGTCACATCATCATCGGAGTGCATCACAATACCAGTGGTATGACTGGAGGCATACAGACACAGCACAACCTAGATGGCAATGTACATGGCTGGTGTATTGAAGATCTCAAACATAACCTAACTCATCTTTTCTCTGTTGGCTATGGGGTTGTGATAGTAATGGCAATTAAAGATTCCCCTGTATTGGCTTGGTTTTCAAATTGATTGTGTTAAAACCCAGAGCTTGTTAATCCCACCTGTGGGATGGACTTTTTGATGTGAAAAGAAAGTCCTGAACTGGGAGGAGCTGGTGACGTAGATTTGGAGAGACAAGAGAGAGGCGGAAGATTTTTTTGGAAGCAGCACCTCGTGGAGAGAGAGAGACTAAGAGAATTGCTGGTGGCCGCTTTGAATTGTCCTGGACTTTTGAGACCTGCCCCCTGAGCTGCCAAGGACTGAGGAGACATGGCTGCTTTGCTGGTACTTTGTCTGTCTGTTTTGATGTTCTTTTGCCAGATTTGTCCACTGGTGAAAGACAGTCCTGTTGTTGAAGAAGTCCTGGAACCTGGCTTTTGGTTAAGAAGCCCTGAGACTGTCCTGCAGACAGAGAGTGAATACTGTCCACTGGTGAAGGGCAGTGCTGTTGTTGCAGGGGTCTGGAGACTGTCCTGCAGACAGAGTGAATACTGTCCACTGGTGAAGGACAGTGCTGTTGTTGCAGGGGTCTGGAGACTGTCCTGCAGACAGAGTGAATACTGTCCACTGGTGAAGGACAGTGCTGTTGTTGCAGGGGTCTGGGAGCCTTTCTGTTGGTTCAGAAGCCCTGAAGAAGGATTTTCTTGTTGTATGTTTACAGAAATCCTGGGAGAGGGCTTTGCTAAAGTGTTCAGGGGTTCTAGGACTGTTCTATAGACAGAGGATGAATTCATGAAGGGGCTGGCAATGTATCTTATGGCCTTGCTAAGCCTTGTCTCCCCAGGAGCTAAGATTGCTGAGAACTTGCCTCGAGTCAAGATGAAGAAAAGACCTCCATTTGGGTATTAAGTGCTGTGTTTAAACTTGATGTAACTCTGGGGTAGATTCAATTGTGATCCAGGGGTGGGGAACTTTTGACCTTATGTTTGGAAACTAATCTCCATTTGAGAAGAGGGACTTTGTGGTGAACTAAATGAAGGTATAGCCTAGGGGTGGAGAAGTATTTAGAACAGGGACTTTGTAATTGATTGAATGATTGGAAGGTCCTGGGGTGGGGTAGTACTTGGAGATTATTTAATCACACTTAGTAAATGCTGTATTTTGAATGATGTCATGTTTTGATCTTCTCTGTTCTGGGTTTGTTACTGAATAAAATGGAGAGCACCTATGCTAGTATTCTGAACCTTGGGAAGTTGCCTTTCCTTGACATTATATTACAGGGGTTCAGGGGGGCTTCTGTGAGAAGCACAGGGTGCTCTTCAGGGACCACATGGAGCTCATTGTAGGAAGTTTTCTATTTGTGTTTCCATTGCTTAGCACTGGGTTCTGCATAGAGTGAGAACTTAATAAATCATTCCTTCATTTATGCATGGAGGATATGAGAAGCCCATCATTCTTCCCTTTCTCCTTCCCTTCCCTGGAAGTTTCTACATTCATCCTCTGTTTCTCTAGAGTCCACCTCAGCATAGTAATCACAGCAAAAGTCATGCTTCCTTACATTTGAATAGTGCTTTCCAGCTCAAAGTGCTTCCAGACTTCTCATTTATTCCATTTAATCCTTCCAACAGCATCAGTTGTCCCTACTCCCTTGTAAAAGTAATGGGAATTTGAAGATCGTCCCTGCCCCTTAACAGGCTAAATGTAATCACATGGAGCCTGTGGAAGGAGGAGCTTGCTGAAGGGTGGAGCAGGGCAAGCTGGAGTAGTTAGAACTGAGGGAAGAGAGAGGATGCTGGCAAGAAGACAGCTAGGCTTGTGAGTATCTGTTTGTGGGAAGGAAGGTTTTGGGGTGGTATTGCTCTCTGCAGTGTTATTGTGTATAGATTTCTTTGTTGCTATGATGAATTCTGTTTTCTGGTGTTAGGATTTGGCTTTCTGGTGCCTAGATAAATGTTTTGCTTCTGTCTTATATATGGAGAGTCTGTTATATTTTGCAATTCAGATTTACACTGGCATATTCATAGTCACCATCAGCGGTGTGAATATTGTGTTGGGGATACAACCCCTCAGCCTTCAAAAACTTCTTCTATCTGAGCTGGATTGCTGCAGTAGTTTAGTTTTGGAGACCCAAGGAGGTCACATCAACAGGGAAAAAATGGGAAAGTTTTCCCCTCTAGGATTTGGAAAGTTTTCCTGAAAATAGGACAGAACACCGAACCAGGAAGAACAGGGAGATGTGGGAAGAATCTCACTCTCACTCTGTCACTAACTGTGTGATTTTGGTAAGTCCCATTTGCTTTGGGCTTAGAGTCTCCATCTTTATAAGGGGTGGAGGGGTGGAGAGAGGCAAGATGGATCATCAGATTGGCTTCTCTCTTTATCACTCTCAGGGGCTATAGTGAGGATGGGTAAATGTTCCCAAAGAACTTTGTAGCTTTTGTTTTAAAGGCCCTTTATCAATCCAAGGAGGCAGATGGAGGGAAACTATGATTTCTCTGGTCTATAAAAACAAAACAACAAAAAAATACAGTTTCCTTATGTGTAAAATTGATCTAAGCATCTACCCTATCTACCTCCAGGGTTCAGATGAGATAATAGGTGTGAGAGGCTTTAAAAAGTATATGACTCTGTAAGGAATTATTATTCCCTTCATATGACAAGATTCCCTACTTCAGATGCCTCAGGAAACATCCAGAAACATTTCTGCTTCTCCTCATTTGTTTCACAAAACAACCTCACCCCTTGTGTCTGTTTTGCATCTAATTTGGCCTTGAAACAAGCCATTGAGGGAGCTAAGGCACTGTCAAAGACCACCGTCCATGAAGGCCAGGCTGAAACAGGCCATGGAAAGAGGGTCAGAAATTGGGTGGCCAGTACCCCTCTTTACCCAAACATTTCACAGGAGAGGAATCAGGTTAAAATAAATACCAAGTACTCACTTGCTCAGCAGAACAGAGAGTATGTATGTGAGAAACAGTACTTTTGTCAGCAAAGAATAAAGACCAAAGAGATAGGGAGAATGCATGGTAGAGTAAAAGAAGGGCTAGATCTGGAGTCAGAAGACCTGTGTTCAAATCCTGGTTTGCCACTTATTAGAAATGTGAACTTTCACAAATCTCTCTGGGCCTCAGTCTCTTCATCTGAAAAATGAGGGAAATGGACCATCACTAGATGATCCTAAAAGGGAAAGATTAGTAGAAGAGGTTAATGCCTGGATTGGTGAAGGAGGGGCAGGGGACATTTTTGCCTGGCAACAAGCCTCAATCCCACCTGCATTACCTTGGTGACAGCAAAGGTAGAGGAGGGTTATGTGAAGAATGTATATGAGGGTCTAGGTTCTTTTTTGGCAGCAGCTGGCATCATCACCTCCATCTGCCCGGAGTCACTGAGTGGCTCCAACCACCTGATCCCTGTGGCAGAGATGATTTCCATTTGCCATCCTCTGGGGATGGCTCTGCCAGCCCTCATCTTTAATCCTCTTTATCCCAAGGGGCCATTTCCCTGCCAGCGCTGATCTCCAGGAGACACAGTCACCCTCCCAGACAGCTCCCAGGACTATCACAGGCTGCTCTGCCTCAGTTCATACCACCTCCTCTCTGCCTTTGAAATCTTCTGACATCTACAGTGGAGCTTGTCTTGGCCGCCTCCTGGAGCTCCTAACCTTCAATAGCACTGAAAATACAAAAATTACATCTGCTGTATCCTGACTCATTCGAGGAGATTCAATTAGAAACCTTCCAAAAGATTACTGCTGCTGTGCCTGCTTCCTCTTCCATTCTTTTTCTTTTTTTCATAACACACATCTAAAAAGAAATTCAAGGTGTCTTACTAATTAAATTGCTTTTCTATGACTTAAAATGTTAATATTATTAAATGAGCTCTAAAAGACAGTGGGAAAAAAGCCTAAGTGATAATGGAATTTTTAATCAGTACTTAATTGTGAAATGACATCTAAGTACCAGGCTTAGACATTGTATAACACAGGAACCCAACATCCTAGGAATGAGGTGCTGAAAAATATTTGGAAACAAGATGATGGAGTTGATGGGGAATTCCATCACTCTAGATCCCCCATGAGATCATCCAACCCTCCGATTCCTCACTCCCCAGCCTCACCAGGTCCTTCACCAAGAGCTTGGTATTTGGGGGGTTGAAAACCCATACAGCTGCAATGGGCTTTATATAATCAGACCTTGCTGTAGCATTGTCTGTGGGGTTAACGAAATGGGATTGCCTTGTCTGCCTCTCTGCTCTCCATGTCTTAAATGCCCTCAATCTTCTTCCTTTAAAGGTCAGTTTGAATGCTACCTCCTCCATGAATCATTCTAATCTTCCCAGTTAGTAACTGTCTTTCCCCTTCAGTCCTCACATTGTGCTTTGTGTGCCCCCTTAATGTGGGATTCTGTAGTGTACATATTTCTCTCTGTGTGTCAGTTATCTTTTATATTGGAAGTTCCATGAGGGCAGGGACTGTGTCTTAAACCTCCTCTAGTACTTACAGCACAATGCCTTGCAGTAGCCTTAAATAGACTTTTTAACACAGAACAACAGAAAGTGGGTTCTTCTCTATCCCCTGCCTTGGCTTTTGGCACCCCAGGACAATGCCCTATTTGCCGCCCCCCCATTCTAGTTACTATGGTTCTGCCTTGCCCCCAGTAAGCACTCAGTAAATGTCAAATCAAATTGAGAACCAGGCTCTTTTTGTACATTACTAACCTAGTCCCCTTGGATGGATTACAAGAACTTCCTTGACACTGAATCTGTTCCCCAGATACGCCAGAGAGGTATCTGTTCCCCAGCAGAACCAGATACCTCTCTCAGTATATAAAGCCCAGCTCAGGTCTTACCTGCTCCAGCAAGATTGCCCTAACTATCCCCAACCCAATGTAGCTTCTTCTATTTGTCTGCATCATTCTCAATGGCAAGTCTGAGAGTTCTAAGATCCCACTTTCAGAGAGAAAGGGAGAGTTCTGGGGCAGCACCAACCTCAGGGTTGCCCTGTTAAAGTTTAAAAGTTCAGCAATCCAGCTTCCTATAGTGTGAAGGAAGGAGCTGCTAGAGAGTGCTAGCCTCCTAGAAAGATGAGGATCCAGGAATTCAGATTTCTAGGGAGAGAAGGTAGAGTTTCTAAGTATAGTCAAAAACTTCGGGGGGGGGGGTGGGATTTTGCATTTGGCCAGGAATTGGAAGTGTAGACCTATTCAAGACATGGGAGAAGCAAAAGGCCAGTACCTTGCCCTGTGTTATCACAATGAATTATTCAGAGAGTGCACTGGTCTCAATGGAAAGGCTGTTGCCTCTCTGCTAACCCCAAACTTGGTGGATCTAAGACCTTAAGGTCTACTATAAACCTGAAGACCTTTTTGCATCTTTAGGGTGGAAATGGGAATTATTGAAACATTTTTGAAGGGTGACTCTCTTTGGTATTCCCAAGTTTGCTTTCCCTCTGAGGGAATTTCAAAGCACAAGGTATTGCTTTAAATCCAGGAAGAAAGGAAAAGCTCACCAGAGAGAAAGGACAAGTATCAATATGTATTAAATCAATCACATGTGCTTCTGTTAGACCTTTACATGTCTTCTGCATTTTCTACTGGGCAAAATAAAAGTTACCCTTGTACCCAAAATGCCCTGGTAACATAAATGCTTATATGGGGCCTGCAGACACACCCACATCTGTAAATACCAAGACACAAGCTATATTCTTGGATTTCTCAGAGAACTCTGAGGAAGGGAACAATGAATTTAAAAGATTTTTGAGTTCCGCCTTAAGATTGTGCCCAGTCAAAGCAAAAAAAAAAAAAAAAGACAAGATATTAAAGGATGAAACTGGAAGAAGGACTGCAAACAGATAAAAAATGGAAAAGATCTGTATATCTACTGGGCAGCCAGGTAGCACAGCGAGTAAGAGCACCGGCTCCAGTGTTGAGAAGACCTGGAGATTGAATCCCGGGCTCAGACACTTAGCACCCACCCAGAAACACCTGGCCGTGTAACCTTGAGCAAGTTACTTAACCCCAATTGCTTAGGGGCGGCCAGGTGGCTCAGCGAGTAAGAGCACCGGCTCCAGTGTCGGGATGACCTGGATCAAGTCCGGGTTCAGATACTCAGCACCACACCCAGAAATAACTGGCCATGTAACCTTGAGCAAGTTACTTAACCCCAATTGCTTTAAAAAAAATTAAAAAAAAAAAGATTGTGCCCAGTCTTCATTACGTAAGGAAGACCTTCCTAAAAATTAGAGCACACTGATGAAGACCTCACTTCTCAAATATATAGAAAGCTGAATCAAATTTATAAAAATTAGGGCCATTCCTCAATTGATAAATGGTCAAAGGATATGAACAGAAAGTTTTCAGACAGCAAAATCAAAGCCATCCATACTCATATGAAAAAATACTCTAAGTCACTATTGACTAGAGAAATAAAAATTAAAAACGACTCCTAGGTACCACCTCACACCAATCAGACTGTCTTAATATGACAGAAAAGGCAGATTATAAATGTTGGAGGATATGGGAAAATTGGGACCTTAATACACCACAAGTGAAGTTGTGAACTGATCCAACCATTCTGGAATGCAGTTTGAAACTATGGCCAAAAGTCTATAAAACTGTGCATAACTTTGGACCCAGCAATACTACTACCAGGTTTGTATACCAAAGAGATTTTTTTAAGGGGAAAAAAAGCCTATGTGTACAAAAATATTTATAGCAGCTCTTTTTGTAGTGGCTAAAAATCAGAAATTGAGGGGATGCCCATCACTTGGGGAATGACTGAACAAGTTGTAGTATTTGATTGTAATGGAATATTATTGTGCTATAAGAAATGACAAGCAGAATGATTTCAGAAAAACCTGAAAAAGTTACGTGAACTAATACAGAATGAATTGAACAGAACCAGGAGAACATTGTACCTAGGAACAGCAATATTGTACAATGCACAACTGTGAATTACTAGGTATTCTCAGCAATACAATGTTCCAAGACAATCCCAAAGGCTTTGTGACAAAAATGTTTTCTGCCTCCAGAGGAAAAAAAAAATGATGTCATCTGAATACAGACCAAAGTATACTATTTTTCATTTTCTTTTTGTTTTGTTCAAATATTCTTCTACAAAATGACTAATATGGAAATGTTTTATATGATTGCACATGTATAACCTATATCAGATTGCTCATCATCTCAGGGAGGGAGGGAGAAATAGAATTTCAAAATCAAAACTTTTTTTTAAAGTGAATGTTAAAATTTGTTTTTACATATAATTGGGGAAATTTTTTAAAAAAATTTTAAGCAGTTGGGGTTAAGTAACTTGCCCAAGGTTACACGGCTAGTTTTTTGTGTGTGGGTGTTAAGTGTCTGAGGCCAGAACCGAACTCAGGTCCTCCCGAATCAGGGGCCAGCGCTCTTACTCACTGTGCCACCTAGCCGCCCCCAAAAAAATTTTTTTTTAAAAGAGAACAGACATGGGAATGATGTGAATATCCAGTCATCAGTACTGCCAAATACAATATGAGATCAGAAGAAGTATTGCCAAGCATGGTAATGCATGCCTGTGATCCCAGCTACCAGAGAGACAAAGGTTAATGTATCTCTTGGGTTTGGGAGTTCTGAGATGTAGTAGGCTAAGTTGATTGGGTCTCTAAACTAAATTCAGCATTAATGTGGGTTTAGGGGGAACCAGGTTAACAGATTGCCAAAGGAAAGGCAAATTGACCCAGATCAGAAATGGAGTCAGTCAAAGCTTCCTTCCAATCAGTGGGATCAGGGTCATGGATAGCCCTTGCACTTCTAGCCTGTGTGAGATAGAGAGATCTAATTTAAAAAGGGGAGGGGAGTGAAGCATTTAGAGCAAATCCCAATGAACAAGCAAATCTAATTGTCATGCATTTAGTCACAAAAATTCATATATCGTTAACACAGTATATGCCCATACTCACCAATGTCCTATACAAGTGGACATAGTTAATAAATAAATGGTTTCTATCTCATGAATGGACAACTTGAAAGTGCTGCTCTGAGGAGGGGTTTCAGTTGCTGGGAATATAAAGTCATACATATAGACATAATCATTTTTTGTGATTGGTGCTGGCTCCCTACCTCGGGTAGGCTCAGTAGGCCCTATTGGGCATTCTGAGCCCTGGCATTTTGATAAAGACAGTAATTCTCTAAGTGGAATCAGGTATAGCAGCCCCTCAGTCAATCTTAATAACTCCTCACATACAAGAGCATTTCAGTCACACATTCAATCTAATTCCCAGACTCCTCTAGAATTTCAACCACCTGATTGAATATATTGGATCTGATCATCAGTAGCACTAGGCTTGAGAGGCAGTGGTTACATAATAGAGAGAAAGGCAATACCCTGTGGGCTTCAGAGTTAGGTAGACCAAGGTTCAAGTCCTATTACTGACACATACTAGTTTGGTGAATCCTAGGCAAGTCACTTAACCATTCAGTTCCCCTAACATCTTTGGAAGATTATACTTTGTAGAGCAATTGTCCAATATGCATTGGTAGAAGGAATTCCTTAACTGGAGTTCCCTATAATAATAAAAACTACAGTTTCTAATTCCCCTCAAAATCAAAAACATTCGTGTTAAAGATTCTCTCATGATGTGAAGGGTCCAGGTATACTTTGGAAGATTTCATCACTCTCTTGGCTTAAGGTACCCAACCAGGAAAACTACAGACTTGGTATATACCCTAATGCGGTAATGATGATTCCTTTTTTGCAGGCATGTGGTTCTAAAAAACTAGGAGCAGTGAGTGTAAGTAACACAAAGGCAGATTGAGGCTTGTTTCAAAGAAAGTTTGGAATGGGGGAACAAGGGGACCTAAAAAGGTAATTGATTCCCATTTGTGGAAGTCTTCAGGCAAAGGCTGGATGCCCACTTGTTAGAATACTGGAAAGTATATTGTTCGAATATAGGTTGGAGTACATAGACTTTGAGGTCACTTCCAAATCTCTGATTCTGTCATAGCTCATACAAATATAGAAGCCAGGTTTTTTTAATTAGTAGGAGGAAAATAAAAAGAAATTGTTGCTTGAGCTAACCGGCTTTTAAGGTCCCTTCCAGTTCTAGAACCATGGATGAGTTCCTTTGTACTGGCCATCCTTCATGCCTGACATGCATTCCCTTCTTAGCTCCTTCTCATAAAATCCTTCTTTTACTTTAAAATGCAGCTTCTTCTTAAGATACATCATCTTCTGCAGGAAGCCAACTTTTAGTGCCCTCTATCTTCAATTACTTTGCTTTTAACTATTATACACACACACACATATTCTTTCACTCTTTATATTTTATATGTACATATCTCTCCTCTCAGAATGTAAGCTTAGTGTCTGAGCTGCATCTTAAAGTCGGAGAAGGCACTGGGAGGTGGAGTAAGGAGGGGGTGCATCACAGGCATGGGGGAGGGCCAGTGCAAAGCAGCTCATCCATAGTTCTAGGGCTCTTTGCAAATAGGGATTGTTTCATCCTTGTCCACGCATCCTCAGCACTGAGCCAAGTGTCTGGCACATAGCAAATGCTTGCTGATTGATTGACCAATTTGGGGGTTGAGAGGGTGAGGACGTAGACAGATCACAACAGCAAGGACTGATCAGATACCTTTGTAGGTGGCATCTTTCCCAGTGTCTGGCACACAATAGTCTCAGTAAATTCTTGTTGAATGGAAAGCCAGGTTCCAGCATACTTGCTTTTATGCTTCTATCTCTGGTGTTTATGTGGTTAGATATATATTTTTGAAGTTCTGTGTTTGTAACTTACCTACTTATTTCCTGTGTGTCTTTGGTCATTTCATCCCCTATGCCTCAGTATCTTTGCTTTGAAGTGATATGGTAAAAGGTAAGGAGGGGTTTCAGAAATTTAATATGAAAATCCTTTGACTTCCCACTTTCCAAAGGCTCCCATCCACCTATGGGCAATAGTCTGACTACATTATGGTTCTTTCCATTTCCTCTAGTTAGCAATCCTACCCCTTCTTCAGGGTCTATGGGCACATACTACTCTTTACTTGGCTGCCCAGAAACCCGTTCTGGTACCATACTTGGGGCTCTACTAGGCACAGTGCCCATGCTCTAGAGACCTATCCCTCCTCTTTCCAGCTTATGAAAACTTATCTGCCCTATGTTCTGTTTCCTCAGAGCCCTATATGATAAGGCAAACTCCCTGAGAAAGCTGAACAGTGAGCACAGATAGAAACTCAACCTGAAAATCCTTTGGCTTTCTAATCTTCATAGATTCTCATCCACTAAAAAGGAACAAACTGTCTGAATTTTAATTCTTAGCAGGAAAAGAGATCCGCTTCTCAACAGGACCAGGTGGCATCGATCCAATCATCCTTCTCCATCTATCCCTGGAGGCCTAGGCGCCCCTAAGAGAGAAGGAAGCCTGTTCTCCAGGAGTGGCCTGCGGGGGTGGGAGCCAGAAGGGAAAAAAAAAACCACTCACTACAGCTGTCCAGAGATAAAGAGAGAATAAACACACTAGGAATCCGTGGGCTGGAACCTTAAAAGGAAGATGCTTTTGGAGACCTTCCCAACTGTAGAAACTCAAGCAAGGATTATGGTAGAGTGAAAATAGGTAAATTGGACTGGGCATTTCTGATTCTAGCCAAGCCAAACCTCCATCAAAACTGTGAAAGAGAAGTTTGGTTTTTAGTGTAATAGTAGGAACTGAGGAGGTGAACTAGGTAGGTGAATTAAGGAGAGATATGTGGTGGGCATAACCTGATGGAAGCTTTTTGTTGGCATCCTTTCAGCTCTAGATGACAGTCAACTAGGTGGCACAGTGGACAGAGCACTGGACCTGGAGGGCAAAAATTCAGATCAAGCCTCAGTTTCCTTATCTGTAAAATGGGGGTAATAATAGCACCTACCTCATAGGACTGTTCTGAGGAACAAATGATATACTTAAGGAGCCCAGCAAACCTTAAGGCACCATGTAAATGCTAGCTATTATATATAATTATTGTTGTTGTGGTTGTTACCTATGAGTAAAGCAGGCCCTCACTGACTGCTTTCCTTTGCTGCCAGCCCAATACCAGTACTCCAAATGCTCTGGGACTGGCGGAATATGCTACCTGATGGATTCCAGTGGCAGTACAAATACTGATCATGGCACTTGATGGTGTAATTCACAGATGTGAGGTTTCATGTCAGTAAAATATCAGATGTGAGTCACAAATGAATCAGGAACTTGGCCCAGGGACTCAAATCTGCCTTAATTCCAGAAACTGAAAACCTAAGAATGACAACAAAGCCACAAGCCTGGAAACTACAGGCACGCCCTCTTCACCCAACCCTTAGCTCCTCAACCTTGACAAGTCTGGGTACCACAGAGGACAGATCAACTGGATAAGAGCCAATATTGCTTCAACAACAATGACTGCATACTTGACAGAAACTGCTTTCTCAGAGGTCACTCCAGTGATCAAAACTGCTAAATCCAATGGCCTTAGGGGCGGCCAGGTGCCTCAGAAAGTAAGAGCACCGGCTCCAGTGTTGGGACGACCTGGAGATCGAATCCCAGGCTCGGACACTCAGCACCACACCCAGAAATAACTGGCCGTGTCACCTTGAGCGAGTTACTTAACCCCGATTGCTTATAAATCCATAAATCCAATGGCCTTTTCCCAGGATGCATCTTCCTTGACTCCTGCCGCTTTCAAACACCATAGACCACCTTCTCCTCCTAGATTCCACCAGCTTCCCAAATTCAACCTTTTTAAAACAAAACTCTTTATTTCTTCCTCCTCTAGGCTTCCCTATTTCCTGTGAGGGTACAACCTCCTCTCTCTATTTCATCAGTCTATCCAGTCAATTGCCAAGTCTTGTCCATTCAACCTCCACAATCTCTCTATCTGATAAGAGAAGATTTGCCAGGTAGGGGAGAGAAGGGGTTGAAGACGCAGAGGCCAACTGAAAAGGCAACGTTCTCAAAGAACTATGCCATCTGAGCAAAAGGCATCAGTAAAACTCTTTTTAAAAATCTGTTCCCTGACCCCCAATTCTCACTGCTACCACCCTCATTCATGACATCATTGCCTTTCATCTAGTCTATTGCTATAGCCTCTTAATTGGTCTCTCTGCTACTAGTCTCTCTCCTCCCCAATTCATCCCACACATAGCTGCCAAAATTGCCTTCTTCTTGTGCAAGAATAACTATGTCATTTCCCTGTTCCAAAAGTTTCCAGGGCTTCCAGTTGCCCCTAAAGCTTTTCTCAGGCTGGATCTAACCTACTTTTCCAAACAGATTATGTATTGGGTTCCATGAAGGGGAGTCATAAAGCTGCATGTGCCAGCCAGACTATGCTAATAGTTGTTTCTGCCCTTCACATTCTTTCCCCTAGGCCAGGGGTAGGGAACCTGCTGCCTCAAGGTCACATGTGGCCATCTAGGTCCTCAAGTGTGGCCCTTTGACTGAATTCAATTGTTCTGTGAATTTGGATTCAGTCAAAAGGCTGCACTTGAGGACCTAGAGGGCCATATGTAACTTTGAGGCTGCAGGTTCCTCCAGAGGCCACACTTGAGGACCTAGAAGGCCACATATGTCCTCGAGGCTGCAGGTTCCCCACCCTTGCTTGCCCTAGGCCATCTCCCATGCCTGTAATGGACTTTGTCCTCACCTCTACCTCTCAGCATCTCTAGGTCCCTTCAAGGTTCAATTTAGGTACCACCTCTTATGTATAGCATTTATCCCTTCCTTCTAATTCCAAGAGCTGTCCTCCCTTTCAAATTCTCCTGTGTTTGCCTAGCTGTGTTTAAGGCGTATCTCTTCCATAGAATATAAGCTCCTTTATCCAGAGGAGGAAGGAAGTATCTGACAGTATCAAAACCTGCAGTGGGGTTGGAAAGGATGGAAAAGCCATTTGATTTTCAAAGAAGAGATCCTTGGTAACTATGAAGAAAATAATTTCAGACAGTATTGGGGTCTGAAGCTAGATTGCAAGGAGTTGGGATGTGACTCAGTGGTGAAAAATGAATGGACGAGGACTGGATGAATCCTTCTAGGGGATAAGCAACGAAAGGGAAGTGAACTATAAGACAGCTTGAGAAAAGATGTACCATGAGGCTGGGACAAATCTCCCAGTCAGTAGGTCAGAAGTCAGCAGATATTTAAGTGACTGCTATGTGTCAAACAGGGCAGCTAGGTGGTTTAGTGGACATAATGCCACAGGTCAGGAAGACTCATCTTCCTGAGTTCAAATCTGACTTACTAGTGTGTGACCCTATATAAGTCACTTAGCCTGTTCACCTCAGTTTCCTCATCTGTAAAATGAGTTGGAGAAGGAAATGGCAAACCACTCCAATGTCTTTGCCAAGAAAACCCCAAATGGGGTCACAGAGAGTCAGACACGACAAAAATGACTGAACAACAACAGCTGAATATCCTAGTCACTGTGCTAAGCATTGCGGAATACCAAAAAGAGTGGGGGGGGGAGCGTAAAAACAGTCCTTGCCCCTCAAGGAGCTCACACTTGTAATTGAGGGGCTCACTGGAGGCCTAGAGAGTAAAAAGGGCATCGCTTCTGTTTAACCTCACCTAATGGAGAGACTTAACCAAGAGAACTCCCTCTTCCCTGAAGAACTTCTTCCTGTTATAGATTAGAAGACGTGAATAAGGCCCCCACCAGCCTATCCGACTTAATGTTGAACATTGCCCTAGAGGTCCACATGGTGTGGTGCTGGGGTCAGGAGATAGTCCCAGTAATAGTTGCAGTTTTGTCACTAGCCATGTGACCTTAGACAAATCACTAATTCCCTTGGGACTCCATTTCTTCATCTGTAAAATAAAATAAAGGGGTTGGATGAAATGTTCTCTTAAGCCCTTCTATCTTGTAACTTTCTGCAATTCTCTTTGGGAATGGTCAAGAAGAGGGAGACAGGATCTAAAAGCCCCTTGAATACTTTATTATTTGGTAGCAATAATAAAGGGGAAGAGGAACACATATCTCCCCCTTTTTTTCTTTTCCTGTTTTTCTCATTCTTCTAATAGGAGACAGTCTCCTGGACTGATCCAGAAAGGCTGAGTCAAACTAGTCTGGGCCTCTCTCCAAAATGGAGGCCCTGGGAAGAATGCCCCAACAGGATAAGGCCACAAAGATCATGGCAGACGGATGCTGCAGGGGGAGCAGGCCCCAAACTCTTGAAGGACTTTCCAGGGTAAGGCTGTCCCAGATGCACAGTACTGAAATCCAGAAAATCAGAAAACTGCTTGGGAAGTTTTGTATTACATGACCTCAGAAGTCTCCTCCTGCTCTGACCATCTGTGTTTCTAGGATACTGTTGATCAATCTTTTCATCAATCAGCATTTATGAAGCGTCTCCCCTCAGTCGCTTCTGCCCCTCTGATTGGAGGGCTGGAGAGAGAGAGCAAAAGGCTCCTCCCACCACCTCCCCTCGGAGAGGATTCAGAATCACAGCCTTCTGTTCATTACTCTTCAGCGGCTCTGCTACGTTAATATTCTACCACCATCTGCATGCCCCTGCCTGCCAAACCCTCTGAAGCCCCTGACCCCTTCTCAGTCTCCTTATGTGTATTGTCTCCACCCATTAAATTGTAAGATCCTTGAGGGCAGGGACTATCTTTCTTTATTCTCATTTGTATCCCCAGAGCTTAGCACAGCGCTAGACATAGTATTGTTGTTGTTCAGTCACGTCTGACTCTTCCTGACCCCATTTGGGGTTTCTTGGCAAAGATACTGGAGTGGTTTGCCGTTGCCTTCTCCAGCTCATTTTACAGATGAGGAAACTGAAGCAAATAGGGTGACATGACTTGCCCAGGGTCACACAGCTAGTAAGTGTCTGAGGCCAGATTTGAACTCACCAAAGTGAGTCTTCCTGACTCTAGTCTGAGCACTCTACCCACTGTGCCATCTAGCTGCCCTGTGTGACGCAAAGTAGGCAGCTAAATGTTTTAGTATATCATATATATCAAGTACTGTTAAATGCTAGGTATACAAACACAGAAGTGAAGTGTCTCTGTTCATAAGGAGCTTAGATTCTGAAGGTCAAGGGGTGACAACATGTACGTTTATAAGAATGTGCAGTATATGTACAAATGAACATGAGGTAGTCTTGGGAGACAGCCCTAGCATCTGGGGAAATAATGATAACAATAGCATTTTATAACACTTTAAGGTTTGCAAAGTACTCCATAGATAATATTCCATTTGATCCTCACAGCAACCCAGGGTAGCAAGTACTGTTATTCCCATTTTACAGATGAGGAAAGTGAGGCTAAGAACAGTTAAGTAACTCGTCCATGATTACACAGCTTGTGTCTAGGGCAGAATTTGAACTCAGTTCTTCACATCTGTAGCAGCAGGCACCCTAGCATACCCAGGGTGGCTACCAACACAGATTCTTAGATCTGCTTTTCTAAAGGAAAGCAACTCAAAATGGGTTAACAATCTTGCTTTAATCAAACATATGTCATTTGCTAGTTCAGGGGGAAAAGGTCAGCACACCAAACTTCAGAGAATACAGACAGAAGTTACAAGAAGACAAAAAATACAGACAGAGAAAAAGATGAGCAGACAGGCTTCCAACTGTCTGACCATTACATCCATACCTAGTCAGTTACCAGAAAGGGAAGCACCAACATCTGGGTTTTCAAAGCCAGGGGCTCAACGGCTGCCCAGAGTCTCATCTGGCCAAATCACACAACTCTTCTCAAAGTGAGCCCCAAAGCAAAATCTCACATCAGGGTATATATAGCCTTCTCCTGGCTCAGAGAATGTCACAACCCTCTTGACCCACTGCCCAATCACAAAGCAACAAGGTGTGGGCATTCCTGAAAAACAAGCCTCCCACCACAGGCTCCAGGTGACCACATTCAGCCTATTAGGGGGCAGAGTATTATTTTCAAATCTGGGAAGGTTCTCAGAGTCACATAAGCCTATCAAAGGGCCAAGGGGCAGGGAAGATCTTCAGATTCCCATTCCCATAACAGCATCTGCAGAAGCACCTAGGCCAGGATCAGGAAGAGCACATACAAGATGGTGCTTGAGCTGAATATTGAAGGAAGATGATAAGAGAGAGTATTCCAAGCTTAGGGGAGAGGGGGAAGCCATTGCAAGGGTGGGAGATATAGCAGTATGTGTGAGGAACAGCAAGCAGCTCAGCCCCTAGACAGTGTTGGAGAAAAGACCTGGGAAGAGTAGAAAGGTAGATTGGGCCAGGTGGTGAAGATATTTAAATGCTAGATTGAGGAGTCAATACGTTATCCTAGAGGTTACAGAGAGCTGCTTTATGCTTTGGAATGTAAAATGCACACAAGACATGGGACAAAGGAAACAGCATCGCACTTGAGTGTCCCTCTACTTTGTTACACCTGGTATGGAGCTGTAGGTTAAATCCTAGCCCAAGCTTCCCTACAGCCGGCTCCCCTGACGACCTCCGTGCTCTAAGCTTCTTGACAAATGTGAGCCATTGGTCACAAAGAAGACCTGGGGAGGATGGAGACACTCGGAGCAAAGCCAGTTACTACCTGGAGAACAGCTTCAAAGCTAGATCATGAAGGCAAGACGTTGATGTGAATCTCCCTGCTTTTGAGACTGGGTTTTCTTTCTTTATATCTGCCTGTTTAAATAAAGCACACTATATATGTGCCTACATAGGGTATTTAAATGTATCAATATGGCTTAAGGTTTCACAGATAGACAAATGTCTCTGGCATCTGGCCAGAGAGGAGGTGAGCCAAGAGTAGTACCCATAGCACCAGTGTGTTAGCTGGTGGGGAAAGGCAGGAGGGTTGGGAGGTGGGGCATTCTTTTCTCCAGTTCCTTCAAATGTGTTTCTGGTCTAGGGGTACAAGTCAGGGTCCAGAAGGAAAGTCATTTCCCCAGTCACTCCTACTAGGAGAAGATAACCCATGATGATTACACACACACACACACACACACACACACACACA
>NW_027185612.1:10522643-10529643 GCF_028583685.1 Petaurus breviceps papuanus | reverse complement strand
ACACACACACACACACACACACACACACACACAAAATCACAAGAGTGAATCGCAAGAAAGTCTGTTTATACAAGTAAAACTATAAAAAAGAAGTTGGGCACATTATGAGAATTAGAGAAGACCAAAAAAATTTACACAAGTAAAAAAATGAACTCATTAGCTGGGAAGAAGATGAGATCTTAGTTCATACCAGGAGAGAATGTTCACTCCCCAGAAAAGCTTCATTCGAGAGGTTTCTAAAATTGCAAGCAAGTCAGGAGATGGAATGTGCCAGCTTTCCATGCACGTCTACCATTGCCAAGTCTTTCTCCTCTGCCTTGAGTGTCCTCCATCCTCCAGTTTAGCCCTGAAGAAACTGGGGAACCAACTCAGTAAATCATTCCACGGGCATACATGTCATCCTTGGCTTTTGCACCAATCAGCAGTCACATTTCCCTCCACATACAACAGCATGTGAAATGCCTCAGGCTTGGTTGGAACCTTGGTAACAGTATATAAATTAATGACACCCACAGGAGATTTTCCCAGGAACAGACTTCTCTCCATATGACTACCTCTCCAAGTTTACAAACAGTAGCTACATCGCCCATGAACATGACAACAAAGTGGACTTCTTCAAGGCTTGAGTCATTAACATAGAGAAGACAGAGGAGAGCAGGAAAAAAAGGCCAGAGCTCTTCAGTCAAGTAGTTGTATGCCATTGTAATGATAGTCAATGAACACTGATTAGCCCTGAGAGAACTGAAGGACACTTAAGCCTCAGCAGACTTGGGCTTAATCAGGTATTGAAATCAGAGCCATGAACATTGCATAAATTTCAGATTTTTTTTTGATGTATTGATTGGTTTGCTGATTTTTTCCTCTACTTCTTTCTTCTTTTTTTTTCTTTTAAAGAAATTCTTTGTTCTATAAAATGACTCTCTGAGAGGGGGAGAGAGAATGCAGGAGAAATTTAGGTGATGTAAATACAAAAAATATCAATAATTTTTTTAAAAATAGGAATTGTGTTTCCAGTCTTTTCTTCTCTCCCTCCCCATTTTGGCAGCCCCACTGTGGTCCTCCCATAGGTTCTGTGGGTTTGAGAGAGCTGAAAGTCTCAGCAAGAAATCATTCCAACCATCCACCTACCTTCAGATGCAATCCTACTCTACCCACTTTAGGTACATGAAAATGAATCTTTTTTCAAAGTCCTCCAAAGAAAACTGATTTTAGTCACCCTTGGTTGCCCATTCTGCTGGCAAACAACCCTTATAGTGTCACCCTAACTACATCTCTAAGTCTAAGTCAAATCTCTCATTCTGAGTTTATACCCTGAATGCATGTGTGTACACACACACACATACACACACACATGACTAACCTTGCAGAGCAGTAGTCTCTTAGCCCCCGAAGCAATAGGATTCTTGACTCATAAAAATACATGTCTAGCATGGTGTTACAGAAGCAACATTGGATTGGGAGCCAGACCTATATTCTTACACTGGCTCTGCCACTAAGTAATTCTGTGACCTTGAGAAATCATTACATTTCCCTGGGATTTCTCTCTCTGGGTAATCTTGGTTTTTTTAACTGTAAAATGGTGGTGGGGTGGGGGAAAATATTTTCTCTTTCTCCTTCTCCTTCAAATCTTTTTCTGATCTAGTGCTACAAGTCAGCTTCCAGAAAGAAAGTCACTTGCCCAGATATTTTCTAATGTCTAACATTCTGTGATTCTAATTCTATATCATAACACGCCAAGAATGTCATTGCCATGCCCAAATGGGACTAAACAAAGTAGCTGGAAAACCATGAACTAGAGCATTAGTGTTGGAGTCTGACCTTTTCTTGTCCTTGCCCTTTAACCCAGAAAAAGGTACCATACCTAGGTTGCCTTAGTTTCCCTGTCTCATTGTTGTTCAGTCCTGTCCCATTTGTGTTCCTACTTAGAGTTTTCTTGGCAAAGATACTGTAAAGTGCTACATAAATGAGAGCTGTTATTATTACCGAGATTGGCTGTTTATTTGACTTTAAAATGTGCTTGACTGGAATTTAGATTTAAATACCCCGTTACCCAAAAGGCAATGCAGAGTAACATGGTGGGAAGTGTTTCAACAAATCATTAATAAAGAAGAGTTCACCAAAAAAGTATTCTTAGAGGTATCATCATAGAGATGTATAACTGGAAAAGGAGGTCAGGGGGTCACAGGTCGAGGTTTTATCCTCAAAACATCTTCTACTTACCTTGTACATGCACATTGGACTGCTGCTTCCACCCCAGAAAAAATGCAAGCTCATCGAGGGCAGAGACTAGCTTTAGTTGTCTCTGTTTTCTTGACACCTAGCACAGTGCTTGACTCCTAATAGTAGGGACTTGGGATACACAAAATCAACGGAATTTATTAACATATGGGCAGCCCGTGGGCTCCATTAGTATTCAAATAATAACTCTTAGAGGAAGAGCCCAGCATGTTGGGATGGTACCCCTATGTAGGACTTATAGAAGGACCTGGCCAAGACTTACATAGACAGAGAAGGCATGAATGGGTTATGATTTGGCCCATTGGAAGGAGGACACACATTGGTGAGATCATGGGTCTACTGATATATCCATACCACCCAGCATGATTCCTGGTCCCAAGGAGTTTGCAATCTGGCTAGGACGTTGGAAATCCATGAAATAATGGGGGAACAATACTAGACAACATGCCCTGAAGAGCTAAAGTAAATATAATTGAGTATCAAGATGTATAGAAGGCAGACAAACCAAACCCAAGGCATGGCATTATCTCTCTAGTGTCCAGTCAATAATTGTTCTTATCTCCATTTCATGATTTACTTCTATTTAGGTTTCTTATATATATATATATATATATATATATATATATATATATATATATATAGTGTCTTATACTGAACTAGCCTGTTTGTACTGTTACTAGCTAGGAGACCTTGTACATGTTCCTTCCCCTTTCTGGGCCTGTTTTCTCATCCATGAAATGAAGGGAGTAGGCTAGATGAATTCTAATGTCCATTTCAGCTCTAGGTGCTTTGATCCCCTAATCCTATGATCCCAAAGGATAGTCGATCCTCGAGATACACTGTAGCAGGAATGGAACTAGCAGTGAGTTTGAAACAGGCCAATATTTAATTCAAAACCATCTTCTTTGAAACTTTCTTCCCCAACTGTATTTATCTCCTGACATAATTAAAACCACAATATAGTAATAACTTGTTTAATTTATCAAGTCACTGGAAATAGCTGCTCCCCACACAGATGCTGTTCTTGTCAACCATCACTTTCATCCAAACGACTTTTTAATAAATCCAGCCGGATGATAATTGGAGCTCTCTTTCCACTCTGGCTAAATTACACTAGGAAATTAAATCATCCATCTCCTAAAACATGCAAACTTCTTGGAAACTCCTGCCTCATACAGCACAGCAGGTGGATGGGCCATTCCCTTTCTGATCTCTCCTGCTCCCCACCTGCAGGCTAAGTCCACTGGGAAACTCGGACTCAGCATTCTCCTGGCCTCTAGGAGCTTGGGACCAAGTACTGAACAATCATAAGTCTTATATACTATCCTGGGTTGTTTCTTCTGACTTCCCATGGAAAATAATAAAGAAGTACAAGTAGCACAAGGGGGGAGAATATATGGAAAAGGAGAGTTCAGGGGGGATCAATTCTTGGCAATGAGTCATATCAAAAATATTTTGGGAAAAAAATGGACACATGATAGCAACTACCATGGTATAGGAGAAAGAATACCAGATTTGGAGTTGGGGGGGGGGTCAGGGTTCAAATTCTGCCTCAGTTTCCTACTATTTATGTGACCGTAGGTAAACCACTTTATCTCTCTGTGCCTTGGTTTCCTCATCTGTAAAATGGGTAAAACTGGATGAGGTGACCCCTACATTCCTGTGTAGCCCTAAATCTATGGTCTATTAACAACTCATTTAGGGACTAAGGGATTCATAAGATCATGGATTTACAATAGTAAGGCACCTTAGAAATCACCTAACCTAACCCTTTCATTTTACTTATGAAGAAGTTGAGTCACAGAGAGGTGAAATACATATGCAATGTTGTAGAGATGTTGGGTACTAGGATCATCTCATGAATCCAAATGTTTTTCCTCTTCTGTTTCTTTATTTTTTTAAGCAAGAGAGGATCAAAATACCATAATCACAAAGTATGTACTTCTATCATCTCTATAGGTGGGTTCTTTGTTTGAAAATGTGAAGCAAATACAACATCAAAGTGTGTTTTGATGGATTTGGACTGAAATAATGGATAGAAGACATATAACATTACCTGTTGCCCAAGGCCATACATAGTAAATAGCAGGGCTCTTGGACTCAGGAGTTAGCACCCTTTTGACTCAAGATGACTGTCACCTCCCTCTGCCTCCCAATAAAGGTATATGCTGTGCTGAGTAGGGACAAAGAAGGAAAGCTTCCTGGATGGGGACTGTCTATTAGAATGAGCAACAAAGCCTGAGGGCTCACCCCTACTGTTCCTTGTAGGCATAAACCTACCACAACCAAGAAGAATCAATGGCCCTGTACTCCTCCTTCCACAGTATTCTTGTTTTCTAGCACCCACAGGAAGTTGAAGCTGGGGGGTGGAGGGAGTGATGAGTCAGTCAAGAAAGGAATGAGTTCAAGAGTTAGCCCTAGGGAGGAAAGCTTTGACTTATTGAATTTATGTTGTTCCTTATTTAGGGGTAGTTGTAGAGGTGTTGATAGGGTTTTCTGCATCAACAAACAGTAGATAAATGATCCTGCACAAGTACTCAATGAACTGAAAAATCTGAAAACCGATACACCATACCACATTTTTCCCTTCTCTTTTTTAACCACATGGACCAAAGTACAAGAGAGTAACAACCTCTAATGCTATCCTAAAACCCAAGACAGTCAGTAGCCTCGCTCAACCCCAAGGAACTCACATCTTATTTTCCTCCCAGACTGCATAGACTATTTTTCTCCTTTGCCTTTTATATGCTTTACTAGGTCTCATCATTTTCTCTCCCTTGTTGCTGAAATTGGAAAAAATCAATCCCCATCCAATTAGACTGGTCAATTTCTACAAATCTGATGTCAGGCCCCAAACTCCTGGAAGGTGGATTGAATTCTCTTTATTCTGAATCCTAAATTGGCTCCTGGCAAATCTGCCCCCTGGGAGGAGCCCTTGAAACTCCTTGATGCTGGACGGGTAGCCCAAGTTACCTGATCTTCACAGTTCTTCAGTGAAAACATTCTCATCTCCCTTCCCTTCATCTCATGAACTGGCATTTTAAAGTTGTGAAAATTTGATGTGATAGGAATCTGAACCATATGTTAAAAAAGGAAACAGAAGGAAAGCATGGCTAAATAAGAGACAATTAGTACCAAAAGGATTGTCTCCGGAATTAGAAGACCGAGGTTCAAATCCAGCTGCTGGTACTAACTAAATCATGTGACCCTGGTAAAGTCATTTTAATTCCATGTCCTCAGTTCCTTCACCTGTAAAATGAAGAGGCTATACTAGCTGGCCTCTGAGATCCCTTCCAAGTGTGAGTTTATGATCCTATTGCCATCTTAGTGGGAAGGAAACCATTTAAAGGTTAAGAAAAATCAAGGCAGGACCTCAGAAAAATTGTGACCTTATCAAGTTGGTCTTTGGCTTCACCATTCTGCCCTTTTTATGGGCTAACATTTGGCAGTATTTTTCCTTTAAGAGACAGAAGGTGGTGTGTCTAACATGTGAAAGCCCAAAATAGAAAGACCTCCCACCAGGCCAAGCAGGGTGGAGGTGATGGTTGAGCTGCTGTGAGGCTCTTCCTGACTTCCCACTGGGCCAAACTATAGAGAGATAATAAGAGAGACCAAAGGAAGAGAGAGCCTAGACAGCTCAACACAAATCACCACTGCTAGAAAAATGACTCAAAGCTCACATCTTGGGTCAGCCTTACACAAAATTATAGGACAGTCAAAATTGGTATTTGGTGGCCACCTTTCTCTTTTATACCCCATTCACTCTTGGTAACCACATCCCTTTCTCCTCTCCTCAGGTTCCCAATGACTATGCTTTTTTACTCTCCATCCAGTGACAACCAGCTTATAGCCTATAGCTCTTTTACAGGAAGATGTATGTAAATTACTAATAAGGCTAATATCGGAGCCCTCCTGGCAAGTGTTTGTTCCACAGAAGCTTAAGTCAGAAAGGAGCACATTTCTAATTGTAGAATTTCAAGCATGAAAAGAGAGACATTCTGAGGGGCAGGAGAGTGACCCAGCTTAAAATCACACTCTACAGGCAGCCACCTACTCATGAGGCCAACCCTACATAAAGCCTCCCAAAAGAAAGTCCCTTTGTCCTTATCTAGAGAGGTTAGCACATGGAGTTGAGTTCATTGTTTCTAAAATGGCATCTATTTTGAAAAGCAGAGGTCTCTACCCTTCTTCTGTAATAGACAGAATGGAAGCTGGAAGCAATTGCATTACAGGCAACTGTCCTCTCTCCATTGTTTCAATGGCAATCCATCAAAACACCCTTTGATATTGTATTTGGTTCATATTTCCAAACCAAGAATCTATCTATTAGAGATGATAGAGGTACACATTTTGTGGTTATAGTACTCTGATCCTCTCTTGCTTAAAAAATAAAAAGAGACAGGAGAGGAAAAACAATTGGGCCATGAGATGATAACAATAATAGCAGCTGACATCCCTATAACACTCTCTTCTTTTCAAATGCCTTAAGGTACATTATCTCTTCCCAACAACTGTCAGGTAGGAAGGCCAGGTATTATTATCCCTATCTGATGGATAATGAAACTAAGCTTCATCAAGATTAAGTATATTGTGCCACATCCCACAAATGAGTGAGAGTCAGCACCATGACCACAGAGCAAAAGATGTAGAGCTCACGGAATCTCTCAGGCCATCTAGTCAGAAGATCCACCTACAGGAGTCCCTCTCCCTCCATCTATGTTGTATTTATTGATATTTATTCTCTCTCTATTTGTTCCATCTT
>NW_027185612.1:10490840-10522543 GCF_028583685.1 Petaurus breviceps papuanus | reverse complement strand
ATAAGCCCTGATGTGTAGCTTTGTTTTGGGGGGCTCACTTTGAGAAGTGTTCTGTGATTTGATCTGAATTCTGGGAAGCCGTTGTCCAGGGCCCTCCCCCTCCCGCCCCCCGGCTTTGAAAAACCCAGATGTGGAAACCCAGATGTTGACTGGGTATGGATGTAATGGTTGGACAGTTTGGAAATCTGTCTACTTGATCTGTTTCTGTCTTGATAATTCTGCCTGTATACTTTGAAGTTCGGGGTGCTGACCTTTTCTCCTGAACAAGGTAAACGATATATGTCTGACTGATTAAAGTAAGCTTGTTAACCCATTTTGAGTTGCTTTCCTTTATCAAAGCAGATCCAAGAACCTGTATGGGCAGCAAACCCTGAGGACATGCTTGGGGTGCTTGCTGCTACAGGGGGCTGCAAGTATACATACACACATGCACTCACAACACACACACACACACATTCACACACACACACACACACACACACACACACACTCTCCTACTCCCCAGAATGTAAATTCCTTAAGACCAAGTATTCCCTTATTCCTTGTATATGTGTCACTGGCCTCCAGCACAGTGTCTGGTACATAGTAGGTACCTGAAAATGCTAATTGATTGATTAAAGATAAAGATAAAGCCTAGAGCTATGAAATTACTTGTCCAAGGTCATAAAGATAGAGAGCTAGAAGTCTTAACCTGGGTCCCCAGACACAAAATCTAACAGTGCTCTCCCATCCACATCATGGTGTTTCTCACTAGAATGATATCTACCAGCCATTTAAGGCTTCTCATTGGTAAGTTTCATTGACTATATTCTTCATTTTCTTCCAAATGTAGTCTCCATAGTTATAATCTAATAAGAAGAAAAGAATATGTAGATAATAATCATAACTCATATTTATATGACCCTTTAAAGTTTACAGAGCACTTTCTTGTTTGATAGGTAGTATGAGCATTATTATCCCCATTTTACAGACATCTGTCCCTTCTCTTATTAGTCAGTGGCTATTGAAAAAAGACAATACTCCTCAGTCTGAGCCACTCTCAAGTAAACATCATCCAACCTTTCCACCATTATCTACCCTCCCTCCTTCTTAAGAAGTGCCTTCTCACTGTGTTCAAATGGCTATAAAACAGTGCCTGTACTTTGACCCAACAATACTACTACTAAGTCTATATCCCAAAGAGATTTTTTTTAAAAGGAAAAGGACCTAATTGTACAAAAATATTTACAGCAGCTCTTTTTGTGGGGTCAAAGAACTGAAAATGGAGGGGACACCCATCAATTAAGAAATAGCTAAACATGTTGTAGTATATGATTGTGATGGAATACAATTGTGTTTTAAGAAATGATGAGCAAGATGGTTTCATAAAAACCTGGGAAGACTCATATGAACTGATGCAAAGTGGAGTGAACAGAACCAAGAAAATATTGTACATGGTAATAGCAATATTGTACAATGACCAACTGTGAATGACTTATCTGTTCTCAACAATACAAAGATCCAAGACAATTCAGGATTTATGATGGAAAAGTGCTATCTACATCCAGAGAAAGAACTGATGGAGGCTTACTGCAGATAGAAGCATACTATTTTTTAACTTTATTTTCTTCGTGGTTGTTTTTTCATTTTGATCTGTTTTCTTTCACAATATGACTAACATGAAAATGTTTCACATGACTGAACACGTATAACCTGTATCAAATCACTTGCCTTCTCAATGAGGGGGCAGGACAAAGGAGAGACAGAGGGAATTTGAAAGTCACTTTGTTTAAAAAAACAAATGTTAAAAATTATTTTTACATGCAATTGATAAAAACAAAATAAAAAAAATACTTACCTGAAAAGAACAAAAAGAAGCTCCTCCTCTAAGCTGGGCTCTGGTTTCCTTTCCACTGCTGCTATGCAGAATGTCGTTATCTCCAGGTTGTGGTGCCAGGAATGGATGTGAGATGTTCACAATCTCAGTAAGAACTTCTGAGAAATGTCATGAAGTTGTGACTTATCCAAATATTGTATGCAGTAAGTAGCAGAGCCAACATTCAAACCTAGATCTTCTGACACCAGGACATTTCTCAATAGCCCTTCTTAAAATCATAAACATCTCACTTCATCCTGGCACCCCATCCTGGAGAGAGTGACATTCCATACAGCAATGGTGGAAAGAAAACCAGAGCCTAACTTAGAAGAGGCACTTCTTAAAGAGAAGTAAGGGCATAGAAAGGTGGAAAGGTTAGATGATGTTTATTTGAGAGTGGACTTGGCTGCCACACCAAGGAGTATTGCCTTTAATCTATGATGTTCATGTCACGTCTAACTCTTTATGACCCCATTTGGTGTTTTCTTGGCAAAGATAATGGAGTGGCTTGCCATTTCCTTCTCCGACTCATTTTACATATGAGGAAACTGAGGCAAACACAGTTAAGTGACTTGCCCAGGGTCACACAGCTAATAAATATCTGAGACCAGATTTGAACTCGGGTTTTCCTGTCTCCAGGTCCTGTGTTCTATCCATTGTACTACCTAGCCACCTCTAACTGGCACCTTTCTGCCTATTACCAGTTCCCTGGTCTCTTCCATGCCTCTGCCCCAAAACTTTCAGTCTTTCCTCTGCTCAGTCTCATCACAATGCTTCTAACTCACACTGAGGGCTTAGAAGTGGGTGGATCTTAAGCCATCATTAGGGTGCTGTATTTGAGCCAACCCACTTGGCTCCAAGCCAGTGCTCCTTGAGATCAGAAACAGCCCATGAAGTCAAGGCAGAGACCTGGTTCTGCCAAAATAACCACCCACTTCTTCCTGTGCAGAGTTTGTCATTTATTTTCTCTCTTTCTTTCTTTTTTAACCCTGACTTCCTTTCCACTAAAGTGAGTTGATTCCTCCAGGGCCAGTGATTAGGTCAGTGAGCCTCACAGGTTTAAAGCATTCAGTCTAATTAACACCCTCTCTGGTTTATGGGCATCACCAATCGATGGAGCGCTCTGCCCTGCTGGGGCTCCTTGCTGCTGCAAAGGAACGGGCCTCAGCCCCATCCTGCCTGCTGAAATGGAATTAATGAAAAGCCGACCCTGATTGACAGATGAAATGGTTTTTACTTTTGGAAACCACCTGAGAAGTCTTTATTAGGCTCTCTTTTTTTCCTCCCAGAGCGTTAAAAAGAAATCACATCTGTTACTCACAAAGTTGGAGGGGGGATAAGGAAGAAAAAGAAGGAAAAAGTTTCCTATGTAGCCTGTGTATAATGAATGAGCTATAATGCTGCAGCAAATAAATACCAGCTCTCCTGGTTAACAGCTTCCAACTTCCCCCTGGGAGTGACCTCAAACTCTTTTCATCCTGGCTCCTGGAAATAGGGATCAGCATAAAGGCTTGTTAAATAGGCATTGGGGCTGGCCAAGAGGTTAGGCTTTGGCAGGAGTGTGGTAAGCCCTGAGGCTGCTGGACTGCTGAATAATTAGGAGGGTGGGGGTAAACTGGGACAGAAAGGTAGGAGATAGAAGAGAGAGACCTGGATTTGGAATTGGAGAACTTGGGGTCTTCTGTAAAATGATACCAAACATAAAAGTCTTCAATCATTTTTCAGTCGTGTCTGACTTTTTTTGACAGAGACACTGGGGTGGTTTGCCATTTCCTTCACCAGCTCATTTTACAGGTGAGGAAACGGAAGCAAACAGAGTGAAGTTACCTGAATGAAGTATGACTTGCTAGTAAGTGTCTGAGGCCGGATTTAAATTTAGGAACGGCCCAGTGCACCATCCACTGTGACACCTAGCTTCCTTAACTAAAATTTTAAAGGGCAGCAAACTCAGGATATCCTGAATCCTCCTTACCTCTCAGAGTTTTGCAGAAAGCATTTGTAAATCATTAAAAAGTTACATAAAGATCAGTTACTATTATTATTAATAATAGCTTCAGACCTTAAAACAGCTGAATGAAAGATATTTGATATTGGATTGAATGTTTACCAACATTGCATGCACTTGTAAGTTTCTACCAGACAACCCCATGAGTAGAAGCCATGCTTTCAAGTTTCCACCCACAACTACCCACATCCTTCAATACTTATGTCATTTTAGCCTGAAAGCATAGGAAAAAGTCTAGGTCTCAGGCACATCCTGGGATAACATTGCTATTGTTTGGAAATGACCCCCTAGGGAATACCAGCCTACTATCCAGTAGTCCTATGCCTCAAGGTCAGATGACCCCACACCAGTAAGCAAGGAAAATTCCTAAGATGAAAAAGTCAGTTTCTAGGGGTCAAAAAGCTTATCTTCTACTCCTGGAAAAGTATTAGGAAGGCAGATCGTTATCTTTCTAGCTACCAAGAAAATGCCTAATTAGAGTAGAGAGATAGTTTCCCCTTGGCCCCCCTGGCCTCTTTTGTCACTTTGTGCTCTAAGCCAAAGTTTGATATTAGCAAAGGATGTCTTTGGTGGCTCTCTCCTCATCCTTCTGATACCTTCTTTTCTCTTTTTAGAGAACTTTCATTTTCTTGCACCACTTGGTAGAGGTGAATTATTGTTCTTGGTTTATCTGTGCTAACATAGTTATGGGTTAAGGCATTACCTCTTCCAGATAAAATATGCATGCTGTAACAGAAGCCTTCTGGAAGAGTGTTGTCTTGTGCACAGAGAGTGAAGGGTAAGGGACAGGCAACCCCAATCCTTACACTAGCACCTGTATATGTTCAAATACTAAGAGCAGGGGATTATTAGCTTTGCATGTATGTATCATGAATGGACCTCCTTCTCCAGATAATGTTTTCAAATGCATAAAATAAAATGTGTAATATTACCAAGGTAATACTGAATCGAAGATATAATTTTCCACCCATCCAAATTCACAGACTTCCTGAAATCCATCCATAAACCAAGGGATCCATGGATTTCAAGTTAAGAACCCTTACCCTTGAAAAAGACCTTGTCTATTGTTGGGTGGATCTTCCATGGAAGATATGGAGAAGAATCATCTGGGATTAACAGGATTGGCATTTATACCATGGGACAGATGACCTTCATCAACAGACCAGAAATTCATTGAAGCATTATAGTAATATTGAAGTTCAAGCTTTTGAAGAAAACGTAACTCAAGAGTAGCCCAGTAGGAAGATGCCCCTAATTATATAGGCCACTACCTAGTCCATCTATATATAAGGCTAACCCTTTTTACATGAGTCCTTTGGTATCTAAGAATTTCTTTTTCTTTTTCTAACCTTAGTGTTCTCATCTACCAAATGAAAGAGACCTCTGCTTTCTGCATCAGTTTCCCAAGAATTATAGCATGTCTAGAATTGACTTTGCCCTAAAGTTCAAGTCTCTAATAACAAAATAACATTGCATTTCCAGAGTAGACCCTTTAAAAAAAAACCTGGTTAGTTCCCCCCCCAAAAAATAACTTCAAAAGAAGTATTACACAGTCAATTGTGCACATAATCTGCATTAAAATACCCCTAACAAAACTAAATGGATATTTACAAATTAATGAGGATTTTATGCATTGAAAATGTGCTTTTAATATAAGCATTTAAAGAAGTCTGGAACCAATATTTACTTGACCGATCTATCTGGAATTACCGTTTTCTGAGGGCATAATGTACTTCCTAAGAGACATGACATAAGCTTAGCTGAAAATGAGAAAAATGATGAAGACAGACCCCAGTGCAGCCTGGCTCTCCTGGAAGCTCTGAACTCTCCCAGGACTTGACATATGTCAAAATACCCAGCCTGGCTGGTTGAATGTAGGAGAATATTCATTAAAAAGTATTTGACCAGGGAAAGGAAGATGGAGAAGAAGCTCAGGGCAGAGGTGATTTCACGTACAGCCAGAACATTTAGTGGTATATCCCACTGCTGGTGAGAATTGTATGCTTACTACTTTCTTCTGAAATGGTATTGTGGTATTGAGATTGTCAGCGTGTAAGGAGGCTTGGAATGGACTGGGTTGGGGGGTGGGGTAGGGGTGTAAAACACTTAGCACATGTAAACACAAGGAACCCCATGAAGGATTAATGTCATCTTGAAGAACAAGAATGAATAAAGGATCATAAGTTTAGAATTAGAAGAGATCTCAGAGCCTATGCAGTCCAGTCTCTTCACTTTACAGATGGAGAAACTGAAGTACATAGAGGTTCTAACCAATTTCAGTGAGGTAGTAAATACTACAAATCCCAACAGAATTAGGATTTGCATAGCAGTTCTCAGACACAGCACTTGCACTTCTTTCCAGTATATCATCCATTATATCAGAGCTGAACCACCCTTCTCCTAGCCCCCAGGCTGCTATCCCCTGAGTCCCATGGACAATAAGCCCAGCGGGCTGCCTCCCAAAGGGTTTAGGGCTCAAAGGGAACTGGCCGTGACATGCCACCTAGTCTAGGAACTAACTTGTATATCCTCTGAACACAATGACTAACTAATCTCAACACCCACATCTCCATTCTAAATCAACCCTTCACAGGAGTGGTCAGGCCTTGGGCATCTTCTCAGCCCCCCCCCACCCCTCCCTTCAGCTGGAGTTGTCCAGAGTGCTGGAATCTCTGACACATCAGCTTCTCAACTTTGAATCCAAAATGAAAAGGAGTTTTCTAAACAAGGTGAGGCAAAGGGAAGCTACTGAGGATGAGTCAGAGCAAGTTCTGTGTAGAAGAAGCTGGACATCTGGCCTTGTGGGAAGCCATGCCTAGATTCTGTTTAGATGAGAGGAGAGACTAGAGGCAATATAGTTGAGCTTAAAACAGTTCTGGATTTGGAGGCAGGAGCTAAGTGCAAATCCTTTCTCTGCAACCAAGAATTTGTGTGACACTTTCCCTCTTTAACCTCCATTTTCTCACCTATAAAATAAAGTAGTTGAATTAGATGACTTCTAAGATGGCTCCCAGCTCTAAATCTGAGATACTATAATCTTGGTGCTGTAACCACCATTTTGTGAACCTCCCCCATCTCTCCTGTCTTGGGCAAGTTCACCTAGGAGACTTTCCCAAAACAAAGCCCACCTAGGAGACCTGACCAAACCTGCCACCTGGAACACATAGTGCCCCCTGCCCCTTCCTGGTCACTTGGGGACTTTCAGTTGGGCAACAAACTGGTTGTTAGGCAACAAACTGATTGCTACCTTTTGGCTTCTGTGTTTTCCCCACTTGCTCAAGTTGTGGTTTCCTCTTGGGAATAGTTATGTTGTGGCTTTTGTCTATATAAACCCCAAGATATATATGCTCAGGCTGCCTGATTTGGGTATATGACCCCTGGTAGTCACCAGCTTCAATGAAAGCTCGACTTAAAATAATTAACAGTCTCACTTGCTAATTTCTCGTTATAACACTGGGAACCGAGGAAAATTATGCTGGCTATCTCTGGGTGCCCTAGGGAAAATTTGGGAAGATTCCCAATCATCTGTAACTCCTCAATTTTGTGCCTGGTAAGGTTACATTTTTACTTTCTCTTTCTTACTTGCTCCTTCACTATAATCCTACTCTGATGAGGGAAAAGAAAAGGGATGATCAGGGAATGTTTGATCAATTGAATCCCTCCAATCAAATTGATGAATTTACAGAATATAAAGAGCAAGTTTTTTTAAGTCAGATGATAGGACAGCTCCTTTTATACTCTGAGGAGTATAATTTGTGGTTGGAAAAACCTTTCAGACTTTGGGTGATCCACTTGTACCTTGTAAAGACTGTCAGACCTAGAAGTGCTCAATTACTTATGAGTAAAGAAACAGGGCTAAGAATTGGCAATGACAATGGGCTTTCCAACTACCTTTTTCTCTGTCTATTTGTTGACTTCAGTGAATGGAAGAGAGTGACTTTAAAAGCTGAGAAGCCAAAGCTGATATCTATCAGTTATGGAGGAGCTATTCAGCTCTTAAGATTACTTCTAGAACAGTATAACAAGGAGGGGGAGGGTGGTAGATAATTTCCCTATTGAACCAACATAAATATGAAAGTATTGTACCTTTATATCTCACTGTTTCTGTTACCCATCCCCTTGCATCCAATAATTGCATCAACTGGATGAGAGGACTCAATTGGTCAAGAGTTTTCTGGTCAACCCTCTCCACAAACCCACCTCACCTTGGAAGATGGCCTTGTATTCTCAAAGGCCATGCCAGCTGTGGCAAGCTCCAGCACATCCTACTAAGCCTGCCAAGACTCTTACTGTGGGCACTGAGTTAGATTACATAGTTGTTAGCTAAATTTAAGAGGCCCATAGTCAGGTTGGATCAAGATAATAAAAATCAATGACCACAGCAACTCTTGAAGCAAGGTCTCAAATTTGCGGAAGGATCTGGAGCAAATACTCAACCCAAAACAAAGACAAAATCTTGAAACATTCAAGCCCCTTTACTGCTAGGAAAATTCTTCTGGAAAAATTCAAGAGTTAAGGAGAATCAAAGGGGGGAGTCATGCCTAGCATACTCTAAAGATTAGGCAAAGACTGGTGAGCCTACAAGAAAGAGACCTCAAGTCTGGGTTTGGGCTGCTAAGATTGGCTGCCTTCCTTCCTTCCTATTGTGGATCATTACATTATGTGTGTGTTGCTACTTGAGGGATAAAAAATGTGTAAAGATCCATCTACTTCAAAATATCTACAGCACCTGTCTGCCACAGTATCTAAAATTTCAGGCTAGACTCTGCCCTCTTTATTTAACCCTCTTTTAAAATTCAAATATCCATAGGAGGGGTAACACAGTAGACTGCTATTAGTCATTAGTACCTAAATTTGAATTAGTTTATCAAGTCACTATTGTCTGTTGAGAAAAGTCACATAAATGTCAGTTAGCATCATTGTTGTTATCATTACATGTTATCATTACATCATAACATGAGGTTAGACCTCAGCAAAAGCAGAGAGAAAAAAGGGCACACAAAAGGGAGGTCGGAAGACTTTCCCAAACTCAAATTATCACCTACTTTTACAGTTCTGTTCAGGGCCAGTCAAGCAGCACAGTATGTAATAGAAAAGAACTCTGGGAGTCAGGATTCCTTGGAGTCAATAACCAGCGTAGAGTCATAGCTAGGGGACTTATTGGTTGAGGGATTGTGGATGAATTATTTTGCTTCTTTTGGCCTCAATCTTATCTGCAGAATGCTGACAGTACTAATGACCTGTAGAGCTATAAAAGGCCTCTTTAGCTGGGAGGGGGTGTGTGATAGTAATGGCAATTAAAGATTCCCCTGTACTGGCTTGGTTTTCAAATTGATTGTGTTAAAACCCAGAGCTTGTTAATCCCACCTGTGGGATGGACTTGTTGATGTGAAAAGAAAGTCCTGAACTGGGAGGAGCTGGTGACGTAGATTTGGAGAGACAAGAGAGAGGCGGAAGATCTTTTTGGAAGCAGCACCTCGTGGAGGGAGAGAGAGACTAAGAGAATTGCTGGTGGCCGCTTTGAATTGCCCTGGACTTTTGAGACCTGCCCCCTGAGCTGCCAAGGACTGAGGAGACATGGCTGTTTTGCTGGTACTTTGTCTGTCTGTTTTGATGTTATTTTGCCAGATTTGTCCACTGGTGAAAGACTGTCCTGTTGAAGAAGTCCTGGAACCTGGCATTTGGTTAAGAAGCCCTGAGACTGTCCTGCAGACAGAGAGTGAATACTGTCCACTGATGAGGGACAGTGCTGTTGTTGCAGGGGTCTGGAGACTGTCCTGCAGACAGAGTGAATACTGTCCACTGGTGAAGGACAGTGCTGTTGTTGCAGGGGTCTGGGAGCCTTTCTGTTGGTTCAGAAGCCCTGAAGAAGGATTTTCTTGTTGTATGTTTACAGAAATCCTGGGAGAGGGCTTTGCTAATGTGTTCAGGGGTTCTAGGACTGTTCTACAGACAGAGGATAAATTCATAAAGGGACTGGCAATGTATCTTATGGCCTTGCTAAGCCTTGTCTCCCCAGGAACTAAGATTGCTGAGAACTTGCCTCCTGTCAAGATGAAGAAAAGACCTCCATTTGGGTATTAAGTGCTGTGTTTAAACTTGATGTAACTCTGGGGTAGATTCAATTGTGATCCAGGGGTGGGGAACTTTTGACCTTATTGTGCTCTGTGATTGACAAATGAAGGTACTTTACCTATGTTTTGGAAACATCAAATTCTCAAATCTCCATTTGAGAAGAGGGGTTTTGTGGTGGACCAAATGAAGGTATAGCCTAGGGGTGGAGTAGTATTTAGAACAGGGACTTTGTAATTGATTAAATGATTGGAAAGTCCTGGGGTGAGGTAGTCCTTGGAGATTATTTAATCACACTTAGTAAATGCTGTATTTTGAATGATGTCATGTTTTGATCTTCTCTGTTCTGGGTTTGTTACTGAATAAAATAGAGAGCACCTATGCTGGTATTTTGAACCTGGGAAGTTGCCTTCTTTTGGCATTACATTACAGGGTGGTACAGGAAGGACAGGAAACAGATCCTCAAAACACAAGGCTTTCGGAGTGGTGGAAAGAGGGAGAAAGATGGGAGAGAGCTTACTCCTGAGGACAATCTGATAACTTAATTAATTTTCATTAATTATTATTGTTAACTAAGTGCTACTCAGGCCCTGGAGGGAGGTCTGATGCCATCCCTCTCTGCCTTCTTCCATCAT
The DNA here is from genome assembly GCF_028583685.1 of Petaurus breviceps papuanus. Lineage (NCBI taxonomy): Eukaryota > Metazoa > Chordata > Mammalia > Diprotodontia > Petauridae > Petaurus > Petaurus breviceps. The sequence goes on along the minus strand of NW_027185612.1, from coordinate 10,511,976 downwards.
CCCTATAGTCATCGAAGTATAACCCTAGATATGTTCCTCTAGGTAAATTTTGTGCCTGGTAAGGTTACATTTTTGCTTTCTCTTTCTTACTTGCTCCTTCACTATAATCCTACTCTGATGAGGGAAAAGAAAAGGGATGATCAGGGAATCCCCTCAGGTAGGGGGGAACAAAGGTCTAAGACCCTCTTGTGGAGGTAGGAATGGGGGCTTATTTCTTCAGGGCTTGAGTAGATTTGTGCCAGATGATTGAACCCTTACTTTGTAGGTAAAGAAGATGTGGGGATGGGGAGTATATCATCAAGGATCCCTGAGAGAATAGGACATGACCCTTCACCTAACCACCCACCCCCATGTCTATACATAGCCCTGGCCACCCAAATCATGCTGAAGATGTGACCAAGTCAGGGTTTTTCCTGGGGTGCCAAATGACCAACGGGCTTCCTCCCCACATGTCCAAGGTCTTACAGGTAGTAAGAAGCATGACTGATTTGAGCCTAAATCCTCTGTCTCCAAATCCAGCAGCCCCTCTGCTTTGGGGTTGGCAGGAGATTAAAAAGAGATTATGACAGATTATCCAGGTCAACTCCCTAATTGTACAGAGAAGGAAAATAGGGCCCAGAGAGAAAAAGTAACTTGCCTATGACCATATAGCTAACCAGTGTTTGAAAAATAACAATAATAGCTGCTATTTATATAGATTTTGCCTAGATTATCTAATTTGAGTCTAATAAAAACCCTGTATAGTAGGTATTGCATGTATTATTATCCCCATTTTACAGATAAAGAAACTAAGATTCAGATTCAGTGATTTCTCAGACTCCCTTTTCATATAAATCTGAGTAATCATTTCCAAGCCTACCCTTCCGTGTTGCTTAATGACAATGCAAAATTCAATAATAAAGATGTTTGGTTGGTCTTGCTCAGTTGACCTTGAAAAATACTAGAGACATCCATCTCTATGAGATGTTAGGGAAGGGGGGGGGGATCTAAAGACAGGGGATTGGATAAGATGATTGTGACAGGTCCCTGTCCCCATTCTTTACCCTCTGTCATTAGCAGTATCACATTTCCTGCTCGTCAGCCCAAGAGTTTGTGTTGTGTCCTTCACAAAATGTTCCTGAGGATGTTTTATAGCCCAGAACAAAACAACTTACAAAGGAAATGGTCTCTTGAACTGATTAAGCCATAAATGACCATCAATATATCGTAGCTTTAAAGACAGTTATGGCATCTTCCCCTGGGGAACTAATGAGAAAAGCCCACAGAGATCACCAACTGTGCTTCCAGACTCTACACATTGGAAACTTCAGCTCTCTATTTAGGAAACTGACAGCCTTCTCCTACCCTCTGCCCTAAGAAGGAAGAGCCAGGAAAGCACTGGGATTTCAGAGGAATAAGTATAGCTAATATTTACATAGACATTTAAGGTTTGCAAAACACTTAAGTTATCTCATTTGATCCTTACAACAACCCTGTGATATAGATGCTATTATTATCCCCATTTTACAAGTAAGGAAACTGAGTCTGAGAAGTTTGGCAACTTTCCAAGGTCACACATCTAAATCAGCATTATGAATTAAAGTCTTCCTGACTCTAAGTCTAAACATTGTGCCACCTAATTGCTCAAAGTAAAGACCTGAAAATGACAGTGAAGAGAATTAGAATAGGTTCATTAAGAAGTCTTCTATAGGAGAGGTGTCAAACCCATAGCCTCACTGTGCCTAACCCTCATAAGTGGGACCTGAGTCAAATTAAAATGTAACCGGGAAACATTTAACAAAATAAATAAAAAATACAACAGGACATAGATAATGTTAACATGTTGTCTTCTAAGACAGGATGTTGCCTGTAGGGATCCTTATGTATGGCTTAGAGGCTCCCATTTCCATTTAAGGGTTACCCCACTGAATGAACTGAGAGTCAGCAGGGCCTGAGTTCAAATGTTGACACAAACCCTGGGCAAATCACTAACTTCTTTCATCCTCAATTTCCTCATCAGAAATATGGGCCAATAATAGTACTTAGGAAATTGGTTGTCAGAGTCCCTCCTCCAGGGCTGGCCTTATGAGCATGTATATGTAGTAATTGCTCCAGAGGAGCTAATTGGTTACTGGTGACTTCCTTACCACTTCCATTAGAAGTGGAAAGGATAGAAGATTGTGTCATTTTAAGAGATCCAGAAAGGTTTGTCCTAGTCAAAAATACCTCCTCCTACTGTTCAGTTAGTGTTAGAAATTCCACCAATTCAATCCAATCCAATCCATCAAACATTTATTAAACGACAACTCAAGACAAAATGAGAAACAGTACTTTTCTTCAAGGGATTTACATGCATCATACTGAGTGTAGAGGGATTGTCCTACTTTAAGATGCAAATACCTTCTCAAGAAGCAAAATCTTATGAGAGAAATGATTATTAAATAACTGATTGTTAATATAGGGGAGATCTAGGGTTTTTTCCCTTCCTATTTTCTCATTCCCTATTAGGACAAATAACGTCAGAAGAATAGGGCTGATAATGAGATTGGATTTTAACATTCTCTTCGATCTTTTTCAGACCCCATCCAACTGAGGAAGCTTCCTTCTGGTTAAAGAGTAAAAAGAATTTAATCTAGGTGAATTCCAACCCATCCTGTTCTACCCAAGCTTTTTTTTTTTTTTCAGGGAGGAGGGGGGTTAGAGGGGAGGTAGATCCTCTAGATTGCCCAAGGCTGGGGGTGTTTTAGGAGTAGGAGTGACAAATTAAAATCACATCCCCCAGTGGCTCATTGGAATAGGCCCACCTCTCATTATAATATTCATTATTCTCATTAATCATTAACCAATCAGAGTTTATTGCCTTCTGTTAGGAACATCCACTCTTCCAAGGGCATATAAGCATCAAGAGGCCACCATGATTGTCTTTGGTTTATGAGAGAAAGCCAAATGGCCATCCTTTTATTAATTATTTGCTAGCTATAATTAATAAATGATTAATTACCCAGAAATTGTCTCTCAACTTTATACATCATACTAAAAAAACACACACACACAACCTTAAATGGGTGGTGGCAAACTACAGCCTGCTGCCTGTTTTTTGTGTGGTCTGTGACTAAGAGTGGCATTTGCATTTTTAAATGAAATTTTGTTGGAATACAGCTATCTTATTCTTGCTTTCTTCTTACAATAGCAAATTTGAGGAATTATGACAGAGAGGAGATGTGACACTCAGCACTGCTGCTGGACACAATACACATTGCAATGATTCACTTATAACTCAGCAGCATTTCAAGTACCATAAGTATCACCAAAAAAAAATTTTTATAACAATTTTTTGAGCTCAAGAACAAGATTGTAATTTTTATGAAGGAGAACTACCTACTTTTGGAAATTACAACATTTGCTGTAGACTTGATAATGTTTCTTACTGAACTCAACCTAAAATTATGAGGCAAAATAGCACTTATATGTGGAATTAATAGTGCATCAAAGTCAATTCAGCAGGAACTAATGTTGTTTAATCACAAGTAATAGCAAACTGCTTTATTCACTTCCCATACTGTCAAAAATTAAAACAAGAAGCAAAATCTCCCTCCCCACACAAATTTGCAGCAGACATTTTCTGAGCTCAAACTACAGTTCCAGAAGCATTTTTCAGACCTCCATGCAAGTGTAAAAGAAAATTCCATATTTCAAAATCCAATTTAAGTGTGAAATTGAAGAGCTTCTGCCTAACCTTCGATTGGAAGTGATTAATCTGCAAGATAACAACTTGCTAAAAGGCAAATATCAAGAAAAGAATCGAATAGAATTCTATACATGCCTTCCAAGAGATGAATATGCTAAATTAAAGTCATATGCTTGTGGATTGGTATCAGTATTTGGCATTAGATGTCTGTGTGAAAAGATGTTTTCTAAGATGAAATACATAAAATCTCATTATAGATTAGCATTAACAAATGAACATTTGCGACTGATTTTGACAATAGAGAATACTCACTTTGAACCTCAATTAAACAAAATGTTATGACCCCACAAAAAAGAATCCCATTCTTTTCATTAGTAGATTTGTATTAGTCCCCAAAAAAACATATTATTACTATCATTATTATATTTTGAATTTCATCAATAAAAATTTTGTGGAAATTTTTTTGCTCTCTTACTGTATCAATACCAACCTCAATTTTGCCTCAGCCTTTATGGCTTAATCTGGTCCCTTAAAAAAAAAGTTTGCTGCCCCCTTCCCTAAATTATTCATTATAAGCTCACACTTAAGTGGTATTCATTGAGCAGATCATTCTTTCTCTGCAACTGTGATAGCTGAGAGCAAGAGCCCATGGGAATAAAATGGAATATTACCCAAAAGAGATACAAAAGAGGGAGAAGGATACAGAAATGGGAAGGAGGTGTGCCATGAACAATTTGGACTTACAATCTGGCCTAGAATCAGACTCCTTGTGTTCCCTAAAAGGCAACACATCACTGGGCACATCACAGATGCTAGATTTGTTGACTGAGTTGCTTTGTTGTTGTTGAGTAGTTTCATTTATATCCCCATATCTCTTCATTGACCTTATTTGGGGTTTTCTTGGCAAGTGGTTTGTCATTTCCTTCTCCTGATCATTTTATAGATGAGGAAACTGAGGCAAAAAAGTTTAAGTGACCTGCCCAGGTCACACAGTTAAGTATGTGTCTGAGGCCAGATTTGAACTCAGGAAGATTCCTCATTGCCAACCCAGTACTCTATTCACTGTGTCACCTAATTGCCCAGACAAATTGCTTACCCTCATCATTCCACATGGGAGTTTTTTCTCTCACACAGGTATGATAGATCAGACAGGAAACGAAGCATTCGGTTAGCCCAATTTGTCTGGCTCACAGACAAATTCTGCCCTTATTTTGAAGTTCCTACCACACAACTTAGCTTTCAGCTTGAAACAATACAGTATGATTCAAAATTATGGCATGTCCACCTCTAGAACAATTGGGTGGTCAGAGAAATGCATCAGACCATTCTGATGGAAAACTGAACCAGTTGACATGCTAATTAAAGAGGAGAACTAATGAGATTAAAAGGGAAAAAAAAGATTCCCAAATTAATGAGCCAATCAACACCCTCTGGCCCATCCATTGCAATCACTAGACATAGCAATAAATTTAGAAGAAATGGTAATTCAGTTTAAAAAGGGGGGGGGGTGTTGAACTTAGAGTCACAAAGCCCAAGTTAGAATCCTTGTTCTGCTGCTTAGTCCCTCTATGACTCTCTCCTTAACCTTTTGGGGCCTCAGTTTTGTCATCTGTAAAATGAGGGACTTTGAGAACATGGTCTCAACAACCTCTCCCAGTTCTATATTTTATTCTCTCTTTTGACTATGAAGGATCATGGGACCATTGATTTACATTTGGAGGGACTTTAGAGGCTATATTATCTGACACCTTTTTTTATAAATGAGGAAATTGAAGCCAAAACATGCTAGATGACTTGCACAAGGTGAACCACATATGAATGAATTAAACAAAGCTGTTTCCACAGGTGTCTAGGTCCGTATGTCAGCTAACACAAAGAGCAAAGAACCACATGGAAGGGTAGAAAGAGCACCAGCATTAAAGGGAAAAGGACCTACACGGACAAAAATATTTATAGCGGCTCTTTTTGTGATGACAAAGAATGGAAATTGAGGGGATGTCCATCAATTGGAAAATGACTGAACAATTTGTGGTAAATTAATAGAATGAAATGCTATTGTTCCATAAGAAATTATGAGCAGGTGGATTTCAGAAAAACCTGGAAGATTTACATGAACTGATGCTGAGTAAAGTGAGCGGAACCAGGAGAACATTGTACACAGTAACAGCAACATTGTGCAATGGTCAACTATGACAGACTTAGCTCTTCTCAGCAATACAACGATTCAAGACAATTCCAAAAGAGTCATGATGGAAAACGCAATATGCCTCCAGAGAAAGAACTGATGGGAGTCTGAATGCACATCAAAGCATATTATTTTTGCTTTCTTTTGTATGTGTTTTTTTTCTTTTGTTCTGTTTTTCCTTTTACAACATGATTAATGTGGAAATATGTTTTACATGATTATATGTGTATAACTTATATCAGATTGCTTGCCATGGGGGGTAGAAAAATTTCGAACTCAAAATATTGTTTAAAAATGAATGTTGAAAATTGTCTTTACGTGTAATTGGAAAAAATAAAATACTACTTACATTTTTAAAAGAACACCAATTTTTTGAAATCAGAGGATCTGGCTTTTTATCCAGGGTTCACCACTTACTACCTGGGTTTCAGTTTTTTCACTTGTAAAATAAGAAAGCTGGACCAGATGATATCCTAAGCCCATTCCAACTCCACATTATATAATTCTTAAGGGTATTGGTTACCCTGCATGATTTCACTGAGAAACTCATGAACCACATCTACAGAGCTCCAAGCCAAATTCTTGACAGTTTCTATTAGAAGTGATGCAGCTGGAGCCCATCATTTCTGGCTCCAGACCAAGGTGAAGGATCCTTCTACCTTTAGTCAGGAAGAGTGGAAGTCAGCTTGGAAGTCTCGCTGAAGGAGATCACATCTGTTGTTCTGTTCTGGCTGCATTTTCCCCTTTCCCACCTGTGGAACACAGGAAGGCCGATGATGCAGGCATTCTCATCCAAGAAGCATCTTTCCCAAGAGGCATCTTGTCCTTGCAGTTTCTTTCTACAAATAGAGAAAAAAGAATGGGCTTAAGCCAGTAACTTTGCAGGTAGCAAAACACAAGCAAGAGGAGGTTTATTTTTAATCCTTAAATGTTTCCTGTTTCCTGGCATTCTTCCTTGGTGTCTCTACATTCTTAACAGAATTTTATCATTAGCTGGCACATTGGAAACAGATTATCTTGCTCTAGTTCAAAACTGTGTTGTGTCCACATCTTGAACTTTGTGGGTAGTTCTGGACATGGGCATCTCCAGAAATACATAACAGCTTTTCATAACAGTTTTCAGAGGAAGATAACTAAGATTAGAAAGAATACAGACAACAACATGAGGAAAAACTAAAATGCCAAGCCCCTTTTGGTCAGGAAATAAAGATTAGAAAAATCAATTAATCAATGTATATTAAGTGTTTAACTATAGTGCTATGCATGGAGATACAAAGAAAGTCAAAAACAGGCCTTGCTCTCAAGGAGCTTACATTCTAAGGAGGGAGACAACAGTAATTCAATAGGTGCATACAAGATTCAGACAGGGGAGAAGGAAGATCACTTCAGGTGTCAGAAGCTGGGGAGACAGGGAAAGGGCATTTTGGAACAAGTCTTAAAATTATGCTAGGGGTTCTGAGAGGTAGGATTGTTTGAATCGTGGAAAAACTGAATATGTACTTGTTCTAATACTGGAACAGAGAAGTACCTCCCCTTTAAAGATGAGAGAGGTAGTTTGGGGACAAATGGAAGTCACAGTCATTATCTTAATTCCTGGTGCTTAAAAATACTTGAATGAATCCATGATCTCACTTGAACTGTCTGTCCAAGATATATGCAAGTAAAGGACAAGTTCTATGGGTCATTCATTCAACTGCCTATCACAGTTTGAACAATAACCTGCTCAGACTATTTTACAGAGAACTCACATAGGACAAGCAATCACACGGGGGTCAGAAGAAAGGATACAAGGACACTTTCAAGGTCTCTTTTAAGAAACTTTGGAATTGATTGTGTGACATGGAAGACACCGGAACGAGACCACTCTGCATGGCATACCCACATCAAAGAAAGTGCCGTGCTCTTGTGAGCAAAGCAGAACTGAAACAGCTCGAAGGAAACACAGGATGCACAAATTTGGAGAATCTACCCCAAATGTTCACGTGGACTATTTGTTCCTGACCTATGGCAGAGCGTTCTGAGCTCATACTGGTCTGATCAGCCACAGTCAGATGCATTGTAATTTGACTGTGACACAGTGATGTCATTTTGGTCCTCTTCAAGAATGAAGCACAACCAACCAACGTTATAATTCATTTATCTAGTTTCCAAAAGCAATTCTTTATCTGCCTCTGCAATGGACCATTGTATATTAAGAATAAAAGAGTAATAGCCAAATTGCAACTTGTCCTAGGACTCTTTCTATAAGAACCTCATCAAACAAGATGAGTAGAATGAGATAATAATAGCTGACCTTTATATAATGCTTTAAAGTTTGGAAAGCATGTTGTTGTTAAGTTTTTTCAGTTGTATCTTTCTCTTTGTGGCCCCATGTGAGGTTTTCTTGGCAAAGACACTAGAGTTGTTTGCCATTTCCTTCTCCGGTTCATTTTACAAATTAGGAAACTGAGATAAACAGAGTTAAATGACTTGTCCAGGGTCACACAACCAGTAAGTGTCTAAGGTCAGATTTGAACTCAGGTCTTCCTGATTCCAAGTCCAACATTTTATTCACTCTGGGTAGCAATGAGTTAGAACCATGAATCTTATACAGTCTCTGTACCTTTTGTTAGATACAGGCCTGAAAATCATGAACTGCTTTAGAATATTGTTTGCAAAAGCCTGTTTGTTCCTATCTTACATTTTCATCAAGGATGCTCTTTATACATATGGATGCTATTCTCATTAAGACTATGTAAAGATAAAAGCAGCACAGGAATTGGTAAATGCTTGATCACTTTTATTTGTTGGTTGGTTGGTAATACTAACATATAGTGATTTTTTCTCCCTTATTATCTGGTATCTTCCTCTCCTTCAGACAGCTTAAGGATCCATCTTTGGATGCCCTCAGATAATGTTGTCACCTCTATCAAACATGAGCCCTTTGTATCCTGGGCCTGGTCTAGTTTTTCTTCCTGTGTTGGTTGTCTTTAATGCCATTTCCACTTCATCATGAAGCGCATCAGGGAATATAAATGTTAGAGCCCAAATGCACTGATGGAGAAAATAGCTTGTTTTAGAAATCCTGACAGATCTTTTGCATTTTTTGTCTATTTGTTGTCATGGTGCTGGAAATGTAAGCAGATTTATAATTTAACTTCATTTATGGAGGAGGGATTCAGAATAAAGGGAATGATAATAAGAGGAAGTTAGATTCTCATCCATTTGTGTCTGATGTCACTGATGGCGATCTTGTCCTTCTACAAATTCCACTTGTAAGATGAGGATAGAATTCTACAAAGTTATTAAGTTCCTACTGAATACAAGGCTTGTGCAGAGGCACAAGACCAAGAGATTGTATTTTAAATTCAGGAAATAGTCCTGTTTTTTTCTGGTGCTCTGAGTGCCTTAAAGGAAGTGATGTCAAATAAGCAAGAAGAGCATCCTGGGAGCCAGATTGTGGGGGATCTTAAATGCCTGGCCAAAAGTTGCAGTTTATCCTACAGGTAATGGGGAGTCACTGGTGGTCTTCCTGTAGGGTAATGATGTGTTCAGATCTGCTCCCCAGGAAGATGGCTATGTAAAGAATGGGTTGGAGAAGGGAGAGATTGGAGGCAGGAAGACCAATAAGGAAGCTAAAATAATTTGCACAAAAAGAGATGAGATCATAAACAGAAAATCTAAGATGGCTGGGAAAGTGCAGCTAAAGGGACAAACGTGAGATATGAAAGTTAAATCAATAGGACTTAGCAACTGATTGGATGTGGGAGGGAGAAAGGGGAGAAGAGAGTCTTATGAAGCAGTGAGCACCCTGTTACTGGAGCTCAAACAGAGGTGGGCTAACTACTTGTTAGGGGTGATTTAGAGAGAATTAAATCATTAAGAATGGGTTTAACTAAATTTCTTAGAGAAATTTCTTCCAGTGTTTAAATTCTGTAATTCTCACCTACGATAAGTACTTCCCCAGGTTCAATTATCACCTCAATGCAAATGAGTTCTAAATCTATACATACATCCCTGAACGTCCAAGTGCCTAATAGAAATAAACACCCAGAAATTCCTTTGGTGCTTCTAACTCCATTCAGTGAATACCCTTTGATTCAGCAATACCACTACTAGGTCTATATCCCAAAGAGATCATTTAAAAGGGGGGGAAAGACCCACATGTACAAAAATATTTATAGCAGCTCTTTTTGTGGTAGTGAAGAATTGGAAATTGAGGGGGTGCCCATCAATTGGGGAATGGCTGAACAAATTGTGGCATATGAAGGTAATGGAATACTATTGTTCCATAAGAAATGATGAACAGGTGGATTTCTCAAAAACCTGGAAAGACTTAGATGAACTGATGCTGAGTGAAGCGAGCAGAACCAAGAGAACATTGTACACAGTAACAGCAACATTGTGCGATGAACAGCTTTGAGAAACTTCACTGTTTGTAGTAATCTAAGACAATTTTAAAAGACTCATGATGGAAAATGCTGTCCACATCCAGAGAAAGAACTGTGGAGTCTGAATGTAGACCAAAGTACATTATTTTCTCTCTTATTTGGGTTTTTTTTTCTTGTGAGTTTTCGCTTTTATGCTAATTCTTCTTTCAAATCATGACTAATGTGGAAATATCCTTAATAGATTGTACATGTATAGCCTATATCAGATTGCATGCTCTCTTGGGGAGGGAGAGGGGAGAGAGGGAGGGAAATTTAGAATTCAAAATCTTATAAAAGTAAATGCTGAAAACTATAAATAAATAAATTTAGTTAATTCCATTCAAAATTAGAGTCATTGTCCTCTCTCTTCTGCCTCTAAAGTTTCCTATTCATGTCACCACCATCCTTCTGCTTCCCCAGATGACCTTGGAGTCATCTTTGACTTTTCCCTCTTCCTTGTCCCTAAGCTGGATAGAGTATGAATTTTATCCAGTATGGTAATTTTAAATGTTTTTAAGTCACTTGGTTTTGGTGTTCCAGGATCATTTTAAATTTTCCTTTAAATTCATTCCTCATGCCTCTGTTTCTCTGGTTTGCCCTGATTCCCTATTGGATCACTCCACCTGATAGATAAGCTTTCTTCTTTCCCTTTCCTATGTCTGCCCAATCTTTCCCCCAACAGCTTCTCACCACCATATCCCCCCACATCTTCACTGTGGGATAGAAAGAACTCTTCTCTGGATCGAGGAAAGTCATGTAAGTCTTGCCAATGGGGCTGACCTAACAGATAATTCACTAAATGGTTATTGTATGATATCATTTGAAGTTAGGTTGAAAAGGTATTTCTTCCATCCCTCCCTGCTTCAGACTCATTCCCTTAAAATTCGAAGAATTTTTTTTTTTGGTCTACAAGAGTTGTTATTATAGAGTTGTTTCAGTCATTTAAGACTGTTACTCCATTTGGGGCTTTCTTAGATACTGAAGTGGTTTGCCATTTCTTTCTCTAGCTCATTTAACAGATGAGGAACTGAGGCAAACAGGGTTAAGTGACTTGCCCAGGGTTACACGGCTAATAAGTGTCTGAGGCCAATCAGATTTGAACTCAGATACTCCTGATTACAGGCCTAGAACTCTATATACTGCACCACCTAGCTGCCCTCAGAAGTGCCCTTTCATTTAATTGTTAGGGGAGGGAGTAGTACCCATATACCCAGATGTCAGCAGTTGGGTGCCTCAGGTCTGGAACTGGAATGAAATGAGACACTCGTAGTCCATCTAACAGTTAACACACAAGACGCTTGCTTGGTGATAGCAAGGGAAGGACATTAAAAACAGGGAAAGGGTGTTCATTGAGGATACAGGTGATTTAGATGAGCTAAGCTTTCCTGTACCACTGTCGGTCATACTTGGAGGATAGAGACTAAAGCCTCAGAGAAGAGCTCCAACCTCTCTTATACTAATTATTTTTGTATTCATGTCATCAGGAAGCTAATCTCACTTGAGCCAATTAAATCTTAGGTACAATTTAAACAATGTTTAAGGAAAAACTAGACCCATGGTTCTCAAAATCTGATCTGAGAAGCCCTGGGGGTCCCCAAAGGCAAAACTATTTTCATAATAATACTAAAACATTTTAATTTCTAATATGGTAAGTGTTGAGAGATATGGCCCACATAAATAAAAGATTTGGAGAAGAGGGACCTCAATAGTTTGTAAGAGTATAAATGAGTCCTGAGACCAAAAAGTTTGAACTAGACTAATCTGCCTAGGGCAAAGCCTTCAATAGTGCTCTCACTACATCATATCTGCAAACACTTTGTAAATCTTAATTGCTATATAGGTATGAAATGTTATTATCAAAGGTAGTAATGCTATCCCTGGCAATCAGTGGCCTCTCCTCATTCTCCTTCACTTGGGACCTTATTCATTCTTTCCAACATTATTCATTCATTGGATTTTTTTATGGTTAGTAGGTCCTACAAAGTGGTAGTCTCCTGTGAATTATAACATGCTCTTTATGTTTCAAAAGCCAGACCTTGGGTGATTAAAATAACCCCACCCAGCTTCCCCAAGGAAAATCACAGTGGACTAAAAGAAAATGGGGAAGTCACTGGGGAGCTTATAGAACTGTGGCAAGAACTGATAAGGATGGAAGAAATAGAGGTTGTCCCAGTGCTGTGAGAGAATATAAGGTTGAAAAGTCACTGTGAGCCAAAATGGAACTGGAGAGAGACATAGCTCTAATGTACAAGAGGATGGAAGTGTCTTCTTGGGTCCCAAGACACCTCTTTTATGTGAGACATATGTCCATTGGACAGTTATGTGGGGATTAAAATGGTCCAACCTACAATAAAAGAGACTGAGGTAGAGCTCTGAGCCAATGGCACTTTATTAAAGGATCCATGGTCCCCTCTAATGAAGTGAACCTCAGATCTTCCTCCTGATCTAAGATTCCTCCTTCTCCCAGGACTTGTTTTTATAGAGTTTGATACCCAAATATGCAAAAGAGGTATAGTAAAATATAGAATCTCAATGGTTCCCCAGCACTCCATTATCTTTGCCAAGAAAACCCCAAATAGGGTCATGAAGAGGCGGACACAACTGAAAAGTCTAAACAACGATATGTCCAGAGAAACCACAGTATAAGAGAAGACTTCAGAAATAAAGCTATATTGAGCTCCATTTTTGAGGGGATGGCCATGGATTCTGTAGATGGAGAGCTTATAAACTAGAAAAGCAATACAGTATAAGGGACAGAAGGATCCAATGCAGAGTAGTGCCTAACAACATTGGCTAGAGGTATGTTAGACCCAGTGACACAAGAGAAGAAAAAGAACCAAAAAGCAACCACGCCAGAGTGGCAACTAGTGACATCTGCTAAGAGTTACTGACAGGAAGCATTCATTGTAGGAAAAGTGATGGTGCACTCCTAACTACAAGATTCAGAGAGGAGAGCATCAGTATGGAAAAGTAACCCCCAGGTACCTCCTGCTGGGGCCTCATCAGGGAAGCTGTGCAAGTGACTTAAACTAGACAGATCTCTGGAAAAGGTTTGTTGCCTGGCAGGTTCTGTTGTTTTCTATTGTCTGTATGTATTCCGTTTGTTTTCCTTGACCCATAAATAAGCTTTTCCATGCTTTCAGTCTTTTGATAATATGCTTATAAGGGAGGTATTAGATACCAAATTTCCCAAATTTTCTGAATGAAGGATATTTAAGGAAAAAAAGACTTCCTCAAAGGGTACCCAGGTCCATCAAGTGAAGAGGTAGCAGGGTGACATCATATTAATGATGCAAATACCCAAAAAAGATCTAAGGACTTAAGTCTATCACATAATACCTTGGGTAGATTAATTGCCACTAAACTAAAAACAAGTCATAATGGGAAGTAGGGAGCAGGAAGGGAGTGAGGAGGCATGCAGGGAGAAAGAAAAAAGGGGTGTCAGAAAAAAGAAAAAGGCACAGAAATGGGAAGAAGCCAAAAATAAACTATATTCTTGCTTAGAATTGACTCTGCCTGACAAACAGGTTACCCTTACTTACCTACCCTTTCAAAAACAAAGCCAATTAAAGCCTTATTCATTCTTTCTAACCCTCTGTGTTCATTGGGATTTATTGATGCATTAGTTTCTACCAAATGGTAGGTTTCCTGCAATGCTCTCCCCCTTTTTTTAATTTATAAAATAAATATCCTCGCTTTTTTCTCAACTGATGTTCTTGGATGGCTAGGGCACAGACTCCTCAGGGTTGCCCCGACCCTTGCCATTCAAGCTTAACTATATTCCAGGGGTGGAACTCTCCTTGGAAAGTTAAATCTTCAGCCCTTGAGAAACCTGTTCCTTTTCCAGGCAGTTGGCAAGAAGGAGGAAAAAATGAGAGAACAAGCCAATGGGATCCCATAGCTGAGAGAAACTGTGGGGTCAGTGGGAAAGAAGGAACAACCCCCACAGTCACAAGAGGTCCGTGCTATAAAATCTCATCATTACTACTGTCGGCCCTTCTTTGGCAAATACTGCATATTAGCACATATTTATTGAATACCAGGTGTCATGGAGACCTCTTCCATTGACACAAGTGGTGTTCTGATGCCTCCACATTCCTTTCTTTCTATCTGTCTTTATTATACTTGAAGTGGAAGAAAAAGAAAGGGAAGAAAATGATTTTCGTCTTCATTGTCAATGGATGAAAATTTCTCCAGAATTGGGGGGGGGGGGAGGAGGAAAGATGGATTGTGCAGGATGTCAAGGTGACCCTGCCATTGAATGGCGAAGGACAACAAGCAGCTTGCAGCTCTCCCTAAAGTTCAGGAGAGAAAACCTGCCTGCTATCCCCAGGAAGCAACTTGTTTCCAGTCTTCGTCATTGGCCTCTTGCTCAAAATTTCCCCAGGACTCCCCCAAGTCACAGGCCACAGACCAAAACACAAAACAAAGGTGACTCTGGGCACCATGCTGAAACAGAAGAAAGTAGGGCAAGGCATCAGGGACATATTCCCCACATGGCATTACCTAGAGGCAGTTGGGAAGATAAGCTAAAAATCAGAAATAGGGTCACATGTGGATTGTGCATCAAAGATGCAGACTGTATTTTTATTTGTACCATAATTATATTTACATGTTGTTCATATGAACAAACGAGATGTCAAACGCTACATATTGAGATTCTTCCCCATAATGGAGTCATAAAAAGTCTTTTCACAGATGCCAGATTTCAGCACATACATACAGGTAGAGAACTCTGTTACCACAGAAAAATACTCTCGTGCTTTTTCTTAATGGCAGTAATGAGCCATAGAAAGCTCTCATGCTCCTAGGAAAATGGGAAGTCTCTCAAGTGCTGGACATGTTGCATGTGTTTACTATCTATACCCCCATGCTAAAATCAGTCTTTTCTCCACCTGCAGCTCTCCCACAGACCTTAGATGAGAACAGAGCATCAGAAAGTGGTGGTCTGAGCTGAGTGGCCCTTTGTAAGTGAAAATGAAGCCTAAAATTATGTGTGCCCTCAGTCTAGAGCTCTAGGTGTCACTGACCCCGCTCACCAGCTTACTACTTTCTCAGCCACGGAATCACGCCATCTGAGGACCTCCCCGCTGAAGCCTAGACTTAGGGAACCGGAAAGAGTGGTCAGAGTGGTGTAAAGGGAAGAACATTACAGAACTATGTCTAAGTGGCACAGCTGGGAGAGTGCTGTGTCTGGAATCAGAAAGACCCAGGTTTGAATAGCGGCTTGCACATTTACTAGTTGTGTAAACTCATGCAATTCACATCATCTCTCTCAGCTTTAGTCTCCCCATCTGTAAAATGGAAATAATTACATCACCTAACTCCCAGGGTTGTTAGGAGGAACAAATGAGACAACATATGTAAAGCGTTTTACAAAACCTTAAAGTGTTATGTAAATGTTAATTATTGTTATAATTTTATATACTAATTATTTAATTATTATTAATAAATAATTATTACTAATTATTTTATGTAAAGTGTTGATACTTTATATAATAATTATTTATAGCACAGAACAAGGTACAAAATTTTAGTTCTGTTCCTTATTAACTATGCAACCTTTGACAAGTTACTTCACCTCTGTGGGAATATGGGCCCAACTTTATTGTCATTCATTCAAGCAATAAGCATTTACTAATCACATGTCAGGCACTGTGCTAAGCACTGGGGATACAGAGAATGGCAAAAAACAATACTTTTCCTTAAGGACTTCACACACTAGTGGGGAAGACAACATACAAACAACTGCAAGATATTTGGACAAACAAGCTGCAGATGAGGATAAAACTGGAGATCATTAACAGAGGGAAGGGATTAGGAAAGTCTTCTTGCAGAAGTCAAGACTCGAAACAGGCCAGAAGGTAGAGATGAAGAGGAAGAGTTTGGTTATCTATAAAATAAAGGGGTTGGGCAAAATGCTTTCTAAAGGCCTGTCCGTCTCTAATCCTGGGATTTCTGAATCATAAAATTCCATGGAATTAATATGTGCATAAAGCCTTTGCATTTCTACCATAGCCTAGCTAATTTTACAGTCAATTCTTAATTATCTGAGTGTATACAAGCTGTATTACTCCTTCCATTAGGGTGGAAAAATACAGGATTTGGCCTGGATGCAAACATTGACATGCCGAGTACAAATTAATGACAGGCTGTGGATCTCTGACCAGATCTCCCAGTCAAGCATAAATGATCGTTTTTGCATCATCCAAGCCTCTCCTTCCCAATGTTGATGTGGGCCCACTAATTTAGGTAAGGGAGCAAGTTTATTATACCACCAAACTAGTCTGTCCCTCCCTCCTCTGCTCCCCATGGTGGAAAGGGAGGAGGTGGAAAGGAGAGAAAATAAAACTTTGTTAATTGAAAAAAATAAAATGTTTTTTTTAAAAAACCAAGGAAATCTAAAGCACTGACTAGGGCAGGAAAGGGTCCTGGTCCTTGCTGCTTTATGGATTTGCTTTTATAGGAAGGAGCAACCTTTTTTGATTTTCAGGTCTCTCAGATAAAGCACCTTCCCAGTGAGACCTGTCTCTTCATGAAATGGAAAAGCACTATGGCTGGCTCAATGGGGAAAGACTGGGCTCTTAAGTAGGAAGGCCAGGGTACAAACTCTGGCTCAAGTACCTACTAGACAGAGCTTAGGGTGACTTTCCAATATCACACAGGTCATCATCAGTCAATCAACAAGCATTTATTAAGCACCTACTATATGCTATGCTGTGTTAGATCCATAGAGGGAATATTTTTTGTTAACCAAACTATAAGAGGATATATCCTTATTTTCTCAGGAACCAAATGAAGAGAGGTGGGTTTCCCTTTTGTTTAAGGAAAGAGGGAGCAGCTTTAGTTTTCTGGAAAGACAGATTTTCTCCAAAAGTGTGCATTGACATTATCTCTGTTTGGTAATTGTGAAGATCCTGACCGGAAACTGTGTACTTTGGTTTTATCATTGTTATAGAACTTCTTCATTCTCTCATTTCTCAATTACTATCTAATGTGAGTTGGAAACTGCTTGAGGAAAGGAACTGCTTTTCTGATTTCGCAAGCCAAATTCTGTCCGTAAGAAATCTCTCTCCAAACAGAATGTTTGGCTGTTAATAAAACTGTGTTTCTGGCAGATTTAGCTGTTAACACCAGGTATGGAATGTTTTTCTTCAGCACTTTTGTTGGCAAGGTTCTCCAAATATTTCTGTTCACCATTGACAATGTACTATTTGTACCATGTACCCCCAAACATTGAAAAATCTCCTCAGGAATGAAGAACTGGACTGAGGATAGGATTGAGGAATGGGCCAGATCATACTTAGGAGACAGTACAGCTCTTTCCATTATCCCAACCACTCCCTGCAAAAAAAAAAACATCTTTTTAATACTAATGTCTTATTAATGATAATACATAGATATTCAAAGTATCATAATTGCAGGCTACACAAAGAAAAGGTATGAGCCTGACTATACCCTACAATGCTACCAGCAATGGCTCACATATAGGAAGTGGAGCAAAAATTCTCATTGGGAACACAACAAGAAAGGAGGTGGGCACATAGTACAGTAAGAACAAGAGATAACTTTGTTTTTGGACAACCTGACCATTGCATTGCACTGCAATACACAAAAATACAAAGAGAACTACAGGAAGGCCTCCATTGTGTTTAATGACATCTCTTTGGAGGATTTACAGGAAGACATAAACAAGAAACATAAAGAATAAAAAAAAGGTCTAGAGAATGGTGATTGGTGTTAGTGGAGGGTGTATCCACACTGAAGAAATCAGAGCTCCAAAGAGTATTAAGGATTTGCAAAAAATATGACTCATGGGGTGGCCAGGTAGCACAGCGAGTAAGAGCACCGGCTCCAGTGTCTGCCTGACCTGGAGATTGAATCCCTGGCTCAGACACTTAGCACCCACCCAGAAACACCTGGCTGTGTAACCTTGAGCAAGTTACTTAACTCCAATTGCTTAGGGGCGGCCAGGTGGCTCAGCGAGTAAGAGCACTGGCTCCAGTGTCAGGATGACCTGGATCAAATCCGGGCTCACATCCTCAGCACCACACCCAGAAATAACTGGCCGTGTAACCTTGAGCAAGTTACTTAACCCCAATTGCTTTAAAAAAAAATATGACTCAGGCTGGAAAGAAGAACACCAGAAATGTTCTGAATAATAGTATTGTTATGGTGAATAAATGACATAACAAATGATCATGTCTATGTATGGATAGATAATGGAGAGGGATGGGGAGGGACAGAGAGGCAGAGACAAAGACCCAAGGTGTCCTCTTTAAAATTCAGTGTTCTTTTGGATGTCTAAGTTCTAGTATTTTTGTTACAAAATCATCCCCATAATACATGAACTTCATATATTTTGAGCAGATGGTGGCTACCTCCATTTTCCCCTTGGGTTGTTGCTCTGGACCCCTCGAAAGAAAAGGTTCGAAGGAAGATCAAAAGAGATAATGTATGAAAAATGCCTTGGAAACCTCAAAGTTCTGTATAAATGATGGCTATTATCATCACTACTATTGCATATGTAATGTTGAACAAGTCATTTCACCTTATCCACCTCAGTTTTCTAACCAATAAAATGAAGAGAGTAAATTTGATGATTACCAAGTTCTGTCTAGACTCAGAGGTTCCCAAAGTGGAGCACTGGAATGACTGAGGGGGAGCAGTAGTAGCCTGGGGTGTGACTGGGGGGAGTTGAATAAAAATAGGGGGTGGTAGAAGTCTAAGGAAAGAAGAGAAGAAAATTTTGAAAAAAACAATTCTTACATGTTTCATCTCTTGTGTAACAGAGGTAAAGTCATAGTGATGATGTTATTTTCCACATAAACACACAAAATGCAAGTTGTAACCGGTCAGTGGTCAAGTCTGCCCACAGGGTTACCAAGCAAGTGTTGGCAGGCAAGCATATTGTGCATTGTGAGTAAGTCCAGAATGCATTAGCAGGAATATGTACATGTAATGACTTGCTTACAATACAATTCTATACAGTTACATGACACGATATTGTGTCATCAGAATTTCAATACAGGAAAAAAAAGAACAAATTTGCAATAAATTATTATATTTAAGATGGGTCTTTTTTTAAAAAAATTACATTTTTTGAAATGATGAAAATTTTTTTTAAAAACATTAAAGGGTTAAAGAAAGTAGATTTGGTGGGTGGGTGCTAATTTTTTTTAAAGGAATGGTAGGCCAGATAAGTTTGAAATCCTCTGGTCTAGAGCTAAGAGTCTGTAGTTTTGTGATTCTACTTAGATTTTCCCACCCCTGCTTTGTAATAAACTTAAATTTTTAATCTTCCCTCTCTATCCCATACCAGCCTACCCCACTTTGAGTGGATGCGACCTTCCTTTTGTCTGGTGGAAATTTTTCTTGGTTCAATTTAAATCCATTTCTCTTAAATCCATTGTCTTTGATAAAGACAGACTCAATACAATGTATTGAAAAGAACTCTTTACAAAAAAGACCTTCACCCAAATCCTGGTTCTGCCACTTGCAACTTTTATAAATTGCCCATCATCTCTAGATCCCAGTTTCCTCATCAATAAAATAAAGATATTGGACTAGATGATCTCTAAGGCCCTTTCCAAATTTAAAATCATATCGTTTGGGTGAGCAACGTATTCCAATTCTCTGCTCTCAGCCCATTCACCATTTTGTGGTGTCTGTGTAGAACCACAGGGAAAAAAAAAAGCACTTTCTTTTATATTTCTCCTCATCAAACTATACCTCAGGCATTGACACAAGTTGTTCCATCTACCATATTCCTCCTCTCCTTTGAACCATAGAAAGCCTGTCTCACCTAAAGAAGCCCTTCTCCCATTATCTCTGTCTGCTACCTACTCCCTAGCTCAGTCTCTGGCCCTAAGATGCTTATGGTACCACTGGGGAGTCAATGCATACAATTACAATGACCCATGGATAATTTTTAAATTATCCTTTTAAAATTATTAATTCATGCTATTAAACATAAAATGCTAAAGCAAAGATTGAATATCCAAGTTCTAAGAGGATATCAAATAGAGGAAAGGAAGGATTAGAAAGGGGAAGTTAGCAAAGGCTGCCTTGACTGTTGAGCTTTCGACTGCATCTCAATATTGCTAATCATTGTGAATTCCAAGGGAGAAAGAAAATGGGCATTCAGCCGAATGAATCAGCCTGGCATGAGTGAAGACTAGAGGCAGGAAATAGCAAGGCATAAACAGGGGAAATGGGAGATAAAATTATTAACCTGGAGCAGAAGAGTTGAGTTGGGGAGTAAATAAAGGGGGAAATATAGGAGGCTGGGGGCAGTGAATGTTGGAAGTTGGCATCATAGTGAAGGCTCACTTGACTTTAGCGTCAAAGGACCTGACTTCAAGGCCCAACTTTTCTAGCAACTGACTGTGAGTTGGGACAAATCACTTAATCTTATAAAAGTAATTGAGCCTCCTTTTTTCCCTCAAATAGAAAATGGAATTAATATGTACGTTCCCTATCTCAGGATGTTTCTATAAGGATCAGATGAGATTTCTGTAAGGCAATTTATAGCTTTAAAAATATAACATATATGAAAAGTTAAGCTTTTATGATTACAGAATGTGAGCCTACAGTACTTATAAATTCTTAAACAAGGGAATGATGTGATTCAGATACCAAGGAAAGCCTCCTTGGTTGATAGCAGGAATGTCAAAGGTTAAGTATCTTCAAGCACTGAACCCAAACTGCCTTGTCTCTCTGCCCAAGTACCCTCTTGCATTTTGAGGAAGGGCCCAGACCAGCTAACCTTCACTCTCAGGATTTCATAAGTGCCTTCCCGTCCCTTTGTTTTCAATTCCCTTTTACATATGCCTTCCCCGATTTAGAATGTAAGCTTGTTGAAGGCATAAAGTA
>NW_027185612.1:10479494-10480840 GCF_028583685.1 Petaurus breviceps papuanus | reverse complement strand
CTGTGGTTGTTGTACCCATTCCTGAATACATCATTGGAATAGATGTATTGAGAGGCATGACTCTGAATTTACCTGAAGGAAGATACCAATTTGCTGTGAGGAAGATAGGAATTAATACAGTTTTAGTAGGAAAACTAAAAATGGACCCAATCACTTTACCTGAACCTTCTGAAGTAATTACTTTAAAACAGTATCGTGTGCCAGGTGGGCAAAATGAAATTGCCACTACTATAAAGGAATATGTTGAAGCAGGAGTATTAGTCCCTACAACCACAAGATGGAATAATCCTGTCTGGCCAGTAAGAAAATCAGATGGGACATGGAGAATGACTGTGGATTATAGACAGTTGAATAAGGTGACTCCTTCTTTGTATGCTGCTGTTCCAGATACCATCACCTTAATAGAAAGGATCCAGAAATATGATGGGACTTGGTATGCAGTTATTGACTTGGCAAATGCCTTCTTCACCATCCCAATAGACTCTAAACAATGGGACCACTTCGCTTTCACTTGGCAGGGTAGACAATATACTTTTACTCGCTTGCCACAAGGGTACATACATAGCCCCACTATCTGTCACAGGAACTGAAGGATTTGGTTCTACTGATAGAATAAAATCAGGAGCTAAAGTATGGGTAAAACGGAAGCCAGATGATGTTCCAAAGGTTGCAGAGATTATAGCATATGGGAAGGATAACACTGTAACTATTGTTTATTCTGGAGAAGATGATTACAAAATTGTACCCTTAAATCATTTATTCTACCGTGAGTGAGGCTACAATAGTCTGGTTATTGTCTCTTTGCTTCTTCTTGATTTTTTGTTTGTTCACCTTGTTTGTTAGATTTGTTTCCACAGGCTTGGTACCCTCCATCTGTAGATGCCTGATAGCTTAAGCTGGATGTCACCCCCTGTCTGCAACTGTGATGTGTCACCCTTGGACCTGGCATCAAGCATATTAAGAACTGACCTCTCAAATGGGACCCCTAAGGACAGGGACAGCTCTACATCCGATTTCAGCAGCAACTAGCCATAGAAGAAGAGATCTTCACCCCTTACCACAAGATTTTGGGGCCCCATTTGTTCGGGGTGGGGGGAATGATGGGGAGCTTGTGCTCAAGCCCCACCCTAAAATATGTTTTTTTGTGTTTATTGTGTGCTATTCTTGTTATATTGTTGTGAAATTTTGTTGACACCAGTTATTCCTACTGTATTTTTGCCAAGTAAGGGACATGAAAGATCTTGGGGCCGAATGTAAGGGTTATGGGATTTAAAGATCTCCCATGCCCCATGGACGTGCTGACATAGCAGAGCAAGAGAAAGTGAAAAGCCGAGCTAACGGTCCTG
>NW_027185612.1:10471625-10479394 GCF_028583685.1 Petaurus breviceps papuanus | reverse complement strand
TTTTTTTTTTTTTTTGAGTTGGGACTCCGGCTGAGCACTGCCGGGAGGCCAGAGCTGCTGGGAGCGCTCTTCCAGGACACTGGGTGGTTGCTGTGAGTGGGGAGAGGAGGACCTTTGCCTGAGGTAGCCTGTTCTGTTTTAAAGGCTTGAAAATGTGGGTGCTTTCTACTTTATCTACCTGTGCCAATGTCATAACTACTCTGATGGCTTTCACTTTCTGGTTTTGGGACTCAGTCTTTTGGTATCTCAATAAATTTTCTAGTTTATTTCCCCAAATGGCAAACCTGACGTATTTTGTGATGGATAATTATATCAGCATATTTGTAATCTCTATAGGCATTGTGAATATGGCATTGCTGATACACTGGCACAGAATTCAAAGAGAAAGAAAGGTCAAAGTCTCCCAATTCCAAACATTATGATGTTTCTTCAGTAAGATCCAGAGTTGGTTTTTTTAATTTTTTTTATTTATTAATTTGTTAGTTTACTTTGAGTTTACAAGATTCAGTTCCCCAGTTCTTTGAGTTTCACATTTTCTTCCCCTCCCTCTCCTCCTCCCCCCTCCCCCTCGCCGATGGCAGCATACAATCAGGTATAGGATCTGAAAATACTTTCACATTAGACATTGGGCAGGTTATGAAGAAGGATTGTATCGGATGGAATAAACAATGGGAAAGAGGAAACACAACCAAACAAGAAAAAGAAAGAGAGCAGGTAACTTGCTTCAATCTGCATTCAAACTCTGTTCTTTCTAGTTCTTTCTCTGGATGTAGACATCTCTCTCCATCATGAGTCTTTTGGAGTTTACTTATAGACCTGCATTTCTGAAAAGAGTCCAGTCTATCAGAGTTGATCATCACACATACATTGTATCTATAATTGCATACAAATTTTTCCTGGTTCTGCTCTTCTCATTCAGCATCATTTCATATAAGCCTCTCCAGGTAGATATGAAGTCCATCTGCTCTTTGTTTCTTATGGCACAATAGAATTCCATCACATTCATATAACATAACTTGTTTAGTCATCCCCCAATTGATGGGCATCCCCTTAATTTCCAATTCTTTGCCACCACAAAAAGAGCTGCTATAAATATTTTTGTACATATGGGTCTTCCTCCCACTTCTATGATCTCTTTGGGATACAACCCTAGAAGTGGTATTGCTGGCTCAGAGGATATTAAATTACTTATAGCCATTTGGGCATAGTTCCAGATTGCTCTCCAGAATGGTTGGATCAGTTCACAGCAATGTATTGGTGTTCCAATTTTTGCACATCCTCTCCAGCATTTATCATTTTCTTGTTTTGTCATCTTAGCCAATCTGACTGGTGAGATGTGGTACCTCTGAGTTGTTTTGATTTGCATTTGTCTAATCAATATACTCCTAGGTAGATTTAGAGCATTTTTTCATAGCTTATAGATATCTTTAATTTCTTCTTCTGAGAACTGTCTGTTCATATCCTTTGACCACTTATCAATTGGGGAATGACTTGTATTCTTATAGATTTGGCTCAATTCTCTATATATTTTAGAAATGAGGCCTTTATCAGAGACATTGGTTGTAAAAATTCTTTCCCAATTTCCCACTTCCCCCTTAATCTTGGTTACATTGGCTTTGTTTGTACAGAAGCTTTTCAGTTTCATGTAATCAAAGTTATCCATTTTGCATTTTATAATGCTCTCTAATTCTTGTTTGGTCATGAAATCTTCCCCTCTCCATAAATCTGACAGGTAAACTATTTCTTACTTTCCCAGATTGCTTACAGTATCATCCTTTATACCTAGATCACACACCCATTTAGATTTAATTTGGGTATATGGTATTAGATAATGGTCTATGCCCAGTTTCTGCCATACTATATTCCAGTTTTCCCAGAAGTTTTTGTCAAATAGTGAGTTCTTAGATCCAGAATTGTTACAAAGAAATATGTTTAACCATCCACAGCAGAAAAGCAATGGAGCTAGCCTATCAGAGCTATCAAACTTGGGACCTGCAGCCACAAGCTGCCCACAAAATGCTTAGCTATTGCCTAAACCAGATTAAAGTGTAACTAAAATGCAATTGGAAAATGTTTAACAAAATAAATAAAATACAACACAGATAATGTTCATTTGTGGTTTTCTATGTAAATGTGTATCCTATAGCAATGGGTTTCTTTTTTGACACCACTGGCATCTAGAAAAATAACTCATTGATTTCTATGTGTGTCTTTGCACACATACATATGCATACAAATATGCATATAATCTATAGGGATTTTATAGAGAGATATACATACATTTATTTAAACATGTATAGCTATGCATATATGTGTGCCTTTGTATTTATGTACCCATGTACATACACACATATATATGACAGAGAGGCTTGCTGGAAATGAAGACACATGGCAAGTGTAAGCTGGCTGTAGCATATTATCAAGAATGACTTTTGTCTAATAAATAGCATCCCAAAACATCAAAGACATGTATGAATGATAATTCCAATTTTTTTTAAAAGCGTGTCCAGAACTAACCAGGCTTGGGACACTGATCAATCTGTTACCTGGCAGTGACCTGATGCTCCCTATGGTAACTATAGGGTGGTAAATGTGAGAGATAATAGAGGGACAGACCTGATACTAAACCAATGCCTCAGGACACCAGAAGAGTCGGAGGAATGACTCCACTGCATTGGATGGATCTTCTCTGAAGGATATGAATGACAATTTCCCAGGACAGATGTGAATGACACGTTGTCTGCCCTATTGGAAAGAATCCCCAAACCAATGAGATTGGAGATCCATTGAAATAAAGGAAACCTGCAACCAGAGTTACTTCCAGTCTCCTTGAGACCAGAATTTTCCAGGCCTAGTTTGGATACCAAAGCAGCCTCCCTGAGAGAACTCTGACCCAACCCAAATTCAAGTTAAAACCAAACAGAACAAAAATAAAGAATGTGGCCAATCAAACAGCTCTCTGTATATTGGCCATGGCTCTCACTTCCTTGTTCTATCTCCTATGTCCTGCCTACGCCGACTACATCCTTGGTCCCTTACTTCATTAATTGTATTTTAAGATCTCCCCATCTCATAAATTACTGTGGACCCTACACAGAGCCCCTTGAGATCTTCTTTATTCTCACAGTGGTTGCTGATAGTTATTATATATTTTAATTAAACCAAGCAAGTGAAAATATTCCCAGGATCACACATATAAACAATAACTTTCTAGCTGCTTTCATTATCCCTCGACCTACCCCCATTCCTGCCTGAAGCAGCTGACTCACTCCTCGCTTCTCTGATTTCTTCCTGAGACTCTCAGCCCACGCAACTGTCATTAGCTGTTTTTTCTCTCTTGTTCTTCTGCAGAATTTTCTTCCTGCACCCATTGATACTCTGAAGAAGCAACCTTCCCTTCCCTTCTCTCATCTCTCCAGAAAAGTTAAATACATGTTAGGATCACTAGAGTAGGGAGCCCTTTGAATTACCCATTTGGGTTTCTTTGAAGTGCCCCCTGGTGGCCTATCTTTGCAAAGGATGTCAATCTATAAAATCAACCAATGAGCATTTATTAAGCACCTATTATCATGTGCAAGGGTCTGGGCTATGCACTGAACATATATACAGGTATCCCTGATATTCCCTCTTTTTTCCTCTTGTGTATTCATTCATTCCAGGAGGGTTTGGATTTGCTTGGTTTGGGGTTTTTTTGGTTATTACCACCAAAAAGTTGTAACAAAGCATCTTCAAACCTCTATTGGTGTATTCCATTCTCGGCTAATCAAGCAGTTCTCCCTTTGTGATGCTTTTCCAGGGCTGTCAAACTGAATCAGCAATATAGTAATTTTTTTAAAGGGACAAAAAAAAATCTTGTATTTTTATTTAGACTAAATTACAGCTAGATTTCCGTTATTAGGAGAACTCTTAGACCTCCTTCTTACAGGTGATCTGGCCCATGCTCCCACTGGTACTTTTGCCCCCTCCCTCCCGTCCCCTGGGTGCCGAGACTGCTCTGATGATGAAAGGTCAGCAGCAGGCCTACCTTTCCAGTCCACATCAAAGGAAGTCACTAGGCCCCCAGACAGCTCCTGCCTCCACACTCAGGGAACAAGGAGTGGGTGTTTTTAATTACTTTCCATGCCAGCAAGTGGTCAGTTCTAGGAGGAATTACTCATTAAGCTATTTTTTTTATCCCAGAAAAAAAAAGTCCTTCTGGTTTCAGAACAAACAGTAGCTCTCCTAAGTATTTGCATTTGGAATCATTGGCTAAAATTAAGCCCTTGTTCACTAAACATTTTTAGACAGAGTAATTTTTAACTCCTGCCATATGATAAGTAATCTGTTCGATTAGTAAAAAAAACCACTCACCATATTTTTACTTAGAATAAATTAAAGTTTTGTTTGTGCCTTATTGGAACACAATGTACTGAAGGTGGCAAAGTACTTCCATAAATACAATACATATATGGAATTACCTCCTCATCCTCTTGATGGATAGGTCACTCAGTAAGCAATTATTTATTGAGTGTTCTTGTTGCTGTTCATTTTTTTCCAGACAGGTCCAACTCTTCATGACAACACTTGGGGTTTTCTTGGCAAAGATACTGGGGTGATTTGCCATTTTTATTCATTCTTACAGATAAGGAGACTGAGGAAAGCAGGGTTAAAGGACTTGCCCAGGGTCACACAGTTAGTAAGGGTCTGAGCCCATGTTTGGCCTCAGGTCTTCCTGACTCTAGGCCCAGTCCTCTATCCACTATAATACCTACCTGCATTTATTACATACCTCCTACAAATGAAATAACCTTCATGAAGTGCTTAACACATAGAAGGTGTTTAAAAAATGTCTGTCCCCTTCACTTCCCTATATGCCCTCACATTGTGTTCAATGCTGAAGACAATGCAGAGATGGTTTAGATGCTATTCCTACTCTTGGGGAACTTCTAACAGAGTGCTGGGGATGGTGCCTACACAGATTAATGTTGCACAGAGTACAGAATGATAAACGCTTAAATGCCATGGTTTGTACAAGAAGCAAAGCCGTAGTGGTAGGATATAAAAGGATGAGAACAGGAGGTGGTAGGTAGCTGAATTTGGCTCAACATAGAGCATGTGAAGGTGCATTGATGAGTCCTTCTTGGGGTCTCCATTTTGAGGTGGGCCTGAGGTGGACCATCCTTCAGTGCCCTCCTACCCTTGCTTCTGACATTCCAGACTTTGCTACCCTGTCCCTATGCAGGTTTCTTCACCCTCCCCCATTGCCCACTTCACATGTCCATTTCCTTTTGCATTCTATCTTCTCCTATTGGAGAGTAAGCTCCTTGAGGGCAGGGGCAGTCTTTTCCTTGTATTTGTATCCCTAGTGCGCGGCACAGTGCCTCAATAAATCCTTCTTGTCTTGCCTTGCCTGGAGGAAGCAGTAGGAAATGAGACTGGAAAGGTAGGCTAGAGCCAGGTTCTCGAGGTATTAGAATGCCAAGATAGTATACTGGTCTTTTATTGAGCTGGAAATGGGAAGCCCCTGAAGGTTCTGAGCAAGGAGGTTACATGATCAGATCTATACATTAGGAAGTGTATGCGGGTGACATTATGAAGGGATTGTGGGAGACTAGATATAGGAAGATCAGGTAGGATGAAAGGGGTCTGACTAGGGTAACGGCTATGTCCAAAGAGAAGAGGGGAAGGTATAAGAGATATTGTAGGCGCTGAACTGACAGGACTTGGAAAATGATTCAAATGAAGAAAAGATAAGTTTAAAAATGAGTTCAAATGACTAAGGGAATGAGGGTAAATAATCTACAGGAAAAAGACATTGGGAAGGGGAAGGATTGAAGTAAACTTGAGGTAAAGCCTTTAGTCTCGATCAGCTATTTCAGAGCTACCTTTTCCTTTTGACATCCTGAAAATCCACCCTTCTTTGTACTTTTCCTATTTCTGTTGAGAACATCACCATCACTCAGGTTCACAATCTCAAAGTCATTTCTGCTCTTCATCCCCCCCCTCACCAGCACCAGCACATCACCGATCAGATGCCAAGAACCACCAAGTATAACTCTATAGTATCCCTTGTATTTATTCTAATTTCTACACTCAAATGACTACATCTTGCATAGACTACTGATCTTCTAATCTGCTTCCTTCCCTTCATCCAAGCTCTCTTCTCTCCAATCTATCTTTCCTATTCCCCTAGTCTGCAAAATCGGGATTCCTGGAGCAGGATCCAAACATGTCATGTCCCTGCCCAAAAAGCCTCAGGTGCTCCCTATTGTGCTTTCAGGACAAATATGAACTGTTCTGTCTGGCACTTTAAAACCTCTCAGGTCTGGCCCCCGACCTATCTTTCCAGACATTACTTTCCTTCACAAACACTCTACACTCTAAGCAAGCTGGATGGCCTGTTGCAGTTTCCCACACAGGACATACCATCTCTTGCCTCTGTGTCTTTGTAGAGGCTGTCCCCTATTCCTGGAAAGCACCCCCTCTTCATGTCTGCCTTGCAAGATCCCTAGCTCCCTTCAAGATTCAGCTTCGGTGGTGTCTCCTCCATGGATCCTTTCCTCATCTCTCCAATTACAAAATAGTGTCCTTCCAATGACAAAAACAGAAAATCTTACTTTGCATGAATAGTCAATTCCGCTATAATACAACATGTAAGTATCTAAAAATCCCCATGCTTTGCAAAATCACACAATAAAAACCACAGGTTTTATAAGGAAAATGGGGTTGGGGCACAATACTCAATAACTTCATTACACATTAAAAGGAAAAAAAAGATAGTAACCTAATAAAAATGAACAGAGTTTTGTACATGTTGAATGGTGATGAATACATAAATACTGCAATGGTAGAGTCTTGCACCACCCCCAACACCCAGAAGGCTAAGAAGACAGCACCTTGGGGGCGGCCAGGTAGCACAGCGAGTAAGAGCACCAGCTCCAGTGTTGAGAAGACCTGGAGATCGAATCTCGGGCTCAGACACTTAGCACCCACCCAGAAACACCTGGTCGTGTAACCTTGAGCAAGTTACTTAACCCCAATTGCTTAGGGGCGGCCAGGTGGCTCAGCGAGTAAGAGCACCGGCTCCAGTGTTGGGATGACCTGGATCAAATCCGGGCTCAGATACTCAGCACCACACCCAGAAACACCTGGCCGTGTAACCTTGAGCAAGTTACTTAACCCCGATTGCTTAAAAAAAAAAAAAAAAAGAAGACAGCATCTTTCAGCCTCAACTCCAGTGTACAAACCACCCACCACTGAGGTGGAAGATGAGGGGTCAGGGTGAAGTGAGGTGTAGACCATCGCTTTTCAGCCACACCTCCTGCTACACAAAACATGCAATAAATATGGCTCCGTTCCTTGGAAGAGAATGTCAAGTTTGCTTGTAGAAGTGGACATATGAAGGTCTGAAGCTTTTGAGTTATTGTGAAGTGGTGGGAAGGTGGTAATTCGAAATCGGGAAGAAAGTTGTAACACCAGACGTGAATAAGAGTGCTTCTCTTAATTCTCCCAAAAGAAATCGAGCACAAGCAAATGGGAAATGCACTTATGCTCAAATTGTTCCCCAACATCCAATTGCATTGGAACAAATTCTCATTTTCAAAACAACTAACTTGTTTTATATTTACATATCTGTGTTCATCTTGTTCTCCCCAATAGAATGTAAGCGCCTTTAAAGGAAAGAGTTATTTGATTTTTGTCCTTGGCTACTAGCACATTCCTTGAATATAGTGGGGCTTGTTGGATGGATGGATGGATGGATGGATGGATGGATGGATGGATGGATGGAT
>NW_027185612.1:10384774-10471615 GCF_028583685.1 Petaurus breviceps papuanus | reverse complement strand
GATGGATGGATGGATGGATGGATGGATGGATGGATGGATGGATGGATAAATAAATAAATGATTGAACTGATGAATGAGTGAAAACAGGAGCTCTCGGCAATCCAAGTGATGATCTACAGAAATATGTCAAGATACATAAGGTACCACTTTGGAGATGGAAGGCTCAATATTCATCATCTCTCCCTCTAGGGAGGGAAGGCAGAGAATAAGAGGAGACATGGCGTAAGTAAAAGAAGAAGGGAGGGGCAGCTGGGTGACACAGTAAATAGAGCACCAGCCCTGTAGTCAAAAGGACCTGAGTTCAAATCCAACCTCAGATACTTGACATTTACTAGCTATGCAACCCTGAACAAGTCACTTAACCCTGATTGAAGCAGCAGAAAAAGAAGAAGGAGAAGAAGACAGTCAAAGGGAAAAAGAAAAGAAGGAAGAGATTGAAGAAAAAGGAGATACAGAAACGAAATCATAGGATGTCATGATCAGATCACCACAGATTAAACTGCTGAGAGAAACATTAGAGGTCATCTTATCAGAGGATCATAAGAATTGTCACTGGAAGAGGTCTGTGATACAATCTAGTTCAACTCTTTAATTTTACAGATAAGGAAACAAGTTTAAGGAGAAATGATTTTTCCAAGGTCTCACAGGTTCTAGATAACAAAACCAAGATTCTATAACAGGTCTTCTTGCTCTAAATTCAGTGTTCCTTCTGCTAAAATCAAGACAAGACAAGTTTCGATAGCAGAGTGTGGGGAAGTCAGGAAGACCTGGATTTTTTAATCCTGTCACATACACTCAGCTGAATGACACTGGGCAAATAATTTCAGCAGAGACTTAGTTTCCTTATCTGTAAAATGGGGATAATAGCATTTATCTCATTATTTAGAGGATCACAAAATTAAGGTGGGGGTTTTTTTTAACACTTTGCAAACCTTACAACAATATACAAAGCATCCCAAAAATCTAACTATAATTTTAATCTTTGATAGACTTTTTAAAAGATTTTTGTGACAATTCATATAAATATTGGCTACCAGTGTTTCACCATACAATTTTGTCATTTGACATATATAAAAACTAAGGACCAAAGAGGTGAAATTACTTGTACCCAAGGTCACCCAGCTAACTATTGGCAGATAAAGGCCTACATCCAGAGAGACAAAAAGAGAATTTGAATATCAGGAATATAGTAAAGTTCTATTTAATAAAGATTCTTCATTACATAAATTTGGATACTGAGTTATTCTCTTGGTAAATTATTTAAATATAGTACCATGTCATACAATCCCAGGAACATGCCTGCATACCACACAAAATCCTGCTGTCACATGCTTAGTTACTGAGTAGTTATCAAAATGGCACTACCCCAACATTGATATTGGAGGATCATGACAGGAGTATTCAGCAACTACTTGCTAATTTACTGGTTATATAGGAACTAGACTGCAGTCGGGTACTTTTTCTTTGCTTAAAATAAATCAAAGTTTTTAACTGTCCCTGAAAAAAATAAACAAACAAGAAAAGGTCAACTGAGCCAGGATGTTTTCTTCCTTCCCCAGGTTCATTTATACCATCAAGTTTCACCTGTCTATTGACTTAGGTCAGATGGATATGGCCAAAAGATTTAGTCAATACCATTTACTGCTTGGTTAAAAAAAAATCTTTTTTAGGTTCTTCCTCATGGACCTTGGAGATGTTACCTAGTGCCCTGCTCTGGATTCTTAAGTGTAACATCTAACCTTCTAAAATGAACCTGAGCTTGTTGGGCAAAATTTTTCTTTGAGAGTTTTTCTCATAAGCAAAATTCTCAGGAGTCTTGAATTTTCCATAGACTAAGTTCCAAATTCCTTTCAAAATGATTCCTTTTGGGAGGTTCTCTAAGGAATACTTGTGACTTCAAGAAATCTAGTCCTGCTACTATTCTGAGAAACAAAGGGAAATCTACCTACCTTAAAGTCTGATTTAAATTTCTTATTCTTCTTTTCCAATTAACATTTTTAATAATAACAACACTAGCACCATGGTTTCTGCCTTCTTGCTTCCTTTCTAAAAACAAACACCATGTGTCTGGTGTAAATGCTTTCACTGGGTGGTGTCTCTCTGTTCTACCCCCTCTGTTTGCCTTCAAATAGAATAATATAAGTATTAATGTTGTCACTTCTTATTTCTTTGTGTTGGTGTTAAACACTCACACAATGATTCTATTCCTCTTTGTCTCTTGCTCTAAAAGGCTCCCCCATTGGATTCTGAAGGTCACTTCCTGCTGGGGTCCTGGACCTGAGCCATTATGAATTCTATTCATTTCTTGTTTCATGGCCTCAGTTTTGTATCTGTCTTTGTTGGTCCCTGTGCTAAGGGCTGGGCTCTAGAGTAGGGAGGGTGGCCAAGTTGTGGACTGTTGGTATATCAGGGAGTAATGTGACCCGTAATCAGATATGACTGTTTCCCAATGGTTACTCATTTTTCCTAATTTTATAGGAAGGTCTCTGATTTATGCAAGTGCATGATTGTTGACACAGTCAATAAAATGTAAGTCAATGCCATAAATGTGGCTAATGAGAGATGTTTTTTTTTTCCCTTCCCACCCCATTTGCTTCGATTTTTCCTACTGCATAAGGAAACATATTGTTGGCAAAATTAATGAAGACCTCTTAGGAGGTGTTCAGGACTGAGAGTAGGAAAACATTCGGTGAGGGCGACAAACACGCTCTCTTAGTAGAAGGACTCAAGCAACCATTCCAAGGAATGACTTGCAGAAAGGTGATAGGCAATGGATACCCTGGTCTCTGCTCTTCTGAGAAAGTAGTGTACTGCCAAGCATTAAGAAATGGCAAGGCATTCCAAGTGGAGATGAAGATGCCATTAGTTGGAGGCAGAGCTGGAGGGAGAGCCCACCTTCCGTGACAGAGAAAGAGAAAACAGAAGTGATTTCACTCAAAGAGGAGCCAGGCTAGGCTGGCCCAGTACAGGAGGGCATGGATGATCAGCAAGCCAACACTCATTAACACTCCCATCTCTCATCCCAGCTTTTGTACTGTGATAAAGAATTAGGTTTAGCAAATTAGGTGAGGGAAAGGGAATTTGGAAATGACACCAGAGATGATTGATGATGCTAATAAGCCCTGGACCAGGGAGATTTCCCATCCCCTCCCTGCTGCCACCACTATCCCCTCCTCCCCCCCACCCAATCTCATATACCTCACCCTCCCCTCCTTTCTCATACACACACATATTTGCACTCAATTGGGTGCTCAGGCAATCTGGTTTCATTCACAAAAAAAGAAGGGCATTACATGAGAGAAGAAAAGAGGGTAGTGCTTGTCTTTTACCTGGAAAAACAGGGATGGGGTGGAGGGTCTTTCCCAAGGTGAAGACTGCCTTACAAGAAATTGATTCAAAGATGGGGAATGGCATTGACTGTGTCGCCTTGGACAAGTCCCTTTACCTCTTTGGACTTCAATTTCTTCCTCTGAAAAATGAGAGAGTTGAACCAGATGACTTCTGATATCCCTTCCAACTTATTGTACTCTTCAGTGCTCACTCATCCTATCTATCTCCCATGCTCACTCTAAATAGAATGGGAGAAGAGGAAATAATAAGAATCAATATGGAATATGATGCTTGGCCCAGAAACCTCTCCTCACTCTACCCCTCAGGTATTCAGCATAAGTATTCACAGGGAGGGTGTTTCTATCTCTCGTACAGACTTCTACCCCAAAACATAGATCATTTCCAACAGTTCATTTCTCAGTTTCCTCTGCTCAAGGATCCCTCTGGCTTCTAAAGGCAAACTCCTCTGTTTTAAAAGTCCTTTTATAATCTACATCTAACCTCCCTTTCTAGGCATATTGCACCATCTTCACACACACACACACACATACACACACACACAGTTACAGCCAACCTAAAACATCCCAGCTGCCGGACGCTACATTAGTTTGCACAGGTTGTGTTACTAGGTCAAGCTTCCTTCAAAGATCAGCTCACAAACCACTTCTAACAAGAAGTTCATTCAGATTCTCTCCCCTCTCCCAATTGTTAATGCCCCCTTCCACCCTGGGGAAATTACTTAGCTGTTTCATATTTACTAACTTGACATATTCATCCCCTCCAATAGAATGCAAGCTCTTTGAGGGCAGTGAAACCCAGTGTTTCATGGGGCATATAGGACATGTTTAATAAATACTTGTTGAATGAACAAATGAAAGCTACCGAATATAGATATACTGTAAAAGGTGATCTTGTGAATGGCCCAATTGGCTGCTGATAGGAGAGACAAATTAAAAGTATTATACTAAACACCAAAAAACTTGATTTTTGTAGCCAGATTGAAATTGCCATGTGTGGAAAGTGTTTTGTAAACCTTAATATACAAATATGTTGTTCTATAACAATTAAATGGATACAGGGCCTATTTTGTTCTGCCTCTGACACATATAGATTATGTGACCTTGACCAAGTCATATAACCTCTTAGTTTCCTAAAAAAAAAAAACTCTCTAGAACTATCTGTAGAGCAGCAGCTCATCTATATTGGTAGAGGGAGTTGATTAATGGAAGTTTCCCACACCAATGAAAACATAGGCCCATTCAAAATCTAGTCCCTGACCCATCATTCCTCCCCCAAAAAATAAATAAATAAATAGTAGTGATTCTGGGCTTTAAAACCAAACTGACTATAAAATAAATCTTATTATGCCATTAATTTCCATAATAAAACAAGAGACGTGGTATCATGAGGAAAATTTTTCCAATAGGCTGGTTTCATTCTTTCATTCAATTAAAATTTACTAGGTACCTAATATGAGCATAACATTGCATTTGGTGCTGAGTATAAAAGCCTATAGCAGCTGCTTAGTTCAAAAAAGGGCTTCACTCTTCCTCTTGGGATTTCTCTCCTAGCACTTTCTTTGTGCCTGGTCCATCTAATCTGCCTTACACTTATCTGCTTATTTTCCTTATCTCCTCCAACTAGATTTGAAACTCCTGGAGGGCAGAGACCAAGTCTTAATCACTTTTGAATTCACTCAGCAGCTTTGCAGATAGCAGGAGGCTAAGTCTATGATGTGTATTGAGTTGAATGAAAACACAAAAAAAAGATAAATTAAAATCTGAGGCAGTAAATTAGTACCAGATGATTGATGCAAAACAAAACATCCTATTAGAATTTAAAGCAAGAAGAGCTCACAAGTCTAGAAAGACGAGGAAAGGGCTCCCAGTACTTGAGCAGAGCTCAGGATTTTTAGGAAAGAGAGGGGAGCAAAACTGCTGAACAAAGGCTTCAACGTAGAAGTTCAGTTCAGACTGTGGGCTCAGAAGAACATAAATTCCTTCTTTCTTTTTGTCTTTGTGCTCCCCACTGCCTAGCACAGTAGAAGACCTATAAGAGACAATTAGATAGATAGATAGACAGACAGACAAGTAGATAATTTATTAAGTGCTTACTGTATACCAGGCACTGTGCCTGGTATAAACACTGGGGATATAAATACAATTGAGGCAGTCACTGCCTTCAAGGAGCACATTCTAATTGGGAAGACAATATAAAGTAAGTGGCTTGTATGTGGAACCTCCAACAGCATGGTTTAGAAATGACTGGGAAGTATCACAGAGGACTAGAACCAGGCAAAATAAGGTAAAAGCTTACCTATCAGGGCCCAGAATCCCAGGAGCAGACAGTAAGGTGTTGAGCATATAATAGGCACTTGATAAAGGCTTGTTGGAGTGAACTATATTTATAATGTAAACACTGGAGAGCCACTGAAAGGATTTGAGCAGTGGAGTGACATAATGAAAGAAGTTTGGGGTGAAGATCTGGTTAAGATGGTCACCAGACACTTAAGATAAAGCTTCACACTTTGTCTTGTAGTTATAGCTCCCATTTGGTGTTTTTTTTCCTAACTTTCTTAACTGCCTTTTCCCCAGATTTTTCTTTCAACTACTCTACTGAGACACCATGTACCAAGGATTCAGTCATTGTCCCCAAGGCTGTAGCATCCCTCATCCCTCAACTCCACACTCACAACTTCCAGAACTTTGTAATCATCCACTTTGCTCAGACTGATGAAAATGAAAATATTAGTGCATCACTGACTTCGGTATCACATACCAGCAATTAAACCTTTTTATATCATCTAGCTAGGAAATGCCTTAAATATAAAGCTTTGTCTTCTATAAGGTAAGTCAATTTATTATTTTGTCCATTCTATATTCAATTCAAAATCCCATATATTTAGTACATAGAATGAAGAATTACCATTCAGATTTGCAGTTTTTTAAGGGACAATTGCAATGAAGAGCCAGCATGCCTCCTCCCACATCAGCACTTTGGCCAGAGCAAGTTCAGAAAGAAGGTGACCTCTTGGTAATCCCATTTTAAATGAATGACTAGAAGTTATTAATTCAACTCCCCTGAGAGTCAGTGGGTCACAGTTTCATTAACTTGTTTAAGAAATATTTATTAAGTCCCTTCTTTGAAAACGCAGATCATAGGTCCATAGATTCAAAGCCCTAAGGGACTTTAGAGATCACCTATTCCAACCCTACTCCTGGAGGAAATAAAGTTTGGGGGATGAGAATGGGAAGTAACATTTATTAAGTACCTACTTTGTGCAGGCCCTCTTTTAAGTGCTTTACAAATATTATCTCATTTGATCATCACAGAAACCCTCCAAAGTAGGAACTGTTATCATCTCCATCTTACAGTTGAGGAAACAGAAGCAGGCAGAAGTTGAGTGACTTGCCTAGGGTTACATAGCTACTTGAGGCTGGATTTGATCTCATGTTTTTCTGGCTCTACACCAAGGATTCTATCCACCGAGGCACCTAGTTGCTTGAGAGAGGTTTAATGATTTGTCCAAGGCTCATAATAGTAAGTGGCCAATGTTAGGTTTAACTTCAGTTCTATTGATTCCAAGATCATCCCTTCAGGTTCAGTGCTTTGTCATTGCTTCTTACATGTCTGATTGTTCTTGGAGCAAGGTAAGGCCAAGTCCATGAAACTGCTCCATTTGGCCAATATTCTGCCTCCAACTGTAAGGACAAGTTGGAAAGTAAGGATGGAAATTCTATGCTCATCCTCTGAAAACAACTGCAGCTCAGTTTTCCTCACCTTGTCCTCTCTCCCTACCCAGTATCCATCTCCCAATATTTTCAATAAAGAACAACCCCTGCAGTTGAAATGTATGAATAGGTAGGATGGCAGTGTATAATATACATAGTATGCGTTTAATAAGGTTTGCTGATGAATTGATTGGTAAAGCACTGAACTAGGTGGGAATCAGGAGACCTGGAATCCAGTGTTAGCTCCACCAATAATTCATTATGATCTCTTTTCTGGGTTTCAGTTTTGTCTTCTGTAAAATTAGAAGGATTATCTCAAAGATCTAATATCCTATGATTCTATTAATAATTGTCCAGGGGAGCAGCTAGGTGGTGTAGTGAATAGAGAATTGGCCCTGGAGTCAGGAGGACTGAGTTCAAATCCGACCTCAGATACTTAACACTTACTAGCAGTGTGACCTTGGACAAGTCACTTAACCCCAATTGCTCTGCCCTTCCCCCTACAAAAAGCATAAAATAATAATAATAATTTTCTTGAAATTTGGAGAGCTAAAAAGTTTCACATAGACTAGAAAGCATCTTACAGTAGAAGATAGGAGATCAGCATAGCCACACTGCTACTTGTGTGACCTTGGGCAAATCAAATAAACTCTCTAAATCAACCAATCCATAAGCAAGCATTTATTAAACACCAGACACATGCAGGTGCTCAGGTTACAATGACAAAAGTTAAATATGTTCTGGACTCAAGAAGCATATATTTTCTATCAGAGGAGATAACAAATATACCCATAAGCAAATACAAAAGATATATAATATACAAGATAATTGAGGGGAGTGGGTACTCATTTATGAGGTGGTATTTGCACTAAACTTTGAAGTAAGGAATTCTAAGAGGTGAAGGAAAGGAAGAAGTGAATTGCAGGTATAGGGGACAGACTATACAAAGGCAAGAAATTAGGAGACAGAATGCTGTGTTTAAGGCTAGCTTGGTGGAGTGTTTCCTTACTAGTAAAATGGAAGGTTTGGCCTCTATTTCAACTCCAGAATACCATGGTGTACAAAACCATTGTTTCATGCCTGAGAAAGATTGAATCTTGGTTTGAGGCAAGGCAAATGAGCAGTGTTATGGGAAGAATACTGTAGGTAGAGTCAATCAACCAATCAACAAGCATTTATTAAGCACTTACTGTGTGCTAGATGCTGACCTGGGTTGAAATATTGGTTTCAACACTTAATAGTCATATTTTGAGTCACTCTTTTTACTCTCCCTGAACCTGTTCTCTTACCCATAAAATGGGGGAAATGGTAGCTGTCCTGCCTATCTTGGGCTTGTAATGAGCATCAACTATGATACATCATGGAGAGTACTTTGTAAACTACAAAGTGTTACATATGTATCTAGTGAATTTCTGAGCCATTCATGTTGTTAAGGGGCTTGTCCAACTGATTAGCTCCTGACTTGCCCTAAAGAAGAATATAAATAAATGCAGAATATAGAAGAATATAAATAAAGCTAGGACCCACCCCTCCTGATTGGTTCATAGAGGGGGCCCAAATTCACTTAACGTACCATATCCAGCTGACTTCAGACCAGACCATGCTTTACATATCATCTAGTTGTCCTGCCCAGCCATTGTCTCGCCACACATACCACACACACCCCCCTTCCCATCTTTGCTCTGGGAAGCAAAATCAAATCAATACTGCCATTGCTTCCAGAAAGGATGTCAGTGGACACCCTTGCAGAACCACTTACCATCCCTGCAACATCCCAGACCCAAGCATCACTATTCCACTGTCTTACTTGCTCTGTTTTCCCCATTAGACCTTAAACTCATTAAGGGAAGAGGCTACCTTGCTACTATATTCATTTCTTCATGAAATGATTTTCATTCATTCAACACAAAACAAATTAAGCCTCTGCA
Source organism: Petaurus breviceps papuanus (assembly GCF_028583685.1). Classification (NCBI taxonomy): domain Eukaryota; kingdom Metazoa; phylum Chordata; class Mammalia; order Diprotodontia; family Petauridae; genus Petaurus; species Petaurus breviceps. Next base: position 10,462,626 of record NW_027185612.1, on the reverse strand, counting down.
CCAGAATTCAAGTGGGCAATAAAGGAATACCCTAATAACCGTCACTAATTGTTTTCTGGTGAACCCAGATCTCTCCAAATTCTTTAACGTCTAGAAAACTGGCAATAGTCTTCTGGAATTAAAGGAGAACAAGAAGACAGATGAATAAGGAAAGGAAGGGAACAAGCACCTACTATGTGTCAGGCTAAATACTTTACAACTATCTCATTTGATCCTCACAAAATCCCTGGGAGGTAGGCATTATTATTAACCTCTTTTTACAGTGGAGAAAATTGAGACAGACAGAGGTTAAATTATTTGCCTAGGATCATACAGCTGTTAAGTGTCCGAAGCTAGATTTGACCTCAGGTCTTCCTGACTCCAAGCTTAGCACAGTGATACCATTTAGCTACCTCCCTGTTGGCAGACTGATGCCACTTTCTCATCATCTTCATCGATTTCCACTATTTTTTTACAAAATCATGAAGTAGGAGATGTTTATTCACTGCCTTCCCCCCTTCCCTTTTCTAAACCAGCTGCCTCTTGGTATTCATTATACTTATCCTAGCTCAGATTTTCTCAGAAGCATTTTGATTTTTAGACTCAGGAGAACCACTAAGTCCTTTTTCTGACATTGACTAGTTCTGTGACTAAACATAAGTCACTTCAATCAATCAACATTTATTAAAGACCTAAAGGCATATCTCATTGTATTGCACTTCACAGATATGGAATTTTTTAAAAATAGAAGGTAGGCAAGTCTATAGGCACCATTTTTCCAACATGTGATCATATCATGCCTCTTAGCCTACCATATCCACATGCCATATCATCACATTTTGGTCATTCTCGTAATACTTCAAACTTTTTCATCATCATTACTATTATACCTATTATGGTGATCTACGATTAATGATCTTTGATGCTACTATTATAATTGTTTGGGACTAAGACAGTGAACTTAATAAATGTTGTGCATGTTCTGACTGCTCTACTGAGTAGTAGTTCCCATTTCTCTCCCATTCCTTGGACCTCCCTATTTCATAAGACACAACAATATTGAAATTAGGCCAATTAATAACCCTACAATGGCCTCTGAGTGTTCAAGTAAAAGGAAGAACCAATCTATGTGTCAAACTTCATTGTTGTCTTATTTTAAGAAATTGCCTCAGCCACCCCAACCTTCAGCAATCACCACCCAGATCAGTCAGCAGACATCAACACTGAGGCAAGACCCACCACCAGCAAAAAGATTATGATTCACTGAAGGCTCAGATGATAATTAGCAATTTTTAAGCAATACAATATTTTAATTAAGGTACACACATTGTCTTTTTAGACATAATACTATTGCACACTTAATAGACTGCAGTATAGTATAAACATTATTTTTATATGCGCTGGGAAACCAAAAAATTCATGTGACTTGTTTCATTGTGGTGGTCTGAAACCAAACCTACAATATCTCCTACATATGCCTGTGCTAATACAAAAGGCGGTAAAAGAAGTCCCTGACCTCAAGGAGTTTATAATCTAATCTCTGAAGTTCAGGTTCCTGGAAAATTGGAAAAATAATGCCTTGCACTGCCTATTGTGAACCTCCACCCAATAAAAGCTTACTTTCTTACTTACTGTGTCCTATTCATCTCTGTCTGAGCTAATATAAACAATGCATTTTAGCCTGGGTGTCAATAACTGATGGCATTGTGTGTCACTTACCTACCATCCTCCCCAAATGGTACATGAAATTTAATATTTTAATGCACCTAAAACAGCTCTGACTCAGACCAGGGATGTATTTAATAGGCAGAGTCTTTGAACTATACAATGGACAAAGTGATGTTGCCAGCAACTTCCTCATTCTTGAGGCAGAAACCTTCCCTAAATCTATAAATTGTAGTTTTTCCCTTAATCTCTATGTCATGAGCCCTGAATTGATTATAGGAATCTTCCCACCCATAGGCTCCTCATAGTTCTCATAGAACCCATAGTCCTCGAGAGCAGATACTGTAGGGTTTCTTTCCTCTGTTGATTTTGGATTTGGGGGGCTTTCTTTGCATTCCTAACATTGCCTAGACCACACCAGGCACTTAATAAATGCTAGTAAACTGACCCATCATAGGAATCTGGATAATTATCCAAGATAACACACAAGAAAACAGAGACTCCCAGAAAGGTGAATCCAACCTGTCTCTCTAGGTCTAAGTTCTAACTAATGTTTAGTCCCATCCTGCCTTCTGATTCTGATATGATTAGATTAGTTCCAGAATAACCTAGAAGGTGAGAGGGTCAAAAAGTATGTCATATTTGGACTGACTGAAGATGGCAGGTAGTTAGAAGACTTAGGTGAAAACATGAGAGCAACACTGAAGTGTCAGTCAGTAAACAAGAATTAAGGGCTGAATATTGGGGATTTTTTTTTAAAAAAGCAAAAATATGGTTCTCTGTCCTCAAGGCACTCACATCCTAATGAGGAGGGAGGTTAACTTATAAATAACTATGTACATACAAGATGTAGAGAGAGTAGACTGAAGGTCAAAGAAGTTAGACTTAAGTTTGCTTCACCTCAGAGAATAAAACTAAGAGGAATAGTTGAGAGTCAAGGAAAAATTAATCTAAACTTGATATAAATCAAGTTAGGTCAACAGGCATTTGTCAAGCTCTTACAATGGCCAGGCACTGTGCTAAGCCTTAAGAATTCCAATAAAAAGAGAAAGAGAGTCCCTGCCCTCCAGTAGCTTACATTCTAATGGAGGAAGGTTGCACTTAAAAGGCACCTGAAGGGGCAAAAGGGGGTTGAGGGCATGGTAGACAGAGTTCTATGCAGATGAGTCAGCAGCAACACCTGGAAAGGAATGAAGACAGGGATGGCCTGGGACTCTTCCTTAGAGGGAGGGTCTGGGAGAAGCCAGCCAATCAGAGGGAGAGGCTGCAAGAGCTGAGGATACTTCCAAGGTGAGGAGTCCAGGGGTGGATGAGCTTCTAGGGTGAAAAGGTTTCTATGGCATGATAGACAAAGTCCTATGGAAATGACTCAGCAGTGTACCTGGGGGTGAGGGTGCAGGGAATAAAGGAAAAACTTCCTCAGAATAAGAAATATCTGAAATTGAAATGAGCTGCTTAAGGTCTATAAACAGAGGCTGAATGATTGTTAGGTATGTTGAAGAAGAGAGTCTTGATCTAGAATAGGATGGACTTGGTCCCCTCCAACATTTGGATTCTGTAATTCTGTGATTAATAGTAATTGCGAGTCTCTATATAAAACCTACTATGTATCAGGTACTGTGCTAAGGTGCATTACAAATATTAATTCATTTAAACCTCACAACAATTCTAGAAGTTATTATTATTATATATAAGGTGTTATTATTATTCCCATTTTACAGTTGAGGAAACTGAGGCAAACAGAGGTTAAGTGAATGGCCCAAAGTCATACAGCTGGTAAGTGTCTGCATTCACATTTGAACTCAGGTCTTCCTGACTCCAGGACTTTCCATAGATGTCACTCTGTGATTCCTAATTTAGCTTCATTTGAGCAATGTTGGTTCCAGAAGGGAGAAAACAAGTCCAGTTGGTCATTTCTACCACCACCACCCTCAGCTGCAAAATTGACCCTCACATCCAGGAATACAAACCTAACCTTCTTTGTCTTTAGAGTCTTCCATTGAAATAGATCCTGGCATGGCTATAAATAGCAAAGTGCCAACTTCCAAGTAGGGCACCTTCTTTGCAACAACCATTGTTCCAACCAACCAATATCAACCAAATAACGGGACCAATCTCTGCCGGGGAACCTTAGTGCTGGGGCTTAAATTTGTCCCCCTAGGTGAGAGACAGACTCTTTGTGTAACAGACCACTCTCTGTACTGCTACAACTGCACCTACAACTCCTACTCAGTTGTCCCAGGATTCTTAGTAATGGCTCTGTTCTCTAACCCTCAAAATTTTGGTGCCCCAACATTGACTCTTCCTTGCAATAGCATCATGAGGTTTTGGAAAAACAACCTGTCTGATTCTACAGGACAAAAATGAAAATAACCTTGCCCTCACCCCTTCCCCTCTCTGCCAAGAAAATCAATAATACTGGGGCAGGGGGAAGGGGCATGGTCAGGCCTATGAATTTACCATCCTGATTAGAATCCCTGATCTGTTCTGCATTGACAATTCTCCTAATATCATCTGGACTCTCTGTTCCATCTCTTTCCCTTCAGGCTTTTTACCTAAAGAACCCAAAGCTGTGTAGGGGGGAAAAACAAGAATGATGATTTCCTTCTCAAGCCATCCCAAAGGGTGCCCATCAGTGCCAATCTTCTTCTTTTGTGTACCAGGATGCGATCAGAAGCACACAAAAGGTGTTTAATCCCACAGGCTGTGTCAGGGACCCAGCAGGTCTCCATACGAGGCCCATTGTCTGGCCGCACACACTGTCTGCCTGTCACTGGGCTGCACCCTCACAGGGCATAGCCTCTTCCCCCCTTCTCCTGGCCCACCCTTCCCTGGCTCCATTTTCTTCTGCCTTTTAGACAGGTCTTTAATAAGACCCTTTCAAGTTCCCTTTGTGTCCTCCCTCATGCAGAATTTCCAGTGGGCATTTGTGAATTATCCTGGCTACCAGAGTCGTGTCTTTCTCTGGGAGTTGGGGCTGAGGAGTCAGCAGCAGGCAGTGTCTGTCTTGCCTTGTGCAACTTCTCTGGCTTCAAAGGGCAGAGGTTAATTGTTTCAGCGTGATGAAACACTGGGATCAACAGCCCCTTGACCTCAATCTGTGCACACACCTGACTGGGGCATCACTCCTTACCCTGACAACAATGCCACAAAGCGATTATCACTAAAATGCAGAGAGGGATGAATGTTATAGTTAGAAGAGGTCCTAGAACCATCTAATCCAGGGGTGGGGAACCTGCAACCTCAAGGCCACATGTGGCCCTCTAGGTCCTCATGTGTGTCCCTTTGACTGAATCTAAACTTTACAGAACAAATCCTTTTATTAAGGGTAATTATTATATAACATAATAATAAAATAATAATATATCAGGGTAATTAAGGATAATTATTTATTATACCTTAATAAAAGGATTTTTTCTGTGAAGTTTTGAGTCAGTCAAAGGGACACACATGAGGACCTAGAGGGCCACATGTGGCCTTGAGGCCACAGGTTCCCCATGCCTGATCTAGTCTGAGTCCTATGTTTAACAAATAAGGAAATTGAGGCCCAGGTAAATTAAGTGTCTTGCCCAAGGTCATACAAGTTGGAAGTGAGATGGTCAGGATTCAAAACCTGCTCTCCTAGAGGGCAGAGACTGTTTTTTACCTCTTTGTGTCCCCAATACTTAGCCCTGTGCCTAGCCCACCTTAAGAGCTTAATAAAAGCTTGTTGACTTGACTTGTTAACTAAATTGGACCTTCAACATAGTCTTATAAAAAGATAATAGAAATTGCTAGCATTTTTATAAGTGCTTTGAGGTTTGTAAATCATTCATTTGATACCTACCACAATGCTGGCAAGTATCCTCATTTTACTGATAAGAAAACTAAGACCGAGGAAAGTTAGGTGGATCTTCCTGACCACAAGTCCAGCACTCTCTCTTCTGCACCACCTAGCTGCATCAGGTAATATTATCCCTGCATGACAAGTGAGGACACTGAGGGAGGGGCTTCACTTTAGGAAGCATCAGTGTGATGAGACAGAGACAGCGTTAGCCTTACCTTCCACAAACCTGGACTTGTCTCCTCAGCCCTGCTCTGTGCTAGATGCGGCATCAGACAAAAATCTTAAGTCCTCTGAGCCAGTCTCCTGATCTGTAAAGTGTGTGGACTACCTGTTCTTCTTACTGAAGGATCATTGTCAGGAGTGAGATATTACACGTGTAAGAGCTTTGCATCCTGGGATGCAGAGTACAAATAAAATTGTTGTTGTTGCTATCATTGTCCAGAGTCTCCCAACTAATTTATAATATAGTCAGAACTAGAACCCAGAACTCCTGACCCTCTCCCCCTACCCCTAAGCCAGCTCTGTGCACTACACCATAAGGTATCATAAAAAAGATAGAAAATGCCATGAAAAATCCAATAATGTTGGTAAATCATTTCAGTTTCTTTCCCCCCTTTCCAGGTTTATTGAACATCATGCCCCCTCATACACTGTCTTCTAGCCAAATTAACTTGCTGTTCTCTGAAATCAATAGTTGATCCCCTACTGCTAGGCCTTTGGACAAACTGCTCCCCTCCCCAAGCCTGAGATTCACTACCTTCTTGCCTCTACATCTCAGAATCCTTAGTATCAGCTCATCTACCATCTTAACCTTTACTCCTCCCTCCCATCTCTCCAAAATATTATGTGTGTATTTATCTATTTACCTATTATATCCCTCAGTAAAATATGAGCTTCTTGATGGTGGGGACTGATTTTAGTTTGTCTTTGTATTCCTAGTGCCTAGCACCTAAGCCTGATAGATGTTAATTAAATTTTGTTGAATTTGATTGACTATAGATGGATAGGACCAGCTCTGAGGGGCATTAACTGTTGGAGTTCAAAGAGAAAGGAGAAAGTAGCTCTCACTTCACAAAGATATTATAATATATAAAGGTACTTGAGTTCCATAGAAGAAAAGCACTATATCAATGCAGGATTGCTTTGTACATACAAATGACACATTATTATTACTTCTGAGCCAAAGCCTTCCCTATCAGCCCCATAATCTCTTGAGGCAGATAGAGCAAAGACTCTTCTGTTAGCTCCTTTTCTCCTAGATGGAATCAACTTATCCAATTCTTGAGTGATCCTATTCTCCACAGGTGCCCCTCTCACCAACCATCAGCAATCCCTAATCCATGGAATAGATAACAAAAGATATTAATAAGTATTTACTAATAAACATCTCCACCTCCTTTGTCACTAGATATGTCTTCTCCAGTTAAACACCACAAAGCTGAAGGATGTAAGTTGTAGCCAAGTGATCCCCTCATTTCCTCTGTCCTTTATTTTTCCTTGACTCCTTGAAAGCATTTTACCTGTCTTCTCCAAAGTTGCCTTGGATCACCTTAGGAAGGTTTTGTTGGCTGTCGTGTCATTCTTTTAACTTTTACCTTGCATTCCAGAAAGAAAACCCTACTTGCCCCTCCCTATGTCTAAAATGCCACCCAGTCCTACCTCCCCAATCTTGTACTTATAGAAGAGTTTTTTTTAACAATATATTTATCCCTATTAAATTTCTCTTGTTAGATTCGATGCAATGTTTTGTCCTAGTATGACTTCTTTTTGGATCCCCAATATGTTTTTCTCAGCATTTTAACTATCCCCTCCCAAAGTTTTTTTCATCTACAAATCTGATAAAAATGCCTTCTAGATTTCCATCCAAATAATCATTAAAAGTATTGAACAGAATAGGGCCAAGGGCAAATCCTTATGGCACTCTGAGAGACTCCCTAGGGCTTACATTAATCACCAGCATTTGCGTGCCCTGAGAGATTGGGGAATGCATAGAGATAGTTTACCTCAATTTTAGCAAAACATTTGGTAAAGTCCTTTTTGATATCTTTGGGTAACAACATGGAAAGATGCCAGTTTTTAATTCACCTAATCCTATTATCATTCAGACCATATCTCTCCCTTTTGTTCACAGTAATAGTTCTGGGCAAATGCCTTGCAGAAAAAAAAAATAGACATACAGTGTGGTATTCCTCTTATCTGATAGTCTAGAAAATTAAGCTTAATTGTCTAATCTGACTATTTTCTGGATGAACCCAAGATGGCTCTCTGTGATCACCACTTCCCCTTCCCAAGAGCTCACAAAACATTCCTCTTAAAAAGCATTCTAATAAACAGAATATTTGAGATAGTAATAATAACATTGCAAAGAAAAACAATTTGAAAAAAACTGAACTTTGCTCAGTGCAATAACCAATCACAACTTAAAGACAAATGGTGAAACTTGATGCTCACCTCCTGAAAAAGAGATGATGGACCCAAGATATGGGATGCAACATAATTTTTGGACATTTCAAGGATGAGGGTTTGTGTTGCTTGACCATACTCTTTTGTTAAGGACTGCATTTTTTCTTCAGAGGGAGAGGGAAGAGTTGAGAGAAGAGGGGAGCTCGTGGTGCTGTTGAAAGAAAGAAAAAAGAAGAAATAAAGGAGGGTCGTTGAAGCCTCTTTTAAAACATACAAGAGGAAACTCAGAGGCAAATGCAGATAATTAGGAAAACCTTGAAAGTAACACGTTGAGGGGTGGCCAGGTAGCACAGCGAGTAAGAGTACCGGCTCCAGTGTTGGGACGACCTGGAGATCGAATCCTGGGCTCAGACACTCGGCACCACATCCAGAAGTAACTGGCCCTGTAACCTTGAGTGAGTTACTTAACCCCGATTGCTTAAAAAAAAAAAAAGTAACACGTTGAATTTACTTTATGTACTTTTTCTGCAGCAAGATGTGCACAATACAGGCATACCTTGTTTTATTGTGCTTTATTGCACTTCTCAGATAGTGTGTTTCGTTGGTTTTGTTTCCATACATTGAAAGTTTGTGGCAACTCTGCACTGAGCAAGTCCATCAGCAACATTTTTCCAACAGCATACGCTCACATTGTTCTTCAAGGTCATGGTTTTTTTTAATTCTTACAATATTTCAAACTTTGTCATTATTATTATCATATCTATGATAGGGCTATATGATCTTTGATGTTACTATTGTAATGGTTTGGGGATACAATGAACCACACCTAGATAAGACAGTGAACTTCAATGAATGTCGTGTGTGTTCTGACTGATCTACCCACTGGGAGTTCCCATCTCTCTTCCTTACCTTGGGCCTCCCCATTGCATGAGACACAACTATATCAAAATTAGACCAGCTAATAACTCTATAACAGCCTCTAAGTGTTCAAGTGAAAGGAAGAATCAATCCATGCAGCAAACTTATTGTTGTCTTATTTTAAGAAACTGCCACAGACACCCCAACCTTCAGCAACCACCATTCTGATTAGTCATCAACACTGAGGCAAGATCCTCCTCCAGCAAAAAGATTATGACTTGCTGGAGGCTTAGGTGATAGCATTTCTTAGCAATAAAGCATGCTTTAATTAAGATATTATTGCGGTTTCATGCTGTGTTGTGGTGGAATCATCTCAAAAATTCCATCATACCACCACTATTCCAAGTAGAGACATTTACTGAGATTGACATCTCTCACCAAGTGAGCTCAGCTCCAAGAGGAACCAGCAACTTCAGAGAAATCAATATGAATTTTTATAGAGTAAAGATGCAATTACATAACAGAAATTATGAATATTAAAGAGGCAGGAGGGGTTTGTGAAGGGATTAGGTAATAGAAGAGGGGTCCCAGCCTCAGTGAAACTTCACATATGATTACCCACAATGCATACAGAAAAACCCATGGGGGGATATGTATATATGATAATGGTATTATAATATACCTCTCAACACCAAAAGTTCACCTAAAGGATAACTTTTGCTATTACTGTGCAGGTGCCTACTTAGGAAAAGTCTCTTCTATTGTTTTGGGGTCCACATCCTGCTGGGCATCCTTCCTGGTGGTGCTTTCTGATTGGCTGAGTATTGTGGTCCTGTCTGAGACTAGATGGATGTGGTTGTGGTTGAGTGTATGGACACACCTGCTGTTTCTGTGGGAAATATGAGGACTGGGTCTGGGGGCAGTGGCTAGCTAGAGGCAGGGGCTGGGATGCCATCACAAGGACACACCTGTTGTTCTTTGAGAAATAAGAGTTTATGGACACACCTGCTGTTCTGGTGAGGCCGTGAGGTATTTATAAGGAAGTCAGGATATTGAGTGGGAGCCAGGTAGGGAATAGCTAGGTAGACCAATAATATCACTGCCATTCAGTGAGACCTGGAAGGAAGTTAGGACATTGGGGCTGGAGGCAGCTTTATTAGTATTCCTTCAGCATGTACATTGCTTTTTTTAGACATAAGACGATTGCACACTCAATAAACTCCACTAGAGTGTAAACATAACTTTTATATGCACTGGGAAACCAAAAACTTCACGTGACTCAATTTATTGCAATTCATTGTGGTGGTCTGGTATATCGGAAGCATGCCTGTGCAGAGATTATTGGTTTCACCCAAATTCACTTTTTGCCACTTCTTTGTATTTAGTAATATTATTTTCTTTGTTGTTAGCCAAATTAAGAATAAAACATTAAATGATTAAAGAAAGAATTTAAAATTTTGCTAGAAATTTGAAATCAAGCTCACTGGCCCATGGTTTGAAAATCCTATTTAATTCTGAATTTTGAAAATAAATTGGGGAGATATCTCATCATTTCTAAACCTGCAACACTTTGCTCATTTCCTAGATTTTTTTCAAAGGCCACCTATAGTAGCTCAGGAATTACTTCAACTAGTTCTTTCAGTATCTTGGAATGCCATCCATTTGGACCCAGGTGTTTTTTTTTTAATATCATAGTTTATTGTAAATTTCCATTCTCTACCAATTGTCTGATGTTTCCCAGGCTCAAGAGTTTTTACCTTGGTAGAGAAAACAGATGAAGAAGGATATAGAATGTCTACCATCTGAACTAAGAGAAACAGCCAGATTGTCATTCCATTGAATTAGTCTGTCACTATATCAATCTTGAACAGACACTAGAGAAGAACAAGCTGAACCCAGAACTGAATAATAAATTGGATTGTACTGAAGAAATAATATAGCACTTCAGATTCTGAGCTTCTCTTTTGAGTGCATGCATGCACATGTGCACATGAACACACACAAAAAAAACCATTTTTACACTACTGTTCTTTCAGTGATGCTTTATTTGGTTTTAAATCATGAAATCCAACAATCCCCTAAAAATCCAAAGTGTGAATGACCCATGGAACAACGCAAAGGAGGGATGCATGGTAGGTTTATGTAGGTTGCAACTAATTGCCAGCAATGACTTACTCATATGCAGCCTTGTCAAAGATTTAATGTAGGAGCTATATGATCATAACAGGAAGTGGTTCTGTCACATAGCAAGAGCATAAAATGTCCAATGGACAATTCGCATGGTGCGTTGTTATCAATGCAATCAAAAAAAGACTTAAAGAGCTCTAAAATAATAAGGATTTCCATACCATATCTTTTTCCACTTCAGCCACCAACACTATCTCCTCTTTATCTAAATCTTGGTCTCTAGTCCTGATAGACCTTATCTTATCTGGATTCAGGTCTCTATTACACTTCCTCACCAGCCTCTTTCCAGCTCCTAACTTCTTGTTATATGTTACATTCGAACATAAGCTCCTTGAGGGCAGGGACTATCTCGCTTGTATTTGTACCTCCAGCTCTTAGCCCAGTGTTTAGCACATAGTAAATGCTCAATAAAGTCCCTCCCTATGGAGGATTTATGGGAGAGAATGAACAAGAATCCCCCAACATGAGAGGGCACAGATAGGCTGTGGCCTGTTGGAAAGAGTAGCCACATTGCCACTGTATCATGGCTCCACCGAATTTTTATACTATACCAAAGAAAACAAAGGTGAAAGAAAACTTGAGTCCCCCCTGTCACCCATTATCGTTGTCCCAGCCCCCCTGGGTAGTCCTGGTCCTTCTCTGATGTTCCTCTTGTCTCCAGCATAGATTCTTTTCTGTTGTCCTTAATTTTCCTCAGTAAGTCTCGTCTTGTTCTGGCTTTCAGGTTCCTGACATGATTCACACGGCACCATTATCCTCCTTTGTTTCCATGCTCAGTTACCTGCCCTCGTTCCTATAGTCTGCATATTTCCTCTAGTCTCTTTCGACAGCTCCCTTCTTCCCTCCTCCCAGTTAGCATGTGTTTGTGCTGCCAGAATTTCATTTCTGAGAGCTTCCCATCCCTCCGGAGCTGCCTTCCCCCTGTAGAATTTTTAGGGCCTGTAAAATCTTCAGCCTTTCTACCTAGGTCACACACTTTGAGATGAGGCTTGTGTTTGGGCTTCTGGCTCTCTGCCAGAGAACCATGTTGAAGGGTACACCATGTGAGAATGAAAATAAGAAAAGAGAATTGGGAGGGGAGGAGGGGGATGGGAATAAGAAGACCAGACACTTCAAGTAAACATTGAGAGAAAATACAAGCTTGCCAGCTTGACTTGGGGGTTGAAAATAATAGGGGTTTTAACAGTTAAAAGGTTCTAAAAAGGTCATTATGCATTTAGCAGTGAAGAGCAATATGAATTTCTAAGCAGCAACATCTGGAAGATCAAAAGAAATCATACTTCAATCACCATGAAAATCTCTGCTCATTACACACAATCATATTTAGTTATTAATAGACATCGGCTAGACACTGACATTTTACACATTTCATCCCAAGATGCGCCAGGGACACTTCTGGCATTTAGCTTATCATTTTCATCAGTGTCTTCCATGGATTGACCGATCCGACCCCAAAATCTCACACTGTCACTCATCATAAGTGAATTTATCAACATGTACGTAATCAGAATACACATGAGAGTTTTAACTGTTTGCATACGAAATTACTTCATTCTTCATGCTTAAAAAAAAATTCAATTTTGCATAATAAATAATGATAAGGGCCAGTTGACAATTACATAGGTGGGAGTAGTTGGTGGCAATGATTGGAATTTAAATCTGCCGTGTGAATGTATCTGGAGGTTGCTTAAGTAATCAGCCTCAGTGGCTGATTCTCTCCATTGTTAGAGGTTAATACAAAAGCTCTCCAGCTCATATTAGAAGCAGACTTAAACTGCAAATTGGCACATATCCTATTAGTATTTTCCTCCTATGACATATTCTCCAACTGACTTAGATACACAGTCAGGCAAATATTAAAATTAATTGGTCCGTTATTTTTAATGCAGAAGAATAGTGGCCTGTCTCAAAAAAAAAATCTTTCAGTCACACACACACACACACACACACACACACACACACACGACTCCAAACAAATGGGATGGAGAGCCCTGCCTACCATCACACAAAAGGATAGCATCACCAAGTGGCGGATCCTCCCCCAAAATAGCTTGTTTTCCCTCCCTGGGGAATATTTTGGGAAACCAGTCCCTTTGGTTTCCTGGGTGATTTCGGGTGTGTAATAATTGTATTAAAGAAATAATGAGAACGAGGCTCATTCTAGGTTTTCCCAAGGACAACCAATCACAGTTGCTGGTGTGATGAGGCGCTGCTTCAGACAGAGATGTGATTTTACTTCTAATGACAATTATTTTTGGACTGAATTATAATTTAGTTCATTAATTAGATCTGTCACTGCATTTTCTAATCGAGTTATAGCATCCTCTGATGGCCCTACCAGAATTATGCTATTCCCCCTGTTACTCAACAATGAGGCCCCTTTCTTTAAGAGGAAGAGGTGCGAGCACCAGATCTAGGGGTGGTGGTTAGTGGTGGCTCCTGGGGAAAGTTTTCCAGTGGTTTGTGAGCTCAAAATTGCCCAGTTCAATGACATAGTCCATTGTATTGCTATATCTCTAAAAAGACCAAAAAAAAAAGAGGAGAGCATCCTGAAGAATTAGCCAAAAACTAATTTTGTGTGGTTTCTACATTTTGAATTGAAAAAATATATGCACATATCCCTAAATGAGGCCAAGCACTCTTTTCTGTAGATTACTCAATTGTCTGCAAAGTGAAGTCATACATGCTGTTCAGTTCTACACTGACGATCTTAGACTACCCCATCTTATCTCCAACATTCGTTATCTTATCTGATTTCAATCATTTGAATATATTAAAGATTGCTATTTTCCAACAGAGAACTAAATAGCATCTGATCACCCTATTACAAATATCTGCTAGAGAAGTTTCAAAGGTGACCCCATCTAGGAGAAAGAACACTGGACTTGGAGTCAGAAGACCTGGGGCCAATTCAGCTTCTGCTATTTATTGCCTGTGTGATCTGAGAAAAGGCCTCTCACTTCTCTGGCCCATAAGGGCAGATAGGATTCTAGACATGACACCCAGTCATCTAAATGAGAAAATTGTGCCAATCACTCTGAATGATTGGTCTATACAATCCCAAGTATCCACATCTTTGGAAATATCCCTAGGAGGGGCAGGAAATAATCATTACTAAGAGCCTTGTATGTATCAAGCACTGTATTAACTACTTAACAAATATTATTCCCTTGGTCCCTCCCAACCACCCTGGGAGGTAGATGCTATCATGATCCCCATTTTTACCATTAATAGAACTAAGGCAGACAAAGCTTAAGTGACTTGCCCAGAGTCACACAAGTGAGTGTCTGATGCAGGATTTCAACTCATCTTGCTGACTCCTGGCCAAGTGTTCTATCCACTTGACCACCTGGCTGCAGGAAGGGCCATTTTCACTCTTCAGCCAGACATTGCATCCCAGTAGACAACTATTGATTTTGATTTCTACAAAGTGTCTGGTACAATATTCTTCAAACAAGGGGTGTTCAAATATTGCTTTGATTGCCTAACTGACCTCTGGGTTGAAAGGAAGGCCAAAGTCAATGGCTGGCTCCTTCCTGGGACCTCTTTGATATTTTGACCACATAATAATGAGGTCAGAAAAGCATTGATTTAGAATTCAAAGTGACCTCAGAAGCCATCTACTCCAATTCCCTAATTTTTCAGATGAGGAAACTGAGGCATAAAAAGGTTAAATGATTTTCCCAGGGTTAAATAGCTTATAAGTATCCAAGGTGAGATTTGAGCCAAGGTCTTTCTGAATACAAGACAAGTGTCCTATCCACCACATCATGCTGCTTCTTCTGACTTTGGCAAGTTCTGACCATTCATTTTTGATTGATTTGATTTGATGAAGTATGTTTAAAAACCAATAATAATAATCTGAAAACAGTTGAACTGGATAATGTCCCAAAATAGATTCTTTTCAGTCAAACCATTCAGTTTGACAGCTAGGTGGTACAGTGATAGGGAACTGGGCCTGGAATCAGGAAATCCGATATCAGACACTTACTAGTTTTGTGACCCTGGGCAAGTCACTTGAACTTTGTCTCCCTCTGTTTCCTCCATGATAAAATGAGGATGATAAAAATAGCATCTTCATCCCAGAGCTGTTTTGAGGATCAAATGAAATAATATTTTAAAATGCTGAGTCCAGTAGGTGCTTAACAAATGTTTATTCCTTTCCTTTATCATTCTTTTAGACTCAGTGAGCCGAAACAGTATTAGATAGTTACAAAGTCTCCTATAATTCTTACCTCAAATACCTGAATTATTAGACCTTATGAAATCATAAAGTGACTAAATATATTTCAGCTTAGGTCCCTATAATAGTAAATTATATATAATATATAAGAGTAAGGCATTGAGCAACAGACAAAAAATTGGGGGAAAAGTAAGGGGTGTAGTAATCATTAAGACTATAAAAAATACCTTCATGAAAAATAAAAGATTTAATTCTGGGAAGCTAAGCCACCAGAGTCCTGTACCTGAATAACTTGTGCCTGGAGTAAAAGGCCAATTTTTATTTTATGTAGGGGCCCTAGACTTGTGATTTAATCAAGGGGGAGACTTCCCAACATGGAAACTTCCTCCACTAATGCAGACTGGTAACTCTCCCATGATTTATAGTTTTAGAAAGTTCCTTGAGGCGTGAAGAGGTTAAGTGATTTGCCCAAGGTCACATAGCTGTGACACAGTGGATAGAGCATTGAATCTGGATTCAGAAAGATGTAAGTTCAAATCCAGCCACAGACATTTAGTAACTGTGTGACCCCAGGCAAGTCACTTAACTTCGGTCTGCCTCAATTTCTTCAGATGATATATGAGAATAATAATGGTGCCCACCTCCCAGGGCTGTTGTGAGGATCAATTGAGAAAGGATTTGTATGTAAAGCACTTAGCATAATTTCATTCCTTTCTAACTCCAAGATTGGTTCTCATTCCACTACAGTGTGATGCTTTATGATCCACCGATAACACCATAAAAACAGAAATAGTAATGTAAACCCCACTAGGGTAACTCTTTGAGAAGGCAATATGAGCATAAATACAATGCTCAGGACCAGCTCTTGGCAAAGTTGTGTCCAGGGAACTTGGATCTCATGTGGTCCAAACCTCTCCTTTTATAAATATGATCCAGAAAGATTTTCCCTTGTCACACAGTAGAGACCCCCTCATTTCACACCGACTTTTCTTTCCACTGTACCAGGCTTTCTCTACTGAGTTTGCTTCCCCATGAAGGATCAGGCTTATAACCCAAAAAAAAACCAAAAAACCAGAAACTGGGGATAGATGTGATCCATCTCCATCATCAGCTCCTTTCCCCTGAAGCATCACAACACTATAGATGGTTCTCAGGTATATAGGACCAGATGCTGGTGAGCCTCAGTGGAAACAAAGCCAAGGGTAGGTTTCAGGCCCAGGAACAGTTTGGATCTATTTCTAGCACTATTCAATGCAGTCTATCATGATTTTCATTGTTCCCACACACACACACACACACACACACTTCCTTTCTTATTTTTACAATCATTTATTAAAAAAGAAAATAAAATAGACCAACATTCCAATGGTTTTCATGGAGCCATCTAGTCAATCAAGCTTTGCCCAAGCACAAATCCTGTTACAATGCTACCAGGTTCCAAATAGTCCTTTACTAGAGATCCTATCAATCCTAAGATGGGAGGCTCTACCCAAATGGATCTTTAAAATGCTTTGGTACTTAGGAATGTCACATTTGACTCAAGAGCCATTGCCTCCCCCATCAACATCCTTTTAAGAAAGCCAAAAAATAGCCAAATCATTACAACAAATATCAAATCTTTCCCCATTTAATTTGTTTATGTACAAGCAGTGGGTGGAGAACCTCTGCTATGGAGATTGATAAAAGAATGGCCCCCGGATGTTTCACTATGCAACATTCTCATCTTGTGTAATAGAAAGAAGAGAAAGGATATTCAACTTAAACAAGGTCTATTTGTAGGACTTCCTGTCATTTAAAAACAGCATTAAAAATTATCACTCACCCCACCCCCATGCCCAAGTTATTTCTGGCAAAGGCCTTTTAGCATTTTCACGACTTCCTTTAAATCACAATCAGGAACACATAATGAAAATGACTATGGAGCCCAAAATGCGCAATAATGCTCGTGTTGGGCATCACTTGGGCATGCAGGAGGCAAGAAGTGATCCAGAGTAGGTGGTTCTATGGCATTTTCTTTCTGCAGCCAGAAGTCAGCATACAAGTTAAATGGAATGAAAATACCCACCTAATTGGGCAGATGCACAGCTAATTAATCACTTAATTTAACCCACTTAGTTTGGCGAGAGTAAAAATGTAACCTGACAGTTAGGATAGCAACATTTGTTAGCTCTTCTAGAGCTTAAGAATATCCCAGTTTTAATATTTCTCTGTCTCTACAAGGTTTTAAAAAGAGCTCACTGAATTAAAGCAAGAGTTGGAACTAGGGTGGGGCAACTAGGGCTTTGCCTCCCGTCCTTCAGAAGAGTAGAAACAACAGAGTTTGATGCCTACTTATAACAAGAATATTTAATTTATAAGGGGCGAGAGAGGAATGTACTTGGAGAAAGAGAAAGGGGCAAGTAGAATAGTAACCGGTTAGTTATCTCACACTAAAGAGGCAAGAAAATACTTTTACAATGGAGGGGAGGAGAAGGGAGGTGAAAGGGAGTGAGGGAACATTATTCTCCTCAGAATTGGCTCAAAGAGGGAATAACATACATACTCAATTGTGCATAAAAATCTGTCCTACCCTACAGGAAAGTAGGGGGGGAAGGGGCTAAAAGGAAGGGAGAAGTGGTGATACAAGGGAGGGCTGATTGGTGGAGAGGGTAGTCAGAAGCAAAACACTTTTGAGAAAGGACAGGGTGAAAGGAGAGAATAGAATAAATGGGGCGAGGCAGGGAATAGGATGGAGGGAAATATAGCTATCAGTAGTAACTGTGAAAAAAAATTTGAAGCATGTTTCTCTGATAAAGGCTTCATTTCTCAAACAGAGAACTGAGTCAAATTTATAAAAATAAAAGCCATTCCCCAACTGATAAAAAATCAAGAGATATCAACAGTTTTCTGATGAAGTAATCAAAGTTATCAAGAGCAAATGAAAAAAATGCCCTAACTCAGCAGTGATTGGAGAAATGCAAATTAAAACTATTTTGATATACTACCTTATACCTAAAACCTGTTTGGTTAGCTAATAGGACAGAAAAGGAAAATGACAAATATTGGAGGGGATATAGGAAAAATGAGAAATTAATACATTGTTGGTGGAGTTGTGAACTAATCCAACCATTCCAGAGAGCAATTAGGAACTCTACCAAAGGGCTATAAAAATGCATATTTTTTGACCTAGCAATACCCCTACTAGGTCTATATCCCAAAAGAGATTTAAAAAAAAAAGGAAGAAGACCTATGTGTACAAAAATATTTATTGCAGCTCTTTTCTGGTGACAAAGAATCAGAAAATGAGAGGATGCCCATCAATTGGGGAATGACTGAACAAATTATGCCATGTGATTATGATGGAATACTATTGTACCATAAGAAACGATAAACAGAATGCTCTTAGAAAACCCTGGAAAGACTTACATGAGCTGATACAAAGCAAAGCGTAATATGTACAAGGTAACAGCTATATTGTAAGATAGGTGTGAGTGACTTAGTTATTCTTAGTAATACAATGATCCAAGACAACTCTGAAGTTGATGAAAAATGCTATACATACCTAGAGAGAGAACTGATGGTGCACAGATTGAAGCATACTTTTTTACTTTCTTTATTTTTCTTGAGGGTTTGGTTGTTTAGGTCTTTTCACAATACGACTAAAATGGAAATATTTTGCATGATTCTACATATATAACCTATATTGAATTGTTTGCCTTCTCAGTGAGGGGGGTAGGGTGGGAAGGGAAGAAGGGAGAAAATTTGTAACTCAAAGTTTTAAAAACAAATGTTAAAAATTGTTTTTTACATGTAGCTGGCAAAAAAATAAGACTAAATTTTTTAAAACAATACTTAATATAGAAAGAAGATCGTGTACTAAATAGAGCTGCTTCCCATCTTTCTCCCTCCTAGACCTCACACCAGTGTCTCAGAAATCTTTTTTGTAGCCCTTTCCACAAGGTGGCATTCCACCCAATCCCCACCTGAGAGTTTTTTAAATGACCCTTGTCTGGTTCAAAAAAATTCCTGATTAAACTCTAATTCAAGCTACCTGTGGTGGGGGGGGGGGGGGGGGGAGAAGAGTATAATTTTGGGAGGAAGCAAAAAGAAAATATGACATGTTTGAGAGGCACAGAGATTATACTACCTTTCCCCCCAACCCCACCTCTAAAAAAAGACTTCATATTTCATATATGTGTGTATATGAAATATGAAGTCTTTATATTTTTATATATTTTGATATAATTATATTTTTATTTTTTTCTTCGTACCTCCTGGAGGGCAAGGATTATTTCGTTTTTGTCTATCTCCTCAGCACACAGTAGGTATTTAATAAATATTTGTTGGTTATTTAGGTGATTGAAGCCTTTGGAAAAGCATAAATCCATACTCTGACCCAGACCCCTACCTGGGCCACTATTTTGCTGCTCTGAGCCCCTAGTCTCATGTGTAAAATTGAACTGATAAAAAAATGCAGACCTATTATTCAGAAGGATTGTGAGTAATGAGGGTAAAAATCATTCTTGGGCTCTCTGCAAATTTAATGTTATATAATTACATATTAAACAAGCTTTATTAAAATTAAGTTCTATGTGTCTATTCCTAGCAAGATAGATTAACTAGTTATCTGGCCATTAAAAAGCGTTTGTGGTCATCAAAGATCTCCTAATTATCCTCACATTATGTTTAATGCCAGTGCCCAAACACTGGATGATTAGAGGTCCCGTCTACACTGAATACTGGCAACATCACCTTAAAAGATAAAGAGGCTCTTTGAGTCCCTTTCATGGTTCAAGTGAAAGTAAAAAAAAAAAAAATGAATGTCTTAGAAGTCCTGGCTCACAACTCTCCTCCTACTGGAAGCCATAGTCAATGAACCAAGCCCTGGAAAACACCAGCAAAGATGGCGGAGAAGGAGGATGCAGTAGAGTGCAGCTCTCCCCTACAACTACTTCAACAAAAATATAGAGAGAAAATCAAGGAATAATTGAGAAATTCAAGAAAAAAAGAAAAGCACCACCTGTGGTTTTTCCAGTCCAGCATAAAGAGATGCGGGTCTGCTGAAACTGAGGATGGAACCTAGACAGGAAGACACCACCAGAATCTCTCACCCCTCCCTCTAGCAAAGGGATTGAATTGAGACCTGAGGGTGCGTAAAGGGCAAGAAGCTGTACCAAATCCAACAGGAAAGGGGTTTGGTACTATGTAAGGAGTAGGAACGAGAGTAAACAGGCTCTGTCCTGATGGTCAACTGCCAGCATTGGTAAAATGACTAACTGAATGGAGAGGGGAAGTTTTGGGGGATATTATGGTGAGGAAAACAGCTCCTGAGGTCTAGCCTGGTTACCTGAACCATAATATTAGTTCACCTTTATCTAGTATTTTCAGGTTTTCAAAGCCTTTTAAATATATTTTCTTATTTGCTTTTGTTGTTGGTAAGCCATTTCAGTAGTGTTCAACTCTTGGCGGCCCATCTGGGGTTCATGACAAAGATACACAAGTGCTTTGCCATTTCCTTCTCAAGCTCATGTTACAAATGAGGAAACTGAGGCCAACAGGGTTAAGTGACTTGCTATAGAAATGCTTGTTTTGTTCCATGAATTGAAAATAAATTTTTAAAAAAAGAAAGAGATGGAAAAATAAAAATATTAAACATCAAAACAAAAAAACTACCCCAGAATTGTATAACTGCAAACTATTATATACATATAAATCTTAAAAAAAAAAAAGAAAAGTGACTTGTCCAGGGTCACACAGCTAATGTGTATTAAGACTGGATTTTAACTCACTAAGAAGAGTATTATTGACTTCAGGCCTGGTTCTCTATCCACAGCACCACCTAGCTGCTCTGGAATTGTGTAGACCTGAGTTCAAATTTGGCTTTAGACAGTTACAACCTGTGTGAGCTACTCACTTAACCTCTGTTTGCCTCAGTTTCATCAACAGTGAAATGGAGATGATAGTAGTACATACCTCACAGGGTTGTTTTGAGGATCAAACGAGATAATATTTAGAAAATGCTTAACATTATGTCTGGTACATAGTATGGAGTGTATTAAATATTCGCTGTTACTTTAAGAAAAGTTCATATGATTTTAGATTTAGGTCTAGAAGTGATCTTAGAGGCCCAAAGAAATTCCCTTGTTTTATAGAGGTAGAAAGTGATGCCCAGAGATTAAGTGGCTCACTCAGGCAGCAAATTGCTAGCCTGAGATTTGAATCAAGGCCCCCTGGCTCAAAATCTAGCACACTTTTTATCCAACCACATTGCCTTCTATTGTTAAGGGACTCTTTTTGAGGCCAACCAAGTGTAAACTTGTCCTCCAGGCAGCACAGTGGATAAATCTGGCCTCAAACAATTACTAGTTGTATGACCCTGGGGAAGTCACTTACCCCTGTTTGCCTCAGTCGCCTCTCTGAAAAAATAAGATGGAGAAGGAAATGGCAAACCATTCCAGTATCTTTACCAAGAAAACCCCAAATGGGGTCATGAAGAGTCAGACATGACTGAGAAACATCTGAACTCAGTTATAAAACTGAATATTGAGCCTTGTCATAGATAAAGATGCATTTATCAGTTCATTTTTAAAAGATCTCCCTACCCCCAACCCTGCAATATCTCCTTATATAGAAGTCAGTTCCCTACTTCTTATGGATATTAAGAAAATTGGACTAGAATGAACTCCACAATCTCTTCCAAGAATGAGATTCTCTGATTCTTTATTTTCTAAGCACTGAGACTGTAAAGTCAAAAGCTTAAGACCTTTGGTAGGGAAGGAGTAACAATGAAAGTGAAATGTCATTAACTGAAGGTTTGGGAAACCGTGTGAATATTGCCACACAAGGCAAGGAAGCATCCCTGGGGGCTGAAAAGACTGCTCAGGCTTCAAGATCATGCATGCTCCCATGATGGGCTAAAACCAGAAGGACCCAAAAGTTTCAATGGAAAACCCCTTGCTTTGAGTGACCATGCTTGCAAGGGCAGAATGGATCTGTTGTCTCTACACATCAACCTGCAGCACACAATGTATTTTTGTCACTATGAATAGCATTTTTAACCACTGAGTCAGTCCTACAAATAGGAAAAGCAAATTAACACATGATTTCTACAGGATCACACTGAACAATTGCCTTCATTTTGTAGCTGAGGAAGTTGAAAGTGGCATTGGAAAGGAAAAATTCTTTAAGTTCCATGAGCTGATGGTTAATATATTTGTAGCACCTACCCATGAGCTATCCTCCCCATTCCCATTCACACTGATGAATTGTGTCCCCTGGGGTGAGTACTACATCCCCTCAGGGCTCTAGGTTTACCCCTGAAGGGCCAGCTCACTCTATTAATTTACCCACCACACATATCTCTACCTCTTTAGTAAGTCTCCATTAACACAGTCCTCCTCACCTTCCAAGCAAAGCTTCCAGCTCCCAAACCTGAACACCACTTACTCACTCATCTTCTCTAGAAAGTATAGGCCCCTCCATAGGTGAGCACCAACATGGCTTTGTAACAAGCCCTAGGGATCAGCTGGATTCATGGCAGGACTTTGATAATATCCTGCTAGAAATAGTCTTCTGTAACAACCATTGCTGGAAATGACAAAGAAAAGCACACCTTTGAACACCCCTTATATCCCTTATGCAGAATTCTTTTTTTAATTTTATTTATTTTATTCTGAACTTAAAAAGAAAAAGCATTTTTATAACATAGTAGAATGGGGGGGGGAAGATGATTGCATACGAAACTGCAAATCTTTTGTGTACAACTTGCTATTCCTTTTAAATAATGATGTCCCCATATAACCTTTTTTTTCTTCCCTACCCTGTGGCCCCCACCCTAGAGACGGCTTCCATTAGATACAAATATGTACATATATGTAAAGCCATTCTATACATACTTCTATTTATTAGTTCTCTCTCTGGATGCAGATGGTGTCTTCCTTCATATGTCCTTTGTAGTTAATTTAGGTATTCATAACAGTCAAAATGACTTAGTCATGCCCAAAGGGCTGTAAATAATTTGATACCCTTTGACCCAGCAATACCACTTCTAGAGTTGTATCCCAAAGAGATCATAGAAGCAGGAGGAAGACCCATATGTACAAAAATATTTATAGCAGCTCTTTTTGTAGTGGCAAAGAATTGGAAATTAAGGAGATGTCCATCAATTGGGAAATGGCTAAACATGTTGTGGCATATGAATGTAATGGAATACTATTGTGCTATAAGAAATGAGGAGCAGATGGACTTCATATTTACCTGGAGAGGCTTATACAAACTGATGCTGAGTGAGAAGAGCAGAACCAGGAGAAATTTCTACACAATTACAGACACAACGTATGTGTGATGACTAACTTTGATAGACTGGACTCTTCTCAATAATGCAAAGTTATAAGTTAACTCCAAAAGACTCATGATGGAGAGAGATGTCTACATTCAGAGAAAGAACTAGAAAGAACAGAGTTTGAATGCAGACTGAAGCAAACTACCTGCTCTCCTTTTTCTTGTTTGGTTTTGTTTCCTCTTTCCCATTGTTCATTCCATACGATACAATCATTCTTTTTTTTTTTTTTGCCTTTTGGAGGTCAATTGGGGTTAAGTAACTTGCCCAAGGTTACACGGCTAGTTTTTTTGGTGTGGGTGTTAAGTGTCTGAGGCCAGAACCGAACTCAGGTCTTCCTGACTCTGGGGCCAGCACTTTACTCACTGCGCCACCTGGCTGCCCTTTACAATCATTCTTCATAACCCGACTAACGTCTAATGTGAAAGTTTTTGCAGATCCTGTATCTGATTGTATGCCACTGCCATGGTAGGGTGGGGGGGGAAGGAGGAGGAGAAAATTTGAAACTCAAGGAATTGTGGAACTAAATTTTGTAAACTAAAAGTAAACAAATTAATAAAGACCAAAAAATTGACTTAGTCATTGAAAATTTTTCTTAAAACAATATGGCTGTTACTATATACAGCATTCTCTTGGTTCTGTTAATTTTACTCTTCCTTATTTCATGCAAGTCTTTCCATGCTTTTCTAAGACTGAGTTCATCATTTCTTACAGTATAGTAATATTCTATCATAATTATATACCACAACTTGTCCAGGCATTCTACCATGGAATGTTACTATCCTCCACAGCTGGAGAGGATTCCCCAAGTTCCACAGAGAATGGTACCCTTTTTAACACTGACAGTGGTAGCCAGTAACTGCCTTAGAAGCTATTCATGCTAAGAGGTCTTAGCTAAATGGAGCTGTATTTCAGATTGTAAGGTGCTTGTGGGCATGAACTATCTGACAAAGTACAGTGGCTGAATGCACCGGTCTTGGCATCACAACTGTGTTCAAACCCTGTCTCTGTCCCTGTGTGACCTTGGACAAGTCACTTAGCCTTTTTGAGCCTCAGTTTGCCAATCTGTAAGATGGAGGTAATGATCTTTTTCTCACCAATATCACTGAGCTGTCTTGAGAAAAGTGTTTTGTAAAGCTTAGTGTTATGGGAGGTGGGAAGGAGAAGAGAAGGAATACACATTTGTATAGCACTTATAAAGTACTAGGCACTGTGCTAAGTGTTTTAACAAATCTTATCTCATTTGATTCTCACAACAACCCTGCAAGTCAGGCATGATTACTCTACCCATTTTATATTTGATAAAACTTGTCCAAGTGACTTGTCCAGGGTCACACAGTTAATAAGTATCTGAGGCTAACTTTGAACTCAGTATTTCCTGACTCTAAACCCAGCATTCTCTCCACTGTGCCACCTAGCTGATACATATATGCAGATATATATGTATATATATATGTATATGCATAGATAGATATTCAGTCATTTTCCAGTTGTGTCTGATTTTTTATGAAACTATTTGGGGTTTTCTTGACAAAAATACTGTACTGGTTTGCCATTTTCTTCTCCAGTTCATTTTACAGATGAGGAAACTGAGGCAAACAGCTTAAGTGACTTGCCCAGGGTCACACAGCCAGTGACTATCCAAGGCCCAATTTGGACCCATGAAGATGAGTCTTCTTGACTCCATACCCAACACTCTAACCACTGCACCACCTAGGTGCCCATATGTAGATGACATATATATGTTGTAGAAATACAAATTGTTATTCTATCCCCAGCAACCAATGTATCATGCCAGACATATTGATGCTCAGTAAATATGTGCTAATCTGTTGACATCGTGTTACACAATAATTTTATTTTAGACTATTTCTTTAGCTATCCAACCACCAAAACAAGACACAAATAATAGGGACAAGAAAGAATGCCATAGAAATGACTGCTTTTGGAGAAATATGGAAGATGGCCTCCCAAAAATAGTGAAAAAAATGATAGTAACCAAGCCAGTAAAAGACAGTAGCTGCTCACTGGCAAGGATGTCAAGAAAACATAGTTCTATCCTCAGGTCCACTACCCACCTAACTAAGCAACCTCAAACCAGGCTCTCTGACCCTCAGTTTCTTCTTCTGTCAAATAAGAGGAAGGAGGGTTGGTAAAGATGGAAATGTTCCAGGGATAAGAAGACAAACCTGTGAATTCTGCAGTTCAGTAGCCAGTATCTAGCCACTGGTAGAAAGCTCAGGGCTGATGGCAGGCTCAAAAACTGCTGCCGATTATATGCAAATCATATGCAAACACACTTATGCCCTTGCCTATTTCATACACATCTGAGAAGGCTCAGATGTAAATCACCAGCTTGCAGAGAGAGAAGTCAAACTTGAGTGTAGCAGAAAAGGAAGACAACAGATAAAAACTCCAAATGTCCTAATTAGGAGATGAAGAGGCTGGGAACGGATGCACAATGATTCTTTTCAAGAGGAAAGGCAATGCAAACACTAGTCTATGAAATTTAATTTCCATCAGCTTTTACATGTTTGTAAGAGTGTGCATGTATGTGAGACAGACATACAGATAATAGGCCCCCATTCCTAAATTCATATGCATAATTATAATGCAATTTTGCAATGTAAAGTGCCGCACTGGTAATTCTGAGTGGGTATAATTAAAGAACATAAATCTACATTTTATAAGAATTAGAAGAGGTTAGAGAAGCCCTCAAGTCCTCTTTTTCTACAGGTGAGGAAACTAAGGCAGAGTAGTTAAGTGACTTGCCCAGGTTCACATAGCTAGTAAGTAACCCCGAAAGGATTTGAGCCCAGGACTTCCTGACTCTAAGTTCAACCAATCTCTCTAGACATCCATGACACCATATTGACCACTGTGTGTGCAGGAACATGCCTACTGGAATACGCTTTAATGTTACCTTTTTTTTTTAATACTATGTCTTAAGGCCTCAATCATAAAGCACTTCCCCCAGGAAGAGAGGAGAGAACCATGTTTGGGGAGTAATAATAACAATAATTCTATTTCAATAGCATTTCAAAATTCACCATCTGCTTTCCTCACAACAAGCTGGTGAGACAATACTATGACTAGTATTATCATGGGGGGGGAGGGGGGGTAGTACAAGCAGGCTCCCATATACCACCCATGATGACGTGCACAAAAAAGAAACATCCTAAAAGATGTCATCCAAGAAATATAGGACTGGAAAAGGAGATGGGGCATTCATCTAGGAAGAATGGGGAATAAAAGATGGCTCCATAGTATAAGGAGAAGAGTCAGAGTTCTAGATCAGAGGACCTACGTCTGATTCCTGGCTCTGCTACTTACTTCCTGTGTGACCTTGGTCAAGTCCCTTGGTGTCTCTAGGCCTCGAATCCTAACCTGTGGAATTTGGGGCTTGGACTCCCTCACCCCTTTGGTCCTTTCTGGCTCTAAATCCATGATCCTGTGGATAGCTCAAGTGCTACACAGGTAACCATGAATGTTAAGTGACCTAGAGAAAGGCCTCTAGTTCATTGGGTAACTAACTCTCCCAATGATTTACAGGAAGTCAAAGACAAGATTCGCCCAGGATGAGAAGGGGCATATGGGTTATGGTCTACACTCTCCTCTGACTAAGCATGGCAGCAACCAGATTAAAATGTCATTGGGGAATATTTAACAAAATAAATCAAAATACACTATTACATTTTAAAACTAAGCCAATCTGCAGCTCACAGGGATACTTATGTATGGATGAGTGGTCCCCATTTCTATTTGAGTTTGACAGCCCTGGAGAGAATACCCACATAGAGATTCCAGAGCCAATCAAGGACCGTTGGCATTTGCCAACGGAAAATTGAAGTTCAGAAAGGCCGACTTGCCTGAGAAGCCATATCTAATTAGTGTGCAAGACAAGACTCAAACTTAGGTTCTCTGACTCCAAAGCTATTCATATTTTCTATACTATACTAGTAATAATAATAATAGTAATTATAAGCATTTATATAATACTTTAAGGCCTGCAAATTGCTTTGCAAATTTTATCTCATTTGATCCTCACAACCCCAAGAACTAGTTGCTATTATCCCCATTTTACAGATGAGGAAATTGAGGCAGACAGGTTAAGTGATCTGCCCAGGGTCACACAGTTAATAATAACATTTACATAGTACTTATTACATGCCAGGCACTGGGCTAACTGATTTACAATTATTATCTCATCTTCAAAACAAGTCTTAGGACTGGTTGCTAATATCCTCATTTCACAGATGAGGAAACTGAGACTAAGAGATGTTAAGGAATCTGCCCAGAGCCTTCTTATTGATCCATCAGGTTCAATTCTCTGAGAACCCATTTGGAGGTTTCTTGGTACTTTGCCCAGGGTCACCCAGCTAGTTAAGCATCTGAGGCTGGATTTGAACTCATAAGATGAGGCTTCCTGCTTCCAAGCCCACTGGTCTTTCCACTGCACCACCTAGCTGCCCTTCCCAGGGTCACACAGCTAGTAAGTTTCTAAATAATAATTAGGACAAGTGCGGGGAACCTGCAGCCTCATTCCCCACCCCTGATCTTAGACATAATGAATATTCAATCGAATGAACAGTCAGATCTTTCGGCTTGCGTAAATTATCACAGATGCTCCCACTACCAGGAGAAGAAAAGGGCAGGTATTCTAGCTAAATGAGATATCCTTAAATGTAACAGTTACATGTATATAAATATCCTGGTTGAACTCTGCTTCTTCAGTCAGTTACCATGAAAATCACTGTAAAGATTTGGAGACTTTTCAATTTCTCTAGCCCCTTTCTTCCAAGTAATTCAAAGCATGGATACAGGGGGAAACATGCGATAGGTCAGGGGAATGTTCCATAATAGGAATACTTATTCATATCATAAACGTCAAATTATAGAGGTAGAAAGGACTAGAGATGTCAGCTCTACCAACCCTGTTCTGATGTGTGAATCCCCTGCATGCCGCCCTCAGACAAGTGGTTACCGTAGCTTCTTTTTCAACACTGCCAACAATAGGTAACTCATTGACTTCTGAGGCGGTCCTTTCCTTATTTCTGTGATCATTCTCTGAGAAGTCACTTTATCATTTTCTTTAAAAAAAAAGAGCAATTCTTTCTCAAGGATTACTGGGAATAAGAATGAGAACAGGACCTCCTCTCTCCCCACCCCCACTGCAAAGAGATCCAAGAAAGAGAAAAAGGACCCATACATAATTATTTATGATAGCTATTTTTGTAATAGCAAAAAAAATGTAAAATTATGAAAGTGTCCACCTATTAGACAATGACTGAACAATCACAGTATGGTAATATAATGGAATATTATTCTGTAAGAAATGATGAAATGGGGGCAGCTAGGTGGCACAGTGGATAGAGTACCAGTCCTAGAGTGAGGAGGACCTGAGTTCAAATCCACCTTCCTGAGTTCCAAATCCACCAGACACTTGACACTTACTAGCTATATGACCCTGACCAAGTCACTTAACCCCAATTGTCTTGTCAAAAATAAAAGATAAATTGGTCACTTTTAGAGGAAACTACAAAGAGCTATGTGAACTGATATACAAGAGGGAATGAGAAGAACCAGGAGACCAATTTATATGTTAACAACAACATTACTTTGTAAATGTAATTTTGGAAGACTTGTAAACTCAGATCAATGCATGAGCAACACTAATGTATGATTCCAAAGGACTGCTAAAGTATGGTACCTACTACCTAACAGAGAAGTGCAAAATCAGACATATGTTTTCAGACACAGCCAATGTGGTGATTTTACCTCTGCTTAATTATGTATATATCTTTTAAAAGCTTTATTTTTTCCTTTTTTTGCTCTAATGAAAAGTTGAAAGGTTAGAAGGTGAGACAGGAAAGAAATAGGGAGGGGGAGAAAAGAAAAGGTCATCAAAGTATCTTTTTTTTCTTTAATGATAAAGAGAACAGAAGGAAGACCAGAAAGAAGCACAGAAAGGTAGGATAGATTTGAAAGCTACAAAATGAACATATATACTTACAAGGAAAAACAAACTATATATAGAACAGTTCTGAAATGTCATATATAATCCTTTTTTCTATTCTATTTCACATGTGGAAATACCCATTTTATTTGGTATTTGTTCAGTTTAGGGATAAAATTATTTTTAAAAAAATTATTAGAGGAAAATAAAAAATAGTTAAGAAATAACACTCTCCTCTTTCCTCACTTTGTCAATGTTATCCTCTCATCAACTACCATAGATAGGAGCCCATGAACTAAGGAAATCATTGATTCTTTGGAATCTTTAAGTGGAAGTTGTCTAAAAATAGTCTTTATTTTGGACTTCCAGATTCCCTTTCAATAAAGGGATTTCATATAAAAAGAGCACCAGATTTGGAGTCAAGAGATCTGGTTTCTAGTACCAGTTTTACTACCGTCTATGTGACCTTTCAACAAGCCACTTAATTGGAGAGGGGGGTGTCATTTTACTCATCTAGACAATATGAGGGAACTAAGAAGTGTAGGAGAAGTGTGTAAAAGAAGGAAATAGATGTTGAAGAAAGAGAGATAGAAGACATCAAAGGCAAAACTCTAGAATTTTTACAATTTTTACAAAATCAGATAGACAAGACTACTTGATAATTGTCCTTCATAATACTGAGAGGTAGATTGTCATGTATGGGGAACATATATGGGGCAAGTTTGGCTAGCACCTCTATAGATATGTGAAAGAAAGTGATGTGAAATTTCTCTCAAAAGATAGGTTAGAGTCAGATTCTGAAGGGCTTTAAATGCCAATCCAAGAGGCTTATATTTTCTTTGAGCAATACTAAGAAACTACTGAACCTTCTTGAGCAGAGGAGTCATGTGGTCACATGTGTGCTTTAAGAACATCAGTTTGGCAGCTTTATAAAGAATGGATTGGAGAGGGGAGAGAATAAAGGCAGGGAGACCAATTAGGAGGTTATTTTAATAATCTAAGCAACAGAAAATAAAAACCTGAACAGGAGTGGGAGCTCTGTGTGTAAAGAGAAGGGACAGGTATCCAAAATGTTGTCGAGCTACAATAGGCAGAGCTTCACAACTGATTAGATGTGAGGAGTAAAGGAGAGAGAATTGAAGATAATTCCAAGGATACATGACTTGAAAGATGGTGGAATCCTCAACAGAAAATGGAAAGTTAAGCAGAGATACCTGAGATCTACACCTAAGGTCTTCTTATCTAAAATCCAGTCCCTTTTCCACTCTACCTCTTTACTTTTCCTAAAGGACTATTCATTTTTTGTAAGGTCAGTATGACCCTGAACGAGTCAACATACATTTATTAATCACCTACTATGTACCAGGAACTGGGCTAAGTGTTGGAGACACAAAGTAAAGCAAAAATAGTCCCTGTCCTCAAGGAGTTCACAAACTAAGGATGAGTCACAATTTCTCTGGGCCTCAGTCCTTCATCTGTAAAGTGATGGGGTTAGACCAGCTGACCTCTAAGGTCAATTCTAGTTCTTAATCACCCTGTCATTCACCCTACAAAAAAGGCCCTGTTGTGGTGGGAGCTCTGCCCACCCAAAAACTGTTGAGGTTTCATGATGTGTTGTGGTGGAACCATCTCGAAGAATTCAGAGTCAGACTACCTCTAATCCAAGTAAAGGCATTTTTTGACACTGATGCCTCTTGTAGGGCAGATTAAGTTCCAAGAGAAACCAGCAACTTCAGAGAAAGCAAGATGGATTTTTATATGGTAAAGATGCTGATTACACAATCAAAATTTATATAGAATATAGGAATATGATTAATATTAAAAAGGGAAGGGAATTTTGTTAAGGGATTAGGTAATGGAGGAGAGGTCCCATCTATGGTTTGGTGGTTAAACATTCTGGTCATTCTGTCCTCCAATTTGCTAGCTATTGTGGTCCCATTTTGTCCTATTGTGGTCTGATCAAGATAGATAGTTAGGTATTGCAGTCCTATCTTGGGCTAGATGGATGATGTGATTGTGATTGAATATAAGAACACACATGTTCAAATATGTGGAATAGGTCTGGGGGCAGTTGCGAGGTAGAAGCAGTAGGTGTGTTCCCATCACATGGGAACTGCTGTTCTGTGAAAAATATGAGTTCATGCACACACTTGTTATTCTAATGAGATACAAGGCATATATGAAGAAGTTAGGATATTGATGGGGGGGGGAGGGTAGGTACAGTGGACCTGCTGTTAAGTGGGACCTATAATGAAGTTAGAATATTGGAGTTGAGGACAGCTTTATTAGGATTCCATCAGGCTCAGTGTGAAAAAGTTCCAGCAAAAGATAGTTATCATTACTTTATGTACAACTATTAGTCTTGTAGGTTAGAAACTATGTAAATATTCTTTTTTTCTTCCATATGCAATACTCCTGTTATTCAGTACCACTTCTTAAAACACTGCATAAATACCACTACTAGACCTTGTATTAGTAAGCATCCTAGCACACCCAGGATGGCCTTCTAGCACAGGTTCTTTGATCTACTTTTCTAAAGGAAAGACAACTTCAAAGGGGTCAACAATCTTATTTTAATTAAACATATATAAGTCATTCACTAGTTTGGGGAAAGGTCAGCACCCTGAATGTGGAGAAAATACAAGTAGAGAAACAGAGGGAAATTAGTACAGAGATCCAACAGAGTTTCAATTGTCTAACTGTCTAAACAAAGTAATAGATACATAATCATCAGACCAGGGAGCACCAATATCTGAGTTCTCAAAGCTGGGGCGGGGTGGGGGGAGAGGGTGGCTCCCTAACAGCAGTTACCCAGAGTCTCATCTGATCAAATCACAAAAAATATTCTTCCCATGAGTGAGCCCCAAAATAAAATACCACCCTCCCAGTATGTATAGTTTTTGATTAATAGGCTCAGAACCAGAAGGTGTCACAACCTACATGACTCAGCACAGCTATGAATTACCAAGGTTCAAAGGAAATTGATCCTTTAGATGTTTGCAATTTAATATGAGCCTAAGAAACTGAACTCCAGAAAGAAAAACAACAAAAATCCCACCGTGCCTGTGCTTACAAGGCTATACCCCAAAGAAATCAGAAAGGGGAGGGAGAGAGAACACAAATGTTTATAGCAGCTCTTTTGTGGTAGCAAAGGATCAGAAATTGAGGTGATGTTCATCATTTGAGGAATGGATGGACAAGTTGTGGCATATAATTGTAATGGAACAGTATTGTAGCATAAGAAATAAGGAACAAGATGATTTCAGAAAAACTTGGAAACCCTTACTGACACAGAGTGAAGTGAACAGAACTAACAAAATATTCTATACAGTAACAGCAATAGTGTATAAGGATCAACTGTAATGACTAAGCTATTCTCAGCAATATAATGATCCAAGACAACCCCCTTTGAGGATGCTATCCACCTCCAGAGAAAGGACTAATCGAGTCTGAATGAAGACCAAAGCATACTATTTTCACCTTTTGAGGTGGGGGAGGTTGAGTTTTCTTCCACAAAATTACTAATATGGAAATATGTTTCATATGATTCCCCATGACAGACCTAAATCAGATTGCTTTCTCTCTCAGGGAGGGAGGAAAAGAATTTGGAACTCAAATTTTTTTTTTAAATGAATGTTAAAAATTGTTTTTACATGTAATTGGGGGGATAATAAAATATTGTTTAATTAAAACAAGATAAACACTGCCTACATTATGTCAGTTACCCTCTTATAACACTTCAAAAGCTCCCTGACTCCAAGACAAAATATGAATTCCTAAGGTAGCCATTCAAGGCCTCCTAAAATCTAGATAAACCACATATTATCTACCAATATTCCCTAATAGAAACCATTCATTCTACAAGGGTCACTGCCCAGAGCCACAATTAGCATGGGAAGAATGAAATTTTGTCCTATGGTGTCAATAGTGAAGTTTGTGTGCTTATTCCCTAAAGGAGTTGCCATTCTTATACCTCCAAGACTTTGTAGTCTTTTTCCTCAGTTTGTACCATCTTGTGACATAATTATCCCTGGGGTCCCATTGCCATGATGGGCCTTTTCTGCCAGCTAAAGATTCTCTGCAAGGCAGGATGCCTCGTTTTTTCAACATCACCACATCCACAATCAGGCAGTCCTCCCCCCAGGCCCTCCTCTCACCAATACAAGTTAACCCAAGGAACAATAATTTCTATTTATAGCTCTGATGTTGTTGGCACTAATCCTTAAAAAAATGCTTATGTTCACCAGTTTCCTTATCCTTAAAAATTAGGGTGTTGAACTAGATGGACTCTGAGATATAGTTTCCTCATCTATTAAATGGGGATTGAACTAGATAACCTATAAGGTCTCTTCAAGTTCTGCTTCTGTGTTTGTTTCCCACTTCTTTCATAGAGTGAATTTCACCAGTAAATTTTGCTTTTTCCCAATTTTCAGTACTCCAGTCTTTGTTTTATCTTAATCATGAGAAGTAGTTATTCTTTCTTCATGACAACAGCTTTTTAAAAAAAAAAGATTTTTTACTGGTCTTCTCACTGTTCTTTCAACTTCAAGATGTAGCCAATGCTACATTATAGGATGCTATTTCTTGATGTTAATCCTTAGAGTACCAAATAAAATGTAGAACTCTGGAGTGGATGAGTATCTTGAAAAGTTTTGTAAGAGTTAAATAGCAGCAAGAAGGTGAAAGAAGAGTAAGGGGAAACACAGCAGATTAAAGGGGAAAATGTTGGAGAATAACTAAGCAACATGACCTGACAATAGTTATGGAGAAGGACAATGTAGTAGAATGAGGCATGGTATGGAGAGAAAGGTAGGAATGACAGATTTGATAATAGATTGGATATGTGCAGTGATGGAAAGGTCAAGGATGATGTATAGGTTGTGAGCCTGGGTGACTAGGATGATTGTGCCCTCAATAGTAAAGGAGGCACTGCTAGGTGGCACAGTGAGTAAAGTGCTGGCCCCGGAGTTGGGAGGACCAGAGTTTGGTTCTGGCCTCAGATACTTAACACGCACACAAAAAAACTAGCCATGTAACCTTGGGCAAGTTACTTAACCCCACTTGCCCTCCAAAAAAAAAAAAAGCAAAAAGAAAGTAATAGGAAACATGCTTCAGAAAGAGATAGAAGAAAAAATTCATTATTTTAACTACAAAATGAATATTTGAGAGTCAACCAAAGTACATTCAGGACTGACACAAATATAACTACAAAACAACCTTTATAGAAATAAAGGAAAATAAAAAATGAGACAGAGATTAAATGCTCAGAGATGAGCTGTGCCAATAAAATTAAAATGATACTATCTAAATTAATTTACATATTTAGTATCATACTAAACTACTGAAAAGTTACTATAATAGAATTCATTTGAAAAAAAACAGAAGGTCAAGAACCTCAAAGGAAATTTTTTTTAAATAGGAATGAAGGAGATCTGGCATTAGCAGATCTCAAATCATACTATTAAACAGTAATCAACTCTATTTCATAAAAATTAGAAAAGTCGGGCAGCTAGCCTGGTGCAGTGAGTAAAGCGCTGGCCCTGGAGTCAGGAGGACTCAAGTTTGGTTCCAGCCTGAGACACTTAATACAAAAATACTAGCCGTGTAACCTTGGGCAAATTACTTAACCCCAATTGCCCTCCAAAAGGCAAAAAAAAAAAAGAATGAAGTCAAAATGTTTAGAGGTGGCCAGATGGCTCAGCGAGTAAGAGCACCGGCTCCAGTGTCGGGATGACCTGGGGATCAAATCCAGGCTCAGATACTTAGCACCACACCCAGAAATAACTGGCTGTGTAACCTTGAGCAAGTTACTTAAGCCTGATTGCTTAATTAAAAAAAAAAAGAAAAATTAGAAAAGTTGATCAGTGTAACAGACAAAATAAGCAAGAAATCTGAGTGATCAAACTGAAACCTGGAGTTCATTAAGCACCAGTTACTGAAGTAAGAATCCCAATTCCATGAGGCCAGCTAAGAAACTGCAAACAGCCTGGCAGAAATTGATTGATTCAAACTAACACTTTATACTATAAACCATAATAAACTCCAAATTGATACATGAAAAATATAAAAAGTCATATAATAAAAAAAAATTAAAAGACAATAAAGGAAGGTATCTTACACAACTATGGTTGAGGGTAAAATTCTTAACTAAGCAAGGAATAGAGGAGTGATCATAGGAAATAAAAATAATTTTGATTATGTAAAATTTAAAAAACTTCATACAAACAAAATCAGTGCAGGTGAAAATAAAAGAGAACCAGTTAATTGAAAACTTTTTGTAGCAAATATCTCAAATAAAGTTCTGACATGTTTAAGGAATTGGTACAAATATTATATAAAAAGAATACCCCAAAAAATGTGAACAGAAGAGAAAATGAAAGATGCTGAAAAGAATGTACTAAAACAATAAGAAGAAGAGAAATGTAAATTAGAACACTTTGATATTCTACCTTATAATTATCAGATACACAAATATAACAAAAGACAAAAATGATTTTGAGGGGCTATGAATAGTACATTAACTATGGATGGAACTATGAATCATTCTTATAAACAATTTGGAATATTTTTTTAAATCATGAAATCTAGTGATGTCCCTTTTAGACACATACCTCAAGTAAAATAACAGAGGGTAGGTATCTCATATGTGCAAAATTATTTATGGCCATACTTTTTGTAATAGAAAAGAACTTATACCCAGAAACACCTGGCTGTGTAACCTTGAGCAAGTTACTTAACCCCAATTGCTTAAAAAAAAAAAAAAGAAAAAAACTTGATGGAAAATTAATACACATCCATTGAGAATGACCAAACAAATTTTGGCATAAGATTGTAATGGAATATTATGGCTGCATAAGAAATATCAAGCTCGAAGAATTCCAAGAAAAATTGGAAGATTGATATGAACTAATGCAGAGAAAAGCAAGTGGAACCAAGAGTACAATTTTCATGATAATTACAGTCATGTAAAGGAAAACATCAATGACATATTCTAGAACCCTTCCTGATCAATTCAGGGACCAATCTTGACTTCAGAGGTATGATGATAAAGCATACTTCCCACCTATCAGCAAATAGGTGGTACACAATAAGAGTAGAGAGAAACATCATTTTTAGACATAATTAATGTGTTTATTTGTTTTGTTTCCTTGTTATGGGGAGGGTTCTGTGTTAAGAGAAGTGAAGGGAAGTGACAGTAATTGTTCTTAATGAACATAGGGAAAGGACCTGAAATCTGTCACTTATACCTTAATATTAATGGGGTGCTTGGGATCTATGTTTGTAATATCAGTTTGTAACATCAGTTTGTAAAATCAATTTGTAAAACCAGTCTGTAAAATCACATTTCCCCCTCTCCAGCCTCAGAGCATTAACTCTGCCCCTTCCCCCTGCTAGCACTCTGCCCAGCAGCAACCCATGAATTGTTTATTTCTGCTTGGAACAATAACAAGCTACACCTATGAATCCTTCACTAAACCATCTATAAACATTTTAGCTTAGGCAAATGTTATCTCCCCTTAGTATAATGGCCAGCTGCATCTATGAATCCTTCAATTCACTGTCTATAGGTTAACTCCTCAGCCAATTATACACACACTCCGTTAGCCTTGGTTCCCAACATCTATCTTGTCAAACATGACACTAATGGGTGGCAGACTAGGCACTTTTCAGTCAGCCTTGACTGCTAGCTGACTTAGTGAAGTTTCAAGCCTAAAACAACACCTCCAGGTAGCCCTCCCTTGAGCTATTTCCCAGTGAATTATGGGCAATACGCCTTCGCAGTTGACATTAAAAGTGCATGTTCCTTTAAGCACTGACCACTCCTTAACTCCTCCCTAATCCCACCCTTACTCTTCTAGTTGGCATAATTGACATCTGATTTACTGTCTTGACTCCTTAAAACTATCAGTGACTTCTTTAAGTTTGCAGGTTCCCTAAGAACCCCTGCCCACTGTAAAGAGTAACAATAAACTTGCAGATTCCCTAAGAACTCTTGCCCGCTGTAAAGTGTAACAATAAACTTTTACAATCCTGACTTAAAGTTTGCTTGGGCCTGGTGAATTCCTTCCAGACTCAGGGACTCTGGTCATAGATTGGAGTCCCTGTATAATCTATTGCCATTCCCCTTTCAATGTGAATGTTATAACAGTAGCTGTAGCAGCAGCAGCAAATAATAATACACTCTTCTTCTGTTTAAGTCTCTACCTAAAGCTTGAAATATCAAGCAGAAGGCCTGAAGCCATTTTATAAGCTACTCTAGCCCAATGTCCTTCCCCTTCCCATAAAGTTCTCATGCTGTTACCCTCTAGGTACAGCATTCATACCAGGAAGGTCACTCAGCAGGTCCACTTGGGTCTGCTCCTCTCTTAGAGGCAGGGAATTAGAGAATTAGCCAGCACTAATTCTCCCTTGAATCTATGGTAGACTCTCTTCTCTGCTGCCAGAAAAGGCACTGTCCTAAAAGCTACTTCCCTCATCAAGTCATTGTCTCTTTGTGTCCTTTTCTGTCTGTAAAGTGTATGTGTGTGTGTATGTGTATGTGTGTGTGTCCATAGTAGGGATTCAGGGGAGAGGAGAGAAAATCCCCTACTGCAGCCCTTTGGTAGAGGGTCAGGAGTTATTCAGCAATACTGCTAAACCTTTCTGGAATGCCTTAAACCAGAGGTTTCTAAATTATTTGGCCTATAACCCCCTTTTCAAAAAAAAAGCTCCTTAGCACCCCCATGAAAATCTACCTTCTTTAAACCTTTAATTTTTTTAAATTTGTGTCATTTCAAAAAATAAAAAGTATTTTAAATGACACGTCTTAAATTTAATAATTTGTTGTAAATTTTGGGTTTTTTCCTCCATTAAAATGTTGATGATACAATATTGCATCATGTAACTATATAGTACCTTATTGTAAATGAATCATTACACATGCATATTCCTGCCAATGCATGCTGGTCTTCCCAACAATGCACAAGAGTCTCACTTGCCAACATTTGCTTGGTAAGACCTGTAGGTGGACTTGACCACTGATGGGTTATAACTTGCATTTTGTGTGTTTATTTGGAAAATAATGTAATCACTATCATTTTAACTCTATTACACAACAGAAGAAGCATATACAAAGTTTTTCAAAATTTGCTTGTCTTTTCTTCTTTTCTTAAGCTTCCACCTCCCCTTTTTTATTCAATATTCCCAATTGCTACTATCACCCACCCTGGATCATTCCAGTGCTCTCCCAGGGGGGTGGTATCTCCCACTTTGAGAACCTGTGCAGAACTCTTAAACTGAATTCTAAAATGCTTTTAGGCCTTTTAAATCTTAATAAAGGGTTGCAGCCAGTCTTCAGCCAACTGTCAGTCAACCATCAGCCAACCATTCCCAAACTCCCCATTCAATTCAATCTTTGAAGGGCTTTCACACTTCATAAAGAGGTAACTTTTAACACATCTTTGTACTTCCTTAAGATGTTAATACCAATTACTTCTATTATCTGCCCCTTACTTCCAGTTACATTAACAAGGTTGATTGTCCTTCATTCTTGAAAAGGACCATGACATTAGGGAGGTGATGCCATGACATGCAAGTGAATTGGATTTAAGTGAGCGAGGGCTATACAAAGTCGCCAGCCTTACTTTCTCCTCAAAGCCATCTGGGCCCAGTGGCAAAAGGGTATCATACCCTTACCTGAGGGTACTCTGCCCAAACGAATGTAAATTTTGATTGCTAAAATTTCACAAAGTATCTTGGGGTTCATGGTCTAGATTTCTTTCTTAAAGATCATGACCCAAATCACTCTGGCTCTCATTGATTGGCCAATAACAGGTCTCACACCATGCCCCAATTGATCATTGTTTGGGCCCTGATTGGCTCAGAGTGAATGCAAATAGCAATTGTTTCTGTTTTGACCAGAAATCCTGAGGGTCTTCCCTTCCCAGATTGACATTGACTAGGAGATTGAGGAGAGAAAAACTCAATTTCTTCCCCTCCCTCCAATAAACTTATGTTAACTCTTGAGCTTCTACAAAGTGGTTTCCTCACAGCAATCCTATAAAGTCAGGTAGAATAAACATCTCTATTTTGCAAATGAGAAAAAAAGAGGCTCCAAAGCTCAGTGATTGGCCAGGTTTCCATGGCTTGTGAGTTAAACACAATTTACTGCAACAAGGTCCTCTGACTCCAAATATAATGATCATTCCATTAAATGGCTACCTCTAGTGACTAAGGGGTCACCTTCCCACATACAAAATTCCATAGAAATCTTCACCCTAAATACAGCCCTGAAGATATCTAAGCTGGTCTTATTCTCTTAGTTCAAAGTATTTAAAAAGTGAAGCTCTGAGCAAAGAAGAGGGGCCACTTAAAATAGGGAGAATTTAGGACCTTGGATGCTCTGATCCAGTGGGAAGGATGCCAATGGGGAAGCTGAGTGAGTCTTTTAGGACCCCACTTCCAGACTGCATCTTCCCTTGTGGCCTTAAATAACCCTCTGCCCTGAATAGCTTATTCATTTGAAGCAGGACAACATCATTTTCTCACCTCAGAATTAGACATTGGGAAATGAAATAAGGGAAAGAAAACCATGCTGGAGTGTGAAAAGTATTTCCTTTTATCCCTTTGGCTCACTTTGGCAAAGTCAAGGCAAAGACTTGAGTTAATTTATATCACATTTCTTTTATCTGTCTTTGTGTCTAGCCATACATCTGGATCCAGGAATTGTTACCTTGTAGTTTGTAGAGGGGGAGGGGGGAACCATGATAGCTGTCTGAAAGTATTTGAAGGGAGATCATGTGGAAGAGAGATTAGGCTTGTCTTGCTTTGCCCCCAGAAAAGTGAACTAAAATGGGAGCCATGGATAGATATTGGCAGCAGAGGGTTAGACTTAACTAGAAAAATAAATACTTCATAACCACTAAAGTGACCCAAAGTGGAATGGGACACCCTGGGAAGTAGTAAGATACCTTTCAATGGAGGTTTTAAAGAGAATGTGAGATAACCACATGTTAGAGATGATGCAGGTGGCCTCTGAGCTTCTTTCCAATTTTGAAAGTTGCCTTGTTAAGCATCATCATCATAATCATAGTTAGCATTTATATGATACCTTAAAGTCTGCAAAGCATATTACATGTTATCTCATATGATTCTCGCAATCACCCTGTAAGATAGGTACTATTACTATCCTCCTTTCACAGGCAAGGAAACTGAGGCACAGAAAGGTTAAATGTCTTGTCTAGGGTCACATAACTACGAAGTGTCTGAGACAGGATTCAAATTCAGGTCTTCCTTTCTAGCTGCCTGACAATCCCACTAATCCCACTCCCCAGTAAATCCATAAGGAATGAAGCATAAATTACAAGAAGGGAACAGTAGCTGTTGTACAGTGCTCCGAAGGAAACCAAACCCCCAAAGAAACAGATCTCTGAATCAAAGAATCATAAGATCCTAAGGGGCCTTCCAGGTGAAGAAGTAGAGGTTCATGAATTTTGAGGTGGGACAGACCTCAAAGACCATCTGAGGCCAAGAAAGGCAGACTTGCTCAAGTTAGCACTGGTAGCCAATGGCAACAATAATTAATAAGAAGAATAACTGCTAACATTTCTGTGTGCCAGGCATTGAGCTAAGTGCTTTGCAATTATTATCTCATTTGGTCTTTACCACAACCCTAAGAGGTAAGTGTTACTATTATGTCCATTTTACAGATAAGGAAACTGAGGCAAAAAGAGGTCAAGTGATCTGTACAGGGTCACACAGCTAGTAAGTGTCCCAGGCTGGATTTGAACTCAACTCTTCCTGACTCCAGGCCCAGGGCTCTATCCACAGTGATACCTAGCTTCCTCTGTGATCCCAATCTGCCCCTAAGTTTCACCGGAGCACAACAGGTGGGTGCTCAAGAATGTCATGGAGCTTGTTGACTACTCTAATTTAAATGACTTTAAGATTTCGATCAACTTTGCGAATAACCACATATACCACAGAGTTAGTTGTGGTGACTCCTTATTGGTTTGTTGTTTGGGGAGGTGGGTAGTTTGGAGATTTTTTTTTCTCTGTCTCCTGGATCAATCACTCTATTTTCTTGCATTGGTATATCTTTCAAGTATTCACTCAAACTGGGCATTCACTGTCATGGAAGGCACCAGAGCTTATGATAAGATAGTAAAGGGAAAGACCTAAATATTTATTAAGTGCCTACTATGTGTGGGCCAGG
Source organism: Petaurus breviceps papuanus (assembly GCF_028583685.1). Taxonomy (NCBI): domain Eukaryota; kingdom Metazoa; phylum Chordata; class Mammalia; order Diprotodontia; family Petauridae; genus Petaurus; species Petaurus breviceps. Next base: position 10,421,059 of record NW_027185612.1, on the reverse strand, counting down.
CACTTTCCAAATAGCATCCCATTCAATCCTCACAATAACCCTGGCAGACAGGTGCTATTATTATGACCATTATACAGTTGATGAAACTGAGGCAGAGAGAGGTTAAACAGCTTGCTAGTAAGCATCTGAGACCAGATTTTGAACTCTAATCTTCCTGAAATCTAGGATTTCAGGCCTAGACTCTGAATAGAGATGAGGCTGGGGTAAATCTATGTCCTGAGTGTCCATTTCTCTTGACATCTTGAACTTTGTCTATTCGTGCCCCTTTTTATCTGGAAACAAGGAATGTAAAAGAGGGAAAGGGAGAAAAAAGATACATTTGAATTTGCTCGTAATGTCAATAATTACATCCCTGTTGTTGAGAGCATGGAAGGGAGGAGAACCTTAAGGTGTGTCCCTGCAGAGCTGCTTTCCAAACTTTGAGGATGAAATCTGAAACTTTTACCTGGCCATCCTTGGAGGACAGGTGGGGAAGAGGGTTGAGAACCAGCTTCCATTTCGCTGAGGGAGTTGATACCCTTTATCAAATTCCTCACTTAAAAATATCTGCTAAAAGCAGTAGAGAAGAAAACGGTCATTTTTTGAGATTAGAAAAATAGCTTTCATGTAAAGTTCTCCATATTTTATGTTATGGGACATATGGGGTCCAGTGGTTAGAAGGTTGCACTTGGAAACAGGAAAGCCTAGGTATGAATCCTTCCTCAGGCACTTACTAGCTGTGATCATGAGCAAATCACGTAACCTCTTTCTGCCTAGCTTTATCATCTATAAAGCAGAAATAATAATAATGGTGTAAAACTTACCTCATAAGGTCCTAGTGAGGAACAAATGAAATCACATAAAGCACTATGCCAACCTATACAAATGCCTCCTACTACTACCTTTTTATTCCTGTTTCTTCAGAACCAACCCATGAAAATTGGCTTTTCTGATGATGAAATCGCCACACAGAAAGAGAAGAGTTCTGGCTCCAAATCATTCCTCCTTCATTCCCTTTAAAACTGATGAATGAGATTCTCAAATTAGTGGAACTTTGGTGGCAAAGAAAAAACAAAGCCACTTGCCTTTTAGACAAAACCTCCATTACACAGAATACTTGACATGAAGAAAAATCTATAACTTTCACTATCTGGCACCAGGGAGATGGTTATGGACAATATCGAGTGTGTGAAGACACCTGGGAGGAAGACACAATCGAGATCGAAGTCCTGACACTTATACTGGCCCTCATATCTATTATAGACCCTGACCAGCAGCTAATCAGAAGCAGTTTTGACTTTTGCCTTTCTCTCTTGCTAATGGTTTTTGTGAGAGGATTATATTGGGTCACATCCAAGCTCCTGGTTTTATTTTTCAGCCCTAGACTTAACACTATCGTGTACGATACTTGAAAGCAGCATTCACCCGAGGTTGAAGAGGACTTTCGACCAAGGCTACTTGCTCCCCATGACCCATTAGCCCTCTCTCCTGCCAAACTTCCATTGTCTCTTCCTCATAATCTACAGATTTTCTTCAAGTTCATTTTTGCCCCATAAGTTTCAGGGACCAACAAATGTGTACCCAGTTCAGAAGAGCAGGACAGCTGGTCCCTGCCTCTCACCTATCATGATGGTATAGATATGGTATATGATCCAGAAAAGCCACAGAAAAAGAGGCAGCCTCAAACTATGTCTCTCTGTCATGCAATATTTTAAAGAATTGACTTGGACTGATAATAATAGTTAACATTTACACGGGGCTTACTATATGCCAGGCACTTTGTAATTATCATTTCAGGGTCCTACAAACTCTGACTGCAAGTGTTTGCTGAAGGTGTTAAACTTAAGTTCATAATATCCACTAGGAGCACTCTAAGGAGAAAAGGGAAAGGCCCAAATACAGTTGCCATTCACCTTGTGATGCAATGCCACCATCTCCATGCTGCTTATAATAAAGCCCAATGAACCAGTCTTTTCTAGGCACGAAAGGGAACATGAATACTGAAACACAGAAAAGACATAGGGAAAGTCACCCAGATAAGCAGATCATCAAGGCCAAACAGCTCTGATGCACAAATAAAGTCTCACCTGGATCTTGTGCTCTTTCCCCATCAGCATACTTAGCTCTACTGTACGAAATGAGAATCCTTTTGGGAGAAGCAGCCCAGAGGTCGGAGTTTTCCTTCCTTTCGGTTCCAGCAAGCTCACTCAGAATAAGACAGGTTAATGCTGTTGTTAGGGCTATTGACATCAGCTGGGCCTTCCTGAGCAAGAAAAAAAAAATAGCCTCACCTGGATGTCACGTCTTCTCCCTGTCAGCATACTCTACAGTATACAACATAAGAGGCATTTTGGGAGCAACAGAGAAGAAATCTGGGCTTTGCTTCCATTGTATGGTACCAACAAGCAAACTCAGAGTAGGACAAAGGTTAATGCATTTTCCAGGGCTGTGGCATCAGCTGGTCCTTCCTCTTCTCTAAGTTCAATTGCTTTACCTCCTTCATTGTGATAAGAATTAAAGTTCATGTGTCTTCTGATCCCTCAATGGCACAATATAGTACAGGACTAGGAATACCATTGAACTCAAAAAAGATGTGGTGATCAATGGATTCATCAACCTCTACTCCATCCCAGGACCTAACTAGGGCAAAAGTTGGGGGCCTTGGATCAGGCAGTAGGGTAAATTTTTCTTTTTTTTTATATAACTTCAATTCTTCAGTGCCAAAAGTTGGGGGAACAATGATGTCAAAGAAGTTTGGGAAGAGGAAATGGGGTATGAGTAAGGAGTTCAGGGGAGTTGGTTAACATGGCAGGACACAGACAGGTGTCTGAGTCAGGGAAGCAGAGGAGCTTCTGAGGGGTTCTAGGAAACTGGGGTACATCCCTGCAGACTTGCTCCCTCAACTTTGAAGAAGAAATCTGAAACCTTCCTTGCTTCCTCTGGCCATCTTTGGGGGAGATGTATGAATGGAGGGAGAGGAATTGGAAACCAGTTCCCATGGGTCCTGCCATTTTTGCTAAGGAAGGAATCAAGGAAACCTTTAAGGTCAAAGGGGAGAATTAAGCTCCTTATTTTTTTCATCAGGGCCCCCTACTTCCTCGAGGAGGTTTCCACCAATATTGAAATTTACCTCCAACAACAAGGATGAATCAGAACTACATCTCCATATAAAACTTTAGTTCAAAACCCTCCTCTAATTTGCTATCTATGTGACCCAAGGCAAATCATCTAACATCTCTGGGGCTCAGATTCTCTATCTGTAAAATGAAGGTCCCTTTCCTCCCTAGCTATGCTCCTCCCCAGAACCCAGACAAGATACTTTAATCCAGAGCTGTGCTAGAACCAAATGGAACAGGTTTGCCTAAGAGTCCATTGTTAAGTTCTCAGTGTGAGCACTTATATCTTAGAAATTGGCAAACCCTACAAACCAGTGCTTGATTTATTGTTCTGTGGATTGTCTTGCCTTAAGAAAGTGTTAATAATGCACATTATTTCTTTTTCCAGAGAGAAGGGTCGTTAAAACATTTATCATCAGCACACCTCTGCTCTAATCTCAAATCATCCACCTCCCCCCTCCAAACATACATACATACATACATACATACACACACACACACACACACACACACGCACGCACACACACCTACCTTCATTCCAGGTTCTCCTCCAATCATTTTCCAGATCTTTCTCAATCCAAAGATATTAAAAATAATTCCATTTGCATCATTGCTAGCCCAATTAGAACACATCCATTCAAGGAACATTCAGTTGCCATTAATTAAGCGTCTATTGCATACAGGGTAATTGTGCTGTGTAATGCTGGAACTATAGTTTATAATACAGATGACCACGATACATAAAACTGCTACATACTAACACCTGCAAATGTGTCTCATGAGGAGCAAACTTCACTGAGACCTTTAAGGTAAGTCCATTATGATGGTGGTCAAAGAAATGTTTGAGGGCTCCAGCAGATTTAGGATCTATTTTAATAATAATGACTTCCATTTATATAACACAAAGCATTTTTCTCACAGCATCTGAGGGGTAGAAAATGCCAGAACATTTTAGATCCATGATAATATAGCATAAATTTAAAGCCAGAAGGAACCTCAGAGAACATTTAATTCAACAGTTCTTAACCCCTTTGTGTCATGGACGCCTCTGGCCATCTGGTGAAGCCTATATTCCCCTTCTCTGAATGTTTTTAAGCACATGAAGTAAAATACACAGGACTATAAAAGAGACCAATTATATTGAAATAATTTTTTCCCATTCAGGTTCACAGACACCCTGAGATCTATCCATGGACCTCAGATTAAGAATCCCTAATATAGTCCAATCTCCTAAATATATGTATTTATTTATTTATATCAATCTTCTAAAATAGAGAAGAGGAACCTGCAAATCTAAGGTAGTATTTTTTCACTATATTTTTTGCCATCTTCCATATTTATTCGAAAGTAGTCATTTCTATGGCATTCTCTTGCTCCTATTGCTTGTATGCTGTTTTGGGAGTTGGATAGCTAAAGAAACAGATTATAATAGAATTATTACATAATGAGATGTCAACAGATTAGCACATGCTCATGGAGCTTTGATATGTCTGGCATGATATAATGGGTTGCTGGGAATAGAATAACCATTCATATTTCTATACCATATCTATCTCACCTACATAGATGCAGAGGTGTTACAGTGGATAGACTGTTGGACATGGACTCAAGAAGACTCATCTTCATGAGTCCAAAGGTGGCCTTGGACACTCACTAGCTGTGTGACCCTGGGCAAGTACAGGGTGTATACCGAGAAATGAGAAACATCACTAAAATGAATTCCGGCTCTAATTCTCATCAGTTGTGTGATTGCCTCTGATTTGTTCTGCATGTAGCATGTTTGTGCACAGTTGCTTGTGCGTTGTCTCTCCCATTCAACGCCTTAAAAGGCGGGACTATCTTTTTCCTTTTTTTGTATCCCCAGTGTGTGTGTGTGTGTGTGTGTGGGTGGGTGTGTTATACTTACATGCACACTCATAAAACGTATGTATAAATTTTAATTCTATTTATTTAAATTTATAATGTTACATTATTTTTGTATTTAAATTTATAATTATATATTTATATTTGTGATTATATAGAATTTATATATAAATGACATTGTGTTCATGCCTGGAACATTCTCCCACCTCTGTTCTAACTACTGACCCCCTTGGTTTCCTTAAGTCCCAACTAGCATCCTGCCTTCTCCAAGAAGGCTCCCCCAATCCCTCTTAATTCCAGTGCCTTTCCCTTGTTAATCATTTCCTGTTTATCCTGTATCGAGCTTGTTTGGTATATGTTTGGCTACATATTGTCTTCCCCATTAAATTGTAAGCTCCTCGAGGGCAGGAACTCTCTGTTGCCTCTCTTCATATCCCCACCACTTATTCCAGTGCCTGGCACATAGTAGGCATTTAATAAACGTTTATTGATTGATCAGTTGATTGAAATGACTTGCCAAAGGTCATATAACTAGTGTCAGAGCTAGAATTTGAACTCAGATCTCCTGACTCCAACTTCAGAATTCTTTCCACTATACTATGCTTCCTATTATACCCTGAAGAAATAAGGTTGAAATATAAACTACAGCTGGCTGGGTGGCACAGTGGATAACAGTGCCAGGCCCAGATTCAGGAAGACCTGAGTTCAAATCTGGACTGAGTTTTACTAGCTATGTCACCCTGGACAAGTCAGTTAACCCTATTTGCCTCAGTTTCATCATCTATAAAATGAGTTGAAGAAGGAAATGACAAAACCACTCCAGGATCTTTGCCAAGAAACCCCCAAATGGGGTCACAAAGAGTCAGACACGACTGAAATGACTGAATGACAACAACAAAACAGGACAGCTGAATGATGAAGTACATATGAAAGGCAAGCAGACATGATAAGCACGCACAAACGTATTCAGCTACAGACTCTCATTCCGAACAATCAAGTTTTATTGCTCATAATTTCAACCTTTCACGAAGCACAGCTGTCAATTCAACTTTACAATGCAAAAAAAAGTATGTTGCCATTAACAAGTTATGTTTACTATTCACAGTACACGATATTTAAAGGTGAAACATCTTGAAAGAGTTTGTTGAAATTACTCTCAACCAGCTTTGAGTTATTTGTTGGCAACTAAAGTCTTGCTATAATTTCCCAACTACCAACCATCAATATGACAGGCTGTAGAAAACTAATGGATGTAAGGGATCATTCCACTGTATTTTAGAAGCACAGCAGCATGGATAGAGCACCAGGCTTGGGGTCCAAAAGATTTTCAAATCTTACCTTTGACATGAACTACAAGGAAATCACTTAATATTCCTTAAGTTCAAGCAACTCTGACTAATCTGTTATAGATGAGGTTGGACAGCTGCCCCCTGTCCTGATAGAATCATAGCTCTTTGATCTAGTATCAGAGCCACAATTTTCAGGCCAAATTTCTCCAGAAAAAAAATTGCAGAACCTACATAAAGTGAACCCACTAGATAAATATCTATCTTCTCATCTAAAATATCAATTTCTCACTCAACTCTAAAACAGTAAAGAGATCTCCAGAAAATATCACAGTATCACCAATGAAAATCTGGTCCAAGTTTCTCATTTTACAGATGAGGAAACTGAGAGACAGAGAGATTACTTGATTTGTTTCATGCCAATCCTCCTCTGCCATGTAGACATTTACAATCTAGTTAAGCCTGTGCCTACAAAAAATTAGTAACCATAAAGCATTAGCTATCTGGTATCTAGCTCCCAAAATGGCTCTAGATCTAGAAGTATCCAGAAAAACAAATGGGGGGGGGGCGTAAAGGGGCACAAAAAGACAGTCTCTGAGCATCCATAATAAAAGAGATAACTGAAAAAAGCCAAAGACTTGAAGATTACACTCTACCTGTTATTACTGTTCACACGGAAGGAAAGGATCATTCCAATTAACAATGTGGGGATTTTTTTTTCATGAAAGCTGAAAAGTATTAAGGGAAATGTCTAGGAACAAAAGAAACATGAAATCCAAAAAAAGCAGAGAAATAAGGGAAGGAGAGAACTCATGGCAGTAGCCACAGCAGCCATGGTTGTGATTAGAAAGAACACTAGACAGTGACAATGGAAAGTGATGTATTGACAGAATATAAAATAGGTTTGTAGTCTGAGAAAAGTGTTGGTAGGGAGGAGAAAACAGCCATCCATATTGCAAATAGGTATCCCTTCAAAGCACCATTCTAAGAGTAGCTCTTTCTTTGGGATCAGTGAGAAAACTATATTCAGTAGTATGAGCCACCATCCTCCCCTATCGCCTACTAGTTCCAATAGAGCCCTGGGGAAAAAAAAGTAATTTCAGTCCCACCAATGGCATCCCTTAGAGTTCTGATGTCTCTACTGTAAGCTTGAAGTGAGGGAAACTTCAGTAAGCAGGAATGCCCATATTGCAATTCAATTCCATGATCTTGAAAACACATTTGTATTTTACTCTGGGGGTGGGGAAGAAAGAGGAGGTATATAATACTATCCTTAAAATATGAGGTTAAGACAAGTACATCTCAAATGTGTGCAGTACTATAAACACAATCAGTACAACAAAGGTAGGAAATAGCTGTAACAGCAGCTAGGGTTTATTTAGTGTTTCAAGGTTTGCAGAGTGCTATCCAAATATTATCTCATTCCAGCCTCACAACAACCCTGGGAGGTAGGTGCTATTATAATCCCCATTTTAAAAATGAGAGAACAGAAGCAAACAGAGGTTATGTTACTAGTGCTAAGCATCCTACCTGGCCCATACTGGCTTCTTAAAAAATATTTATTGACTAATTTGTCTGGGATTCCATAGCTATTAAGTGTCTGAAGCAAGATTTACACCCAGGTCTTCCTGACTCAAAGGCTAGTACTTCATCCACTGATATTTGAATTCTAACCTTCCTCTATTGAATTGCAAAGAGAAATATAACAAGGTGGAGCTGACCTCAAAATGGCAACTGTATGTCTATATTCAATTTGAAACTGGTGAGCACAGGGAAATCCTGATGGATCAGGGCAAAATTCATCTACCATGAATATTATCTTGCAAACTTGAAATTCACTGCAGATTCTGACGCAGCTACATCTTCAGAGTAGTTACATACAATGTATGTACTTCATTTAGAACACACACTGTGTTTCATATGAGTGGTTGTTAGTGGAAAAAAATCAGATGATGACTGGGCATGATGGCACACACCTGTAATCCCTGCTGCTGGAGAGGATGAGGCAGGTGGATTGTTTGAGTTTAGGAGTTCAGAACTGCAGGAGGCTAACCCAGGTGTCAGAACTAAGTCCACACAAATATGGTGAGGAGGAGAAGGAAGAGAGCCACCAAGCTGCCTGATGAAAGGTAAACCCACCCTAGGTCAGAAGTATAACAGGCCAAAACTCCTATGCCAATCAGTTGCAGTCACCCATGAGTGGCTGCTGCACTTTCAGTCTGGTTGGGAAAGGGAGATCCACACATAAATACAGTCCCTCCCCTCAAAAAATAGATGATGACTATTTCTGGTCTAACAGTAATTGAATATTAAAATATGATTTTCAGGGCGGCTAGGTGGTACAGTGAACAGAGCACCAGCCCTGGAGTCAGGAGGACCTGAGTTCAAATGTGATCTCAGACACTTGACACTTACTTGCAGTGTGACCTTGGGCAAGTCACTTAACCCCAATTGCCCTGCCCACTCCCCTCCAAAAAGCAAATATATATGATTTTCAATAATGTATCAGGGTTATCAGAGAATTCCCTAAACCAATGATAAGTTCAGACCAAAAATAGATTTACTTAGATATGTGTATTTTAAAGGCATTTTAATCTTCCTAATAAGTAGAAATGTTGAAAAAAAAAATACAGTCCTTTGGTAGATAGTGACTTCTCTATTGCTACAATGTTCTTGAAAAAAACAGAATGACCACTTGTTAGGTATGTTATATAAGTGATTCAAACTTAGTGCAAGGATAGGATTAGAGAACAACACATTTATAGTGCTTTAACATTGGCACATCACATACTTTATATCATATCATCTTCAAAACAGCCATGAAATATAAGTAGCTCTAATATAATTATCTTATTTTAGAGATAAGGAACTAAGGTTCAGAGAAATTAAATGATCATCCAGTCATAAAAGGTCATATTTTCAGTTCGTAGTTGACTCTGAACTGGAGCCCATATCTTCTGACTCCCAATTTTCCATTTTGCCATGATGCACTTTAATTTACTTCAAAGATACATTCTCATTATAATTTTTTCTGATTCCAGAGACTGAACTAACGTAGATTGAACTAATGAAAAAGGCAACAAATCATGAAGCTTCAAAGAAATGTTGTGATTTGTTTTGAGAATTGTTCCTGAGCACAGTCTGTCCCCTCAATAGTTTTACAATGCCAATAAAATCAACCTATTTTTACCTTGCTCTCCAACTTCTAACCTGGAAAACGCTAATGAATCAAGGATTTAAGCAAAATAGGGACAGATTGGCTGTTCTCGTGTATTCAAATGACTTGGATTCCCATTTTTAAAAATTCTTTTGATGACTAGAAAACCAAATTGTCCTAGAGCTTTCGAAAATGTTACATACATCTGATTGTTGCTTATAAAATTAATATATGTGCGAACAAAGATTTTTTTTCTGCTTCATTCTATCGTCCTTTTGTAGCTGCAGTGAAAGATTTTTACCTAAGTGAAAGCAAAACTTAATAGGCTCACCAGAGAATAGCAAAAACTATTCTACTGCTAAACAATTATAGAGCTCATCCTGAATAAGCAGGCTTACTGTCTGGGAATATTTTTACTGTCTTCCAGTCACCCAGGGCACCTATAGAATGAGGTATTATTCAGAATGTGAAATGTCATTACAGCAAGGATTTAATGAGAAATTTGATCCATCATGCATTACAAGATTTTCAACCTCATTGTAACATTAAAAATGTAAACTTTATCATTGTTCAATCCTTAAATTCTATTTTAAATCAAACATTGAGCAGACTTGAAAAAATAATGGGGCCTTGTGTCCTGTCAGAAGTCTTAGCAGGAGATGCCAAAAGAAGACACAGAATTTCTAGTTTACTATAATCTCAGTTATCATAAACAGTGTGAACATCCCTGTTCAAAAAACAAAACAAAACTTAAATCAATCTGAGACTTCACAGAGATAGAGAATCTGCCAAAAGGGAGATAATATTCTGACAATATTTTACATTTGTCAGGCCTCACCTGCATTTTAAGAAGACAATAAGAAACTTTCAATTTCCAAACTTCTTTGAGTGTGGGAAAATATTTTGCACCATTTCCCACACCCAAGGAAGAGTATGGGTGTGGAAAAAATGTCAAATGATGAATTGTTGAGGGGCTGAGAGATGATTAGCCTAGAGAAGAAAAGAGTGGGAAACACCATAGCTCTCTTTAAATATTTGAGACACCGTCATATGGAAGAGGACTTAGTCTCCTTCGAGGTTTCGAGATTTCTCTAGAAGTAGAATTACTGGATAGAAGTGACATGAAAGAAGATTTCAACTCAACCTTAGGAAGAATTTTCTAACAACTGGAGCCTTTTGCAAAATAAGATGTTCTGCCCAGTGAGGGAGTAAACTCATTATCTCTGGAGACTGAAACAGAAGTCAGAAAAACACATATCAGGGAAGCTGAGGAAGGGAGTCCTATCCTGGGTGGAAAGTTGAAGGAGATGACCTCTCGATAAACAATGATTCTGTTTGCAGGGTGCTAAGTGTCATTTTCCTCTGCTCCCGAGGTTCTATGATGCCGTGTCATTTCCTTCTCATTCTATTCTATTCAACAAGTGTTGGGCTTGGATTCAGGAATACCAGAGTTGAAATCCTGACATGGACACTTATGAGCTATGTGACCCTAGGAAAAAGTCACTTAAAATTCTCTGTGCCTCAGTTTCCTCATCTATAAAAATGGGAATAATAATAACACTCACCTCATAGGTCAATTATGAGAAAATTAAATGATGTGTAAAGTTCTTTTCACACCTTGAATCACCAGAGAAATGTGAATTACTGTAATTATTAATATATTGTTATTATTGTGTGCCTATTTTGAAGAAAGTATTACACTAGATACTATGGGAGCTATATGGATGAATAAGATATGGTCCCTGCCCTCATAGATCTCTCAGTCCAGTAGACCAAATGATGATGATGAATGATTTGTAAGCTTTGGAGCAAATCTCCCCCCCCAATAAGAACAAGTTAATGAACTGATAAGGAAAACTCCTCCACCGCCATGAACAAACAATGCAACCGAAATGAAATGGTGGGTACAAGCTGATAAGGAGATGCCTAATGTTCAAAAGCATTGACAATCATAGCTTTGAATGGTTGTGACAAGGGACATTATTGGCAACATTGGAGAAAACGGTTTCTGGAAAGCAAGAAAACCAAATGGGAGGAGTCTGCTTTAGCTTTTGACTTACTAATGAATTTTGCAGAAAGGAAATCTTGTTATACTGTACAGAAGGTCATGAGGCTGCACATGCTTCAATCCACCTTTATGAGAAAGAGACAAATGACCAAGGATCAAGATGACATTAGGGGCTTGTGTCTGGGCCACTTTGGGGGCTGGTACCCATTCAGTTCTATGACCTATGCCTTCCATATGAGTTATTGATGTATTGCAATCATGATTCCGGTTCAACAAGAAAAGGTTGTATTATATTAAAATACATTCACATACACAGCTTAAGAAAATAGGGAAGTGAGCAATGCAGTTTAGAAAAAAATTGTCTATCAGAAAGGATTTAAATATGTAAAGCTACATATTCACAATTCACAAGCTCTGGAAAACTCCAATATCTAGAATAACTCATTCCCCCCACAGTTCTTGATGGCCAAGGTTTTACTATAATCAATATGTATTTGTTATTTTTCTTATTACAATTATCAAGTACTATTAATTTCATTATTATTGCTGCAATTAACATATTCACTGTGCTTTACTCTGAGCTAATTGCTGTAGGATATGGTAAGGTGTGATTCCTGTTCTCAGGAAGAAGCTTACAATTTAGCTAAGAAGATAAAAACTAAGAGGGAAGAAATTACTTGACAATAGTTAGGTCCTAAACTGTGTAACTGTGACCGTAAGCATAAGAATTCAAAACAGGGAGAGGTCAAACTGTACTGGAGTAGCTAATGAAGGCTTTGACAAGGGGAGATGGGACTTCAAGATTAAACAGAACTTGGATGAGTATAGAGGAGGTGAGAAAGACGGCTTCCTGTGAGCAGTCCAACTTAAGTCAAGAGATCAAGAAAGAAGTAAAAATGGCATGTACAGAAAATAATGAGGAGTAATCAAAAATCAAGTTGTGTAAGAATGTGGCCATAATATGTAGGGGAATGAATGAATGAAATCCTGGATATAGGAAGGGAAGGAAGAGGAAGAGTTAAAGATGCCTTCAATGTATCTAATCTAGGAAATCTACAGAAATGGAAATAAAGCCAATTTTAGGGGCAGCTAAGTGGTACAGTGAATAGAGCACTGGACTGGGAATCAGGAGGAAAACATCTTTATGAGTTCAAATCAGACTTACTAACTGTGTGACCCTGGGCAAGTCACTAAATCCTGTTTGCCTCATTTTACTCATCTATAAAATGAGCTGGAGAAGGAAATGGCAAACCACTACAGTATCTTTGCCAAGAAAACCCCAAATGGGGTCATGAAGGGTTGGACACAACTGTTAACAACAAAGCCTCTTTGGAAAGAAAGATGTTGACTTCAGTTTAGACTTGTCACCACAGATCTGTTCTGTACACAGCTGGAAATGTGAGACTAATTCAGGAAAGGGGTCAAGGCTAGAAATGTAGATTTTGGAATCACTGGCATTAATGGTGCTAGTCGATGGTATGGGAGTAAATTAACTCACTGAGGAGGAAATATACAGACAGAACAACAGATGTCAAAGGACAGAGCCTTTGGGAAAACTCAGTGATGGGGGGGGGGGGGGGGGAGGAGGGTAGGAGAAAAGTTTGAACTGGGTAAAGATAATGCTAGTACATGGAATTGTGATGTGTCCCAGTCAATAAGAAACAAATTTCATATAAAACAGCAAGTGATTTCACTCGTGTAATTTTATTGGTAGAGGGAACTCACATTCCTTCTTTCAGGGATGATCAGCAACCATTTTGTAACCTGCAGTCTTGACAGTAACTCAGAGCACTGAATAGGCAAATGACTTGTGTAGGGTCATAACAACAGCATTTGTCAGAGACAGGATTTGAATCCCATGTCCTCCAACTCCAAGGTCAGTTTTCTAGTCACTATACCATTCTGCCTCTCATTTGTTGACTTGATTTAAGGTTTCATTGAACTTTGCATAGAATTTTTCTATTCATCCTCTGTAAGAGATAATGATATATTATCTGCAATTATTTTCACAGTAATCTTTTCACAAATGCTTATCATGAGTCCTGCAACACAAAATAACCAAACATTCCATGAAATGACATTTCTTATTGCCTTTGAACATACAGTAAATCCAATTTCTCCAATTGTTTTATTGGTCTCTCCAAAAAGAACTTGGGAGCTATCATCCTTCCTTTAGTAGCTACTTCAGGTCTCTTTTACAGCAACACTGACAAAATTATTCAGTCAGCACCCTCAGTCTTATGTCCACTCACTGAGTACTGGACAAAGTTCTGACAGTTAAATTGGGAATAATAGATAGCTTAAAAATATGAACTTTTTTAGCACCCTTAGTTTCTCCTTTTAATCGGTCACCGTCACTAAAGAAGTGAAAGAGGACCACATAGGATTTGAGGCACTTTACACACACACACACACACACACACACAGACCTGTCCTATTTCACAGGTTGCCACAGCCAAACAATTCATCAGCAAAGTGTAACAAATAAGTGTAAATCATTACCCGTCTATTTTAATTTTTTACAGCAACTCAGAACAGACACCATTGGTTGGTGCCCTGCAGCTCTAGCCATATCAGCAAAATCACCCCTCCCATCCAGAAGTGACTCCGATATAACTTCTATAAACCCAGGACAGAGATTTCTTCTATACTAGAGATTCTGCAGTTGGCCACTTTGCAGATTTCTTGAGGAGTTATTTTCAGAATGGTGATTCAGGGCAGAGAGAGCAGGGAAGTTCACATTAAATGAGATCTAATGAGGAACTCTTCTCTGCAATGTCCAGTGACCACACCAACATTATATTGTGACTGGGCACACTTACTTCCAGGGCAGTTCACTAGTCCAGGGTCACTGTTTTCTCCTTTGTGTCCCAAGTACACTAGGTGGCACCCCACTGATCTAGTTATGTCTACTTGGGAACATGAATCCAGAGCTGACCAAGTTACTAAGGGTAGTGGACACTGATGAGAATGAGATGCCTGAGGTTAGATGCTTCCTGGATGGTTGTCATGAAGTCACTACCGTGTCTAACTGGCAAGAAAGAATACCTTTGGGTTTTTTTTTTTAATTGCCCACCTATCAACAGCCCTGGCAAGTGCTGGTAACAAACTGAATTAACACAGCAATGTGTTAACTCACTCGACAAATCCACAGCATTTCCATTTCATTTCAAGACTACATGATTCTCCTCTGCCTTTCAAGGTCTTTGCAAATAGCAATGATTGTACATCAAAAATATTTCCATGGAATCTTAAAGAAGCCCGCAATGGTTCTAGTAAGAATATTATCTTTTCTCTTTAGTTTTGCATAATCTACTCTCCTCTTCCCCACCCCCTTCTTTCTTTCCACTGGTTGCCCAACATTTCCTGAAAGAAAATAGCAACCCTAGGCAAAGAAAAGAATTTACTCTAAATGAGATTGTAGAACAAAATGGCCCTTTCTTTTTAACTTCAATTCAATGATACTCTTAATTTGCTTCAATAATGAAAATGTTAGTCCTATTCTAAGCTCTTTTAATTTTTTTAAGAATTTGTACAGTAGCATTTCACTTTTCTCATAGGTTTACCACTTTAAGCATTGATTTTTTTATTTTACCTATTTTTATGGAAAATATCATAATTTATCTTTGAACTCCTCAAAATGGTTATTCACTGCCAGTAATACAGATTGCAATCCATTCATGTCCTCTCACCTGTACAACTCTTTCCTCCTTTAAATTCTCTATAGGGTTCTTTAATTCTTTTGATATTCTGTGGATATCAGTGGCAAATGTGAACAGTTTGTTGGTTATCCTTTACTCTATGCTATGACCAACCAGTCTACCTTTTCCAGAGATACATTGCTCTAATGACATCTTTTAAATTAGAAATCTTTAAATAATATATTAGATCTTTCCCTATCTTCTTAAATAGTGTAAACTGTACATAAGTTAACCCTTTCATAACTCTAGATCACAATAATAATTCACATTTCTTTGGCACTGCCAGTTCTGCAGTGGTTTTCCTCATGTAATGCGCGGGTGTGCCCCCTCACATATATCAGCTACCAGAGGCTCAAGGCATTCTATGAATCCCTACCCACTTAAATGCTATAGCCCATGAGCCCCTACTAATGTTTACTTTTACCATCCAGTCAAAGGACTCATTAGATCAAAACAAAAGACATTTAATTGAACAGACTATCAGATAAAGTGACAAGAAAAGGTTCCCTCCAATCCCCACATGTACATGGGATACACTCTTCTACAAGTTACCACACATGCAAAGAATACATGCTACCAAGGAACATACATGAAGAACAATTACAAGGGGAACATTTGAAGCCAACAAACATGCGCAAAGGAGCATAGTTAAGTAATTCACGTTGCCAGGTTGCAAAAGTGAAGGGCATTCACATTTGAAATCTGTGTGGCCAGGATGCATAGATGGAGGGTACCTACAGAGGGACACATGTGGCCGGGCTACCCACATAGCCTGGGAAACTCATATATCTCCAATGCTGAAAACTTGTCAGTATACCCAGTGAATCTCTGCTTTGTGAAATCCTCAAGGTTGGGAACTTTCTTTTACCTCTATTTGTAATCCCAGAGCTTAGCGCAATACCTGGTACATAGTAGGTATTTAAATGTTTATTGACAAACACTTAACTGCTCTGCAGGGCACTGTGTTTCTACTTTTATATGTCTCTGCTGGATATCACAACTGGTCCAATGGTCTCCAAGCTGCTAATATTTGCTAGTCTTTAACCCTTCAAGGTCATTTGCTATTCCCTGCTCCCATCTGCTAAATTGTAATGACTAGAAATCTCCCTAATAAAAGCAGACATGCTCTTTTATTTCATAGCAGAGACATAAAAGACCCTATACCTAACTGGGTAGCTAACAGAAGCCATCAGAGTGGCCCAGGATATGAATCTGTTCTTTTTACCACTTTTTATTCCTAGCAGAGACTCACAACCCTTGAAACTTGACAAGTATCTAACTTGGGATTAGAAAATTCTTAAATCCAGTTAAATTCTTTGTCACGATACTGTGTTGACAAAATCCATCTCAGGCCCTCTGGCCTCCATGGGAAAAAAAAATCCTGCGGGAGTTATATGGATGCTGAGGTGCCAAGGTCAGTTTAGGCCCCAAGTTCTTTAATTACCATGCAAATGAGTTAAGTGAACTATACAGGATCCACATTACTTCCTTTACCATACATAATCTGTCATCAACAAAATCTTTGGCATTTGAGCTATATTTTGGTCATTCCCAAACCCCAGTAGCCTAATGCCCTGTTCATTTTACCCAAGTGCCCTGCTCACGCCTCCCAAGAAATCCATCTCTCTCCTGTGACCTCCTTCATTCTGTTCCCCCATTGTTTTCTCCCCAAAGAGCAATATGTGGTTCTCATACACTATATTAGGACAGTTTATCACCAATTTCCCTCTTTAAGCAGTCCATCCAACACCGGCTTCATAATTAGGGGCAGACAAGAATCAACTCTAACCCCACTGAGAATAGATGCACATAAAAGGATTGGATTTTTTTTTTCTCCCATAAACAGATGAAATTTAACTAGGGAGTTGGCTTCAGCCTGTTTAATTTTCATGAAATGACACGTTTCCTAAATGCTCCTTGGAGAGCCCCAATAGCAAAGTGCTCTTTCCTTGGGTTTGGAGTGTGATAGATGGGCCTATCTAAGGCAGGAAATTATTTGAAAAATTCTTCAGTAGGTAGTGGCAACAATACAAGGGAACGTGATGGTATTCTGTAAGGGTATAGTGAAGACTGAGAGGCCATTCCAGGCTTAGCATTTTTTTAAGTGATGCATTAAGAAGCCCCAACACATCTCTTGATATTAGTTTACCTAGTCTGTGGGGATCTGAGGTTAACATTTGTTTTCAAGTTCTGGTGGGGTTTTTGTAGATTTTATTCTACTTTTCACTTGCTCATTAATTTGCTACCACTCTAAGTGAGTGTTCATGAGTTGGAGAAGGAGGAAGAAATGCCACCCTCGTGTCAGAGTGGTAAATGACAAGAAGAAAGGAATAAAGGTGGGACAGCCATAAAGGACAACTCTCTACATTCAAGTATCTCTAGAGAGAGAGAAGAGAAGGAAGAAAAGGATATATAAGGAAATCTTCGCTCCAATAAAGATGTTTTAGAGTTGAGGGATGATACTTCAGAAAAAGAAAAGCATATTCTCTTTTCTAAGGATAGTCAAATCAATATTTTTTTTAGTTTGTTCTATGTATCTAATAACTGCTAGGCACTTCAGAGAGATATAAACAAGTATGACAGGAGTCCTGTCCTCAAGGAACTTCCAATCTATTGGAGGAGACAAGATATGTGTAAAATTATCACCTACCATACAAGGCACTATATACTAAGTGCTGAATGAGCAGAGCAGACAATAAGTACTAGGGAGTTCAGAAGAGAGAAAGATCACTTTCAACAGAGATAATCAAAGAAAGCTTTGCAGAGGAAGGAGGACTGGAACTGTGACAGATGCCTCAGCACTTCTATCGTGGTCCTCTCACCAAGGGGAGGGGAAATGCTATGTGCTTTCAGACATACAGTTAATAGCCAAAGGAAGACATGGAAGGGGAAATCTTCATGAAAAATTGCTGTGATATCCAGGACATATAGGGAAATAATACAAATATAAGAATAAGAACCATTCCTCCAACAGACTAGTAAATGGTCAAAGGCAAAAGAGGCAATTTTCAAATAAAGAAATTCAAACTATCAAAAACCACATAGTTTGCTCCAAATCATCAATAATAAGAGAGATGCACATTAAAACAATACTGAGGGGCAGCTAAGTGGTGCAGTGGATAGAGCACTAGCCTTAGAGGCAGGAGGAGCTGAGTTCAAATCTAGCCTTACATACTTACTAGCTGTGTAACCCGGGACAAGTCACTTAACCCCAATTGACTCCAAAACAACAACATTGAAGGTTCATTCTCATACCCAATAGATTATCAGTAATGACAAGAGATGACAATTGTTGGAGGGGCTATAGGCAGACAAATACAGTAACAAACTGTTGTTTAAATTGTGAGTTGTTCTACCCATTCCAAAAAGTAGTTTGGAACTATCTCCAAACCTAGGGAGTGACTTATCATCTCAATTGTGCTGTCCATGGTCTCCACCTCACGTCAAGGACAAACAAGCTAAGTTGTATCCTTGGATGTCCTTTTACAACAATCAAACCACCAGACAGCCACTATTAGAAAATGAGGATCTGTAATCCCTTTTGGTGGATCAATGGTGATTTGACTGGTTTAACAGGATAACCAAGGGCACATGCCAAGCCAGAACCACTAACAATTCTTCATAAGATCATAGAGTTTGAACTGGAATGTTAAAAATTATCAAGTCAAACTCCATCTTATAGATAAGAAAACTTTGGCCCACAGAGAATAAGTGACATGCCCAAGGATACACAGAAAGTCAGTGGCATGGTGAAGATTTGAACCCATGTCCTCTAACCCCAAATTCAGAACTCTTTCCATTTTATCATGTTAATTAACTACTCGCTCTTACTTAATCATGTCTTCCATAACTTCTCTAGGCAGAATCTCAATTGACTAGACTAAGTCACCACCAATCTCCTACTATTGAAACTCACATTAGCCTTACAGATGAGTACCAACCCTATCTTGGGTATAACTCTCCAAAGTTCATGGGATCAGAAATTTAGAGCTGGAAGGGATCTTATAAGCAGGGGTATGCTAGAAAATGTTTATGGAGCTCTTGGGAGCAGGGGGGGAAGGAACATACTCAGAACATAACTTTTAACTCACATAATTAACATTTTCTCCATCACCTTCTTAAGTCTAGACAACCAACATTATAACATTTCCCAATTTCCAAGATATAGACTAACAGTGAAAATGTAATGGTAAGTTCTCCCGGACACGAGCTTACTCCAGCACATTCCTGAAGGCCATCTAGACTAATTCCTCATTTTACAGATGAGAAAGCAGAGGCCCAATGTGGTTTCAAGGATTCAAACAAAATTCCTCTTGTTGGGGGGTGGGGGCGGGCAGTCAGAGACTCTGCCCACCCAGGGACACCAAAAACTGTTGCAGTTTCATGATGTGTTGTAGTGGAACCATCTCAAAGAATTCAGAGTCAGACCTCCTCTAATCCAAGTATGGGCATTTATTGAGAGTGACACCTCTGATGAAGTGAGCTAAATTCCAAGAGGAACCAGCAGCTTCAGAGAAAGCAAGATGGAAGTTTATAACATAAAGATGCAATTACATAACAGAAATTAGGAATATTAAAACCGCAGGAGGGGGTTGTTAAGGGATTAGGAAATAGAGGAGGGGTCCCAACCTCAGTGAAACTGTACATGCAGTTACCCACAATGCATACAGAAAAATCTATTTGGGGGGTATGTATGTATGATAATGATATTATAATAAGCCTCTTTATGTCTTAAGTTCACTCTAGGTCAGTTCTTTCTATTAGTGCTCAGGTGCCTACTTAGGGAAAGTCCCTTCTATTGTTTTGGGGTCCACATCCTGCTTGGGCATCCTGGTGGTGATGCTTTCTGATTGGCTGAGTATTGTGGTCCTGTCCGAAACTAGATGGATGTGGTTGTAGTTGAGGGCATGGACACACCTGCTATATGAGGCCTGGGTCTGGGGGCAGTAGCTAGCTAGACACAATGGTGGGGATCCCATCACATGGACATGCCTGCTGTTCTGGTGAGCAGTGAGGCATACATGAAGAAGGCAGGATATTGAGGGGTGAGGTGTGAGTAGCTAGGTAGGGGCAGTGGTCCTGCTGTTCAGTGGAACCTATAAAGAAGTTAGAATACTGGGGCTAGGGACAACTTTATTAGGATCCCATCACTCTGACTTTCCTGTCAATTCTCCTTTTCCCTCCTTTTCTTTTACTATTTCAAAGCATAACTTCCCTGTGACTCAGCATTATTGCTGTTACTAATAAACTGGCTGTTGACTGATCTGCAGAGCCTCAATAAACCAAGATCAAATAGTGATAGCCCTGGGAAGTTCAATGAGAACATGCACAGAGTGTAAAGTACAAGATGTGTTAGGAGGACAGTGCATGGGCCAGGGTGACCTGGAAATCTCCTAGGAAGGACTCTTATAGGTGATTGATGATGTTCCTTACATATCAGGATAATAAATCAATTAACGAGTACTTATTAAGTAACTGCTACGTGCTAGGCACTGCTTGAAGTACTGGAGATACCAGTAAAAAGAAACCATCCCAGCTCATGATGAGTTTATATTCAAATGGGGACGACACCAAGTACATAGGAAAAGATGTACAGCTCAAAGATATACAAAGTAGTCAAATCCAAGGTAGTTTGAGAGAAAGGGTACTACCGTGTTTCCCCGATAATAAGACCTATCCCAAAAATAAGCCCTCCCCTTACTGTGTAAGAGTCCTCTAAAATAAGCCCTCCCCCTAAAATAAGCCCTATTGAGATTGCTACTGTAGTGAAGGTGATCCCCTGCGCTACATGCTACATTATGGTACCCTCTGTATGCACCGTCCCCCCCTTCCCCACCATGAAATGCATGCCGTGCTCCAAGCTGCATCCAATCAGAGCTGCAGCAGTGAGCGCATCATCCTGTTCTTCCCCAGTGATTTGCTTGCTGGCGCCATTGAGAGCAGTGCCGCGGAGGAGAGCTGAGGCAGGACAACATAAGCCCTCCCCTGAAAATAAGCCCTCTGGTGTTTTTCTTTCCAAAAAAATTAATAAGACAGTGTCTTATTATCGGGGAAACACGGTAGCAGTTGCAGGGGAGGGGGGGCCTTAGGAAAGGCTTCATGCAAAATAAACTTAATTAATATTCACAGGTTCACTATAATACTGGCCAGTCTTTCAGTACCTTTCTCTGAAGGTCACAGCAGTGGCTAATACAAAAAAGCAAAGGGAGTACCTTGGCATGCCCACCCATTTGGTGGGTGCATTTATCCTAAGTATTTACAGAAAGGGGTGGAGGAGGAGGGATAAGGTTGCAGTCATTACTGGTGTATCTTCCATTAGCCATCACCATTCTACAGACACAAAATAATCAAATGCCAGGACAGAGAGGGAAGGAGTCAGACAGGACTCTCACTGTGAAAAGGGTGATTTGGATCCTTGGGTATTTTCTCCCTGTATGACTCTGTGTCTTGCTGGAACTTCTGTCCATTTCTGATAAGTATCCAGGAGAGCTAGGTAAACTCTCATTCCTCTGTGACTGTCTCTAAAGTGCCTCTAGGTCTGAATACAGCTAATAGCACATGCAGATGGAGTGACCTGGGCTGTTTGTTGTGCCTTCAGGCACACTGGAAAGCTCCATACCTGGTAAGTGCTTTACAGCCATCCTTTGAAGGCACAGGAGGGACCAGCAGCATGACAGCAGAGGCCAGGGAAATAAGCAAACCTCCTGATTTTCAGAAGTCAGATGAGATTGGATTCCAGAAACCACGCACTGATCAGCTCAGCATCGATCTCAAGCAAGATTCTAGAACAGATGATAAAACAGATGGTTTGTGAGTACTTAGGAAACAACATAGTGAGAATCAGGAGCCAGCATGCATTAACTAAGAACAAGGCGTGCCAAACTAACCTCATTTCCTCTTTTGATGGGGTAAGTAGGTTGGTGGATCAGGAAAATTTGTAGCTTAATAGTGTGGTATATTTATATTGTATCTTAATTTGCTAAAAAAAAAAATTAAAAATATATGTTACACAGTCTCTCAAGATACCTTTGTGGATAAGATGCTGACATTTTGGCAGTTCAGTGGATCTGTAGCTGCCTAAACCCAGTAGGGTTAATTAATAAATAGTGGCAACCTAGAGAGTGATCTCTAGGGACATGGAAGAGGGCAGTGGCGTCAAACCAAAAAAGAAGGATCCCTGGGGGCTGCATAACAACTTAGAAAACCACAAATTCACATTCTCTGTGTTCTGCTGTACTTTTATTTACTTTGTTCAACATTTCCCAATTACATTTTCATCTGATCCAGATCTTCACTAGGGAGAATTGCTGGTTGCACAGAACCACAAAGGCTACAAGTTTGATGTCTCTGGTGTAGGACTCTGTATTGACCCAGTCTTATTCAACATCTCTACCAAGAACTTGAATAAAGACACAGAAGCAAGTTTATCAGATCTACAGGGGCTACAAAGCTGGGAGGAACTGCTTCTACAATAGATGACAAAAATCAAGATTTAAACAGATCTTGACAATCTGCAATGAGAGACTAAAACAAAAAAAAATTATATATATATATGGAATTTAACAGATAAACATAATGTCCTATATTTAGTTTCAAAAAAAATCATTTGCAGAAAGACGAAATATTTAATTTGACAGCAGTTCAGAGGATAAGAAAAATCAGGGCAGTTTAGTTGTTATGATACAATGCAACAAACATTTATTAATTACTTAATGTGTGCAAAGCAAGGAGAGAACACAATTTAGATAAGAGACATTTTTCTGCCTTTAAAAGGTTCATTTTCTAGAAGGCTGACCCCACCATACCTAGCTATAATATGCAACATTACATTAGTGCACTAGACAGTAATGTAGGGTGTCCCAAAAGTCTTAGTGGATTTTTAAGCTTCAAAAAGCTTATTAAAACTTTACACTCTCAATTTTGGGACACCCTATATAACCAAAGGTTATATGAGATCTGAGGGAGGTCATTCCCAACCAGGAGAAATGGGAATAAAGGCTGAGAGAGATCAAGAATAGCCTTAAGTAGGACTTCCAACAGGTAAAGGAGGGAAAAAATCTATATGGAAGAGTGTGATTGGGGAAGAGAACAGAAATAGAAAAACACTAAGGATTCTGATTCCAGCAGAGATCATAGGATCACAAGAACTAATGGAGCCCTCAAAGACCATCTAGACCAGGGATGGGGAATCTGCTGCCTGTGAAGTTCAGATTCAGTCAAAGACCATACCTGAGGACCTAGAGGGCCACATATAGCCTCAAGTTCACAGGTTCCCCACTCCTGTTTCTAGAGCAACCCCTATGTTTTACAGATAAAGAAATTGAGAACCAGCAAGTTAGATGACTACACAAGATCATAGTATCTGAGGTGGGAATCAAAGATTAGGTCCTCTGACCCAAACAATCTCCTGCTATCAATGGACAATGAGGAAAGGACAGAGCTTTGAGAGAGAAGATGGAAGAGTCCAATCCCACATTAGATTGCTAAAGGAAAAGATTGGTGAAACGCCAACATGAGAGGAGTGGGCAATCTCCATCATGTCCCTAGCCTCAGCTTACTACTCTAGAGAGCTTAGGGAGCTTCCCCTTGGGTGAGATCTAGGTAGATCTTGGTAGAGCTGAGTGATCTCTTCTCCTGTGTATAGCTTCTCTGATTTGTTTTGCTATGATTTGAAGAAATGGTTTCTTTGCTATTCACCATTTGTATTCATTGTGGAATTGTTATTGGGTAGGAAAGAAATCAAGTCTTAGATATAGAACTTAGGGCTCCCCTTCTCCCCAAAATCACAAGGTGACCAGCAGTGAGATGGAAGTGTATTTTTTCTTTGTATTGCCATGGCTAACAAAGTTCCTGGAACACAGTAGGTACTCAATGAACATTTATTGTCAGTTAATTGACAAATTTTTGTAAAGCACCTGCTATGCACTGTGCCCCACATTAGGCACTGAGGATACAAAGTGGAATGAATAGATGAGAGCTTTCAGATAATTTAAGTATTTCCCATCAATGGCACAGCCTACCTTGTTAAGAAATGAGTTTTTCCTTTCACTCAAAGTGTTTAAGTAGAAACTAGTTGACTATAACAGAGGCACTGCGGAAGAGATGCCTGCCCTGGATAACAGGTTGGATTAGGTGACCTCTAAACTCCATTCCAGCTTGAACTCTACTGATACCATGCTATCCCTACCTCTGATGTTGTCCTTCAAATACAAAGAAGACACTGCTGAACTCACATCAATAGAGAATGTGCTTTGAACTGTCTTTAGTAGTGTTGAGTTTGAACTGATCTCTTCATACTTTCTCACCTTCAATCATTTTCATTCAAACAAAAAGCATTTGGTAAAGACCTACTATGTGCCAGGCACTGTGCTAGGCACTGGTAATACAAGAATAAAAATGAAAGAGTCCTTGCCCTCAAGAGTCTTGCAGTCATTCAGGGAAAACTTGCATCAACATATTCAAAACATATTTGCAAAATAACTGACCCAGTCTGTAGCCTTGCAATAGAATATGCAGTGGCATTGGACCCACAACCTCTCCATTGTTCACACTGAGCTCAGCACAGTTAATATAAAAGATCATAAATCACAGCAATGCAAAGTGGTCATGGGTCCATGAAGGGAAAGGACCTACTATGATTTACGAGGAGACTCTTTATGGCCCTGAAGAGTTTAGAACCTTTGCAAAAGTCTGTTTGAGAGTGCAGAGTTCAAAATTTCACCAAAGAATGCAATTGAATCAACCATAACAATCAAGCTCTTAGAGTAGGTAATGTAGGCCAGTAGTGTGTCAAACTGAAGTAGTAAAAGGTCCTGCTAAACTATACATGAATATCCCCCAGTATACATTGACTTAGAAAACCACATGTTAACATTATCTATGCTCTATCTATGTATTTTATTTATTTTGTTAAATATTTCCCAATTACAACTTGATCTGTCTTTACCAGAACTCTAGAGGGTTACTAGACACATGTTTGACACACCTGGTGTAAACGGTACTATAATTTAAAGGTTGCCATATTTTATGTGTTCCATCTGCATCATCGGACTGAATTTGCTCTTGTGAAGGTCAACACTGACCTCCAAATTTCCCCTATCCCCTAAAGCAGACTTCTACAGATGACCAAATGATTATCATCATTTTTTACTCCTTTGAGTTAAAGTATGGAAGACTCTTTATACACTGCAAATGACTGGACTACCTAAAGGGAGAATATACTAACTCATTTTCAGCCATTTGTACTTTAGCAAGAATTAGTGGGTGACATTCATTAACTAAGAGCAGGGTCCTGAAGCAATGGGACACTGAACAGGAATGTTTTGAGGGGCAGAGGAGAGATCAGGAAGAATTTACAACAAGAAGTTGTGAGGGACCATGAGAAACAAGGAAGCAGCTGAGGGTCATTGAGTGCCTGAGAATCACCCAAAATGGGGAAGAAGCTGCTAGTAGGAATAAAGAATGAAGGCAGATAGAGGTGGAAAAGACTAATTCACCTATTTTTCAATTTTGCTTTAAACAATGTCTAAAATTGGTCCAAGCTGTTGTTTTGTTTTATTCTACTTTACAACCATCTTTCTTTTTTTTTTAAGGGAAATTTTAAAAATTTATTTGCTATTGGTTTAAACATTCAATTCTACAAGTTTTTGAGTTCCAAATTTTCTTCTCCCCTACCCACCCACCCCCATGGTGGCATGAAATCCTATATGGGTTCTACATATACCTTCACATGAAACATTAGTCAAGTTGTAAAGAAGAATTATAACCAATGGAATGAATAACGAAAAAGAAGAAACAAAAATGAAAAGGAGAGAGAACAAGTAGTTTACTTTGATCTGCATTCAGACTCTGTAATTCTTTCTGTGAATGTGGATAGCGTTTTCCATCATTAGTCTTATAGCCTTGCATTGCTGAGAGGAGCCCAGTCTATCAAAGCCAGTCATCACAGATACGATGTGTCTGTAATTGTGTACAATGTTCTCCTGGTTCTGCTCCCCTCACTCAGCATCAGTTCATATAAGTCTCTCCAGGTTATCATGAAATCCATCTGCTCATTTCTTATGGCACGATAGTATTCCATTACATTCATATACCACAATTTGTTTAGCCATTCCCCAATTGATAGGCATCTCCTAGATTTCAATTCTTTGCCACCAAAAAAAGAGCTGCTATAAATATTTTTGTAAGGAAAAGACCCAAGAATGTCAAATGTCAAATGTCAATCTCTCTCTCTCTCTCTCTCTCTCTCTGTCTCCCTCCCTCTCTCTGTCTCTCTGTATCTCTCTCTCTCTCTGTCTCTCTCTCTGTCTCTCTCTTCAATTATCCAGAAAGAATGAGTTTATATCAAGGAACTACAGTCAATATCACAAGACCTGCCTGACAGCTTCTACTGAAAAACAGAGGTCTTGGAGCACTATTTCAAAAGACTGGCTTGCAATCAAGAATAATTTATCCTGAAAAACTGAGTATAAACCTACAGGGGGAAAAATGGATCTTTAAAAGAATAGAGAACTTTCACACATTTCTGATGGAAAGACCAGAGTTGAATAGGAAATTTGAAATAAAAATTAAAGGGTCCAGAGAAACCTGGAAAGGTAAATTTATTTGAAAAATTGTAATGAACCATACAATGATGTAGTGCCAACATTCTGATAAAGGAAGAATAAATGTGGAAAAAAAATAAATAAATATTTTTGTACATACGGGTCCTTTTCCCACTTGCATGATCTCTTTGGGAAACAGCCCTAGAAGAAGTATTGCTGGGTCAAAATATATGCACATTTTTATAGCCCTTTGGGCATAGTTCCAATTTTCCCTCCAGAATGGTTGGATCAGTTCACAACTCCATCATCAATGCATTAGTGTTCAATTTTCCCACATCTTCTCCAGCATTTATCATTTCCCTGTTTAGTCATGTTAGCCAGTCTGACCAGTGAGATGCAGTACCTAAGAGTTGTTTTAATTTGCATTCCTCTGATCAATAGTGATTTAGAGCATTTTTTCATATGTTTATAGATATCTTTAATTTCTTCCTCTAAAATCTGCCTGTTCATATCCTTTGTCCATTTATCAATTGGGAAATGATTTGTTTCTTATGAATTTGACTCCTTTCTCTGTATATTTTAGAAATGAGGCCTTTATCAGAGACACAGGTTGTAAAAATTCTTTCCCATTTTCTGTTTCCCTCTTAATCTTGGTTACATTGGCTTTGTTTATACAAAACCTTTTCAATTTAATGTAATCAAAATTATCCATTTCGCATTTTGTAATGCTCTCTATCTGTTGTTTGGTCATAAATTCTTCCCTTCTCCATAAATCTAACAGGTAAACTATTCCTTGTTCTCCCAGATTGCTTACAGTATCAGCCTTTATATTTAAATCGTGAACCCATTGAGTCTTTATTTTTGTATATGGTATAAGATATTGATCTATGCCCAGTTTCTGCTATACTGTTTTCTCGTTTTCCCAGCAGTTTTTTTCAAATAACGAGTTCTTATCCCAGACAACCATCTTTTAACATCAAAGTACATTGTCATGAGCCCTGGACTGAAAATAAAAAACCTGGTCCTAATCCCACCCTTTTACCAACTCCTTGTGTGACCTTGGGTGAGTCAACCAGCCACTTTCAAGCTACAGATTCATCAACTGTAAATATACAGTGATCTGATTCAGTCCTTGTTATAATTGAAAAACTCTTTTTCATGTTTTGGTCATCTCTGGCAATTGTGGCAGATTACCTCTATTCTGCACCTGCTTTCTCCCACTAATACCTTCTCCTCATGCCCTTTTCTGGAAACTTCCATGCCCCATACCAGTACCACTAGGGCCCCTCCAGTCAATCACCAGTTATCTCCCTCTTTGTTGTCCCATAAGAACTGGGAAGCCAATCATCAGCCTTGACTGAACAAGAAGAATGCTGGTTTGGAATGAGAGGATATGAATCTAAATTCTAGGTCTGTCTTGTTCTACCTATGTGACCTTGGGCAAGAAACTCAACTTCTGTGGGTTTCTATCTCCTCTTCTGTTAAATGAGGGGTAGGAGGGACAAGAGAAAATTGTACTATATCAATTGTGTCAAACTCAAATAGAAGTGAACATAGAAAACCACCTACTCACATTATCTATATTGTGTTGTATTTTTATTTATTCTATTTAAATATTTCCCACTTACATTTTAATCTAGTTCAGACCACACTGAGGAGTGTTGCAGGCTTCAATCAGCTATGCGTTGGACACCTCCGGACTAGATGACATAAGGGCCCTTTCAGCTCTAAAGCTATGATCCCACCCTATAAAATGAATAACTCTTGTCTGCTTTAGTAAGCTGCCCTGAAGTGGAATTCATAAAGGATCAAAGCATCCCACACATCAATTAGGATTAATAACAAGTAGACTGATAGAATCTGAATACGTCAGGTCCAAAATGTCTTCCCAGGACTCCTTGATCTTTCTGTCATGGTCTGAAGATCATCATGCTAAAGGTTTTGGTAACTTCCCTAACTTTATCTTCAACTGCTCCTGCCCCACCCCATCCCCATGCCTTCATTTTAGGCTTTGTATTTGGCTTCCTGTGTATTACTTTAAATGCCATGATAAATACCTAATATTTTATGGATTATTGACCAGTCTGACTTTGTGAAAGCTATGCCATGCTATGGTTAAGTTATTCCTATGATATAAACACAGACATCATTAGGTTTGAGATAGGAAAGCATTGGTCATCAGCAGGGTGTGATGGGAACAGCCCTAGATTTGAACGCTAAAGACCTGGATTCCAGTCCTAACTCTCCCACTCACTAGTATATGACCTGGGACAAGTCACCTCTCTGAGCTTCATTTTGCTACTATACAAAATGGCACAGCAGCCCCACCTCCCATAGATAGAGGTATGAGGATAAAATGAGAAAATGTATCCAAAATTTGTTCCATAGATATGGAATGTGTTTGTTACCACTGCTTGTAGTTGAGGAAAATGTCACACAGACAGAGTGACTTGACCAAGGAATAAGAATCAGACGGCCCATATATATTCACTTGAGATTCTACCTGGAAGGGCCCTCAAAGGTCACCAGCACTCCCATTCTTCAGGTGAGCAAACAGAGGTGAATTTCCTAAGGTCACCAAGTTAGCAAACAACACACATTTAGTAAGTGCCTTCTATGTGTCAGACACATTCTAGAGATTGGGTCTACAAGGACAAAAAAAGAAGGAGCACCTAGGGGCGGCCAGGTGGCACAGTAAGAGCACCAGCCCCAGTATTGGGAGACCTGGGATCAGTTCTGGCCTCAGATACTTGGCACCTACACAAAAATAATAACTGGCCGTGTCACCTTGAGCAAGTTACTTAACCCCGATTGCTTTTGCACCTGCCCTCCAGGAGCTTATATTCTATCGGGGAAACCAACCTGCACATATAAATTATACACAAAATAAATACAAGGTAACTGGGTGGATGATGAACCAGCAGTTGGGAAGTATCAGGAAAGGTTTCATGGGGAGGTGGCCCTGGAGCTGAGATTGGAAGGATTCTATGAGGCAAAGATGAGGGGGAAGTACATGCCAGGCTTGGAAAACAACCAAGTGAAATGATATGCCTTTTAAGGCATGGTCAATCTGGTTTGCAAATGCCTGTCTGCACGGCCTTGATCGAAGAGTTGGAAACAAGCACCAGAGGGTCTATTTTTCAAGCAACAAAAAATTGGATGAAATGATTCTTTTAGGGTTAGAAACATCAAAAAGAAATCAGGATAATGAGCAGAAGTGTATGTAAAGAAATTTGTTTATGTTTAACTTATAATTGTCATGTTAAATGATCTAACTATATTTAACTTGTGTTAGCTGTGGTTCAGTATCATCTGACCCCTTTAAAAAGTCAGGGTGGTGAGGTATTCGCTCAGAGACAGCCTGATGAGAGGTTAATTAGAACCAGCTGAGACAGGGTGACATCACCAAGGGCCTCCAGTGCAGGGGGAAAAAAAAACTCAGGAGGGAAGATTTGCTCTAGTGGGAGAAAAAGAAGGGAGCCTACTGCTGAGAGGGGAGAAGGGAGGGGGAGGGCAGTGGAATCCTTGAAAGACAGATGTGGCATTTAATATGGCATTTAAGCACTTGAATTTTGACTACTAGAAACAGCAGTGAGAAAGAAAGAGGGAGACAAAGAGAAAGAGAGACAGAAACAGAGACAGAAAACCAAAGGCAAAAACTATCACAGTTGGTTGAGAAATGTACTTTTTAGTACTTAGATTTTCATTCATTTATTCATTCAACAAACATTTATTAATACTAGAAGGACCAGGTGCATCAATTGCACCCACTGACTTTTTTTTTATTTTTAATAAGGTTGCAATCATTTTTCCTATCTTTGAAATAACAAAGTCCAAAAAAAAAAAAAAGATAAAGTCCATCCTACTATTTCTAGCATGTGTACTAATTGACCCACTTGGTTCTTCAAAGTATTCTTAAATTTCAATCCTTCTTTAAAGAACTGCTATGGGCAAGGCCATGTACTAAGCTATTGAAGGAGAGACAATGAGTAATAGGAAATAAAACACAGTCCCAGCTCTCAAGAAGCTAACAACCCACTAGAGATAATGTCCCCCAAAACTGCAATAAGAAAGTGACCTTGGGCAAGCCACTTAACCCCAATTGCTCTCCAAAAAGCAAAAAAAAAAGGTAATATGACCCATCAATAAGAGAAATAAATACAAAGAGGTAGCAAAGTATATATGCAAAGAGATTGCTTCTGGCTGAAGCAATCAGAGAAGGATTCTTGGTAGAGGTATCATTTGAAACAAACCTTGAAAAATGGATGGGATTTCAATCGTTAGAAATATAAAGGGAAAGGAGAGTTGTTCTATAAGGAACAACTGATCAAAGTAGAGACAAGATTGGGTTATGGAGTACAAGAAATACTTAGAAAAGTAGACTGGAACCAGATGGTAAAGGGCCTTGAATGCCAGACTAAGGGGTCTGGACTTTCTTGGAAACAGGGAGTCAGAAAATTTGGAGAATTAATGTGACCTGTGCCTATCAAAGGTTAATCTGGCAATGAAGTGGGATGGTGGAAACTAGAGGCAGAGAGACTAAGGTAAGAGATTATTAAGGTAGAATCAGGAAAACAATTTACACTATAACATCAGTGTTGTAAAATCAAAAAACTCTGAAAGACTTAAGAACTCTGATCAGTGCAATGACCAACCATGATTCCACAAGACCAGTGAGGAAACATGCTACCCACCTCTTGGTAGAGGGTCTATGGATTCAGGGTACAGAATGAGATGCATACTTTTTGATATAGCCAATATGAAAATTGGTTTTGCTTGACTATATTTGTTACAAAGGTTTTGGTTTATATGGTTTGAGGGTTTTCTTGTTTTGTCTAGTGGCAGTGGCAGGGGAGGGATGGGCGGGGAATTAATACTGGATAAACAGAAAAAATAAAATAATTTTAAAAGAGGTTATCGAAATAACCCAAGAACAAGGTAGCAAGAGCCTAATCCTGGGGAGGGGTGGGGAGATTGGGGGTTGGTCTGTTTTGCTCTATTTGGTATTTACACTTTATTACAGATAAGCATTTGTCTTTGAATTATAAACACAGGGCTGTCATTTCCATGGGGTTCTCAGTTTTTCTCTCCTTCCACCATTGGGCCTGCCGTGCAATATGAACAATAGGGAGAAAGCCCAGGACAGCAGCGACTACAGGGAAAAGCCTATATTCATAGCCTAGAGGGGAAATTCACTTAACCCAGCTGCTCAGCTATTGACAGGAACTTGAGGAGGGACCGCGTGTGATCGTCTGCAGCGCTTTATAACCGTCCCTTCCCGCCCCCTGGATCCTCATTCACCGGGCGCTCTGCTTTTTGACAGGCAGCTTCAGGGGCAGGCAGCCAAGCTCACCATCCCCGCTCCTGCCTGAACGCCTCTGCTCCGCTGCCATTGTCAAGCAAACCACTACACGGGGATGTTTCTGTCAGTGTCGGAATGCAGATGGTCAGGGGTCACCGGTCAGGTTAAGCAACCAGGACGCCAAGAAACTGACGCACACCAGGAGTTGCCCGCGGAGCAGGTGAACGGTGAGCGGAGACAGGGAGGGTATCCAAAGTCAGGTCATACAGAGCGTCAGAAAACCAGAGAGATGCTGCCGAGAGAATGCCGGTCAGGAGCGTGAGAGGCAGGCAGGCGAGAGCCTGCGAGTCTGGGAATTCAAGGGATCTCTCCACTAGAGGCAGAGACTATGTATCAGGATCAAAGGAACCCACACTGATGCAGGGCCGGAGGGAACGAAACAAGCATTTATTAAGCACCTACTATATGCCAGGCAGTGTGGTAAGCCCTTCACAAATATTATCTCTGATTCTCACAACTCCAGCAAGGAGGTAACATTATTATCCTCAATTAATAGGTAATGAAACTGAGGCATTTGCTGTTCTGTCATTTTCAGTCATGTCTGACTCTGTGATCCCATTTGGGGGTTTCCTTGGCAGAGATACAAGAGTGGTTTGTCATTTCCTGATCAAGCTCTTTTTACAGATGAGGAAACTGAGGCAAACAGGGTTGAGTGACTTGCCCAGGGTCACACAGCTAGTAAATATCTCAGGCCACATTTGAACTCATGAAGTTGAGGGGCAGCAAGGTGGCACACCGGCCCTGGAGTCAGGAGGACCTG
The DNA here is from genome assembly GCF_028583685.1 of Petaurus breviceps papuanus. NCBI lineage: Eukaryota > Metazoa > Chordata > Mammalia > Diprotodontia > Petauridae > Petaurus > Petaurus breviceps. The sequence continues at coordinate 10,388,284 of NW_027185612.1, read as the reverse complement.
AGTTCAAATGTGACCTCAGACACAATACAAAAACTAGCCATGTGACCTTGGGCAAGTCACTTAACCCCAACTGCCCTCCAAAAAGCAAAAAAAAAACCTCATGAAGTTGAGTCTAGACCTAGCAATCTATTCATTGTGCCACATACCTGCCTCCAAAATGAGGCATACAGAGGTGAAATTACTTTCACTGGGTTACACAGCTAATACATTTCTGGGGCAGAATTTGAACTTGGGTCTTCCTGAACCCAGGCGCAGCACTCTATGCACTGCACCATCTAGCTATCTCACTTCTTGAGTGACAGGGGCAGGCAACTGGAAAACAGTGAGGTGAGGAATTCCACCCCCCAATACAGTGGTACCTAACCTTTTTGAGTATGAGATCCTTTTTGTGATACCAAAAAATTCCTTGAACCTCCTACCTAATGATATTCCAAAGATCTATAATCTCTTCCATGTGGGCATCCGGCCATCAATGCACACAGCAACCTAACCATTCCTGCCCATCCTGTGTGACTCATCCATGGTCTCAATTAAGTTCACCAAAGGGGAGAGCTACCTAACGTGCAGTTCAGAGGCTGAACTTCCATGATAACATAGATCACTGGAAGAATTCTCTTTTTTACCAGACCTGTGATTTAATTGGTATTACAACTCCCGAGGAGGAATTCATCTGCCAGTGCACATGGGCAACTACTTGGCAATTTATTTATTCGTTTTTGAGAGGGGCTCATAGAACAAAGGCTGGGTGATTTGCCCAGGGTCAGGGAATCAGTTTGTGTCAGAAGGACTTAAACCCATGCCTTCTGCTAGTAAAGTCAGCTCTCTATCCATTATGGCACACTGCCTCTAACCATCATCCACAAATACATATATGCATATATTCCATGTAGGGGATTTGAGAACTGATTGGCTTTCTGGGATTTGTGGTTCAGAGGGACAAAAATTCCCTTTCAACCTTCTGACTAATTTTGTCTAGCACAGAGTGAGATCTTTGAGCTAGAAAGGGGGATTTAGTCCTGCCCAGGTATTTTTAAAAGAGAAATGCACAGCCTAGGAGAGAAAGCAGACTAAGAGAAAGGAAAAGGGAATACAAGAACTGAGAACCAGACATGGTGAAGACACCCCAGCACCCACAGGTTGGGAATCAGCTCCCAGTTGGGAAACCATGATGGGGTATCTAAGTGGCACCATAGTGCATAGAGTCCTGGGCCTGGAGTCATCTTCCTGAGTTCAAATCTGACCTCAGACTATTACTAGCTGTGAGACATTGAGAAAGTCATTTAACTCTGTTTGCCTCAGTTTCCTCATTTGTAAAATGGGTTGGAAAAGGAAATGGCAAACTACTCCAGTATCTTTGCAAAAAAAAAAAAACCAAATGGGATCACAAAGAATCACACAACTGAACAACAACCATTTCAAACCAGTTTCAAAACCTTCAGAAAGTCCTAGGTAAGCAGATTTAAATTCCCAACATACTCTAAGTCAATGAACACAAGAGAGAAGAAAAGGCTGTTTACACTGCATGCAACATACCGAATCAGATCAACTCACTTTCTGAATGCAGCAATGAAAATCCTATCCATTCAAATAGACCTTGCCTAAGATAGAGTAACCAGTCTTTTATCCTATGGAGTATGATCTCATGGGAACAGATTTAGACCTACAAGGGCTCTTCCTGGACATTTAGTGCCCTCCCCTCTGAATACCAGAGAGGATAACTGACTCATTGTTTGGGGTCACACAGGCAGAGAGCCAAGATCTGAATTGTGTCCTCTCTCCACTGTGCTATTCCGTACCCCCAACACATATGTGAGAACCTCCTGTATTTCCAATAGGTGCCCTGTACCTAGAATCATTGATGTGCAAACAATAATCCAGAATCCACCCTAACCAAATTACTATTACCCACTTGTTAGGGTATTAACCCTCATTGGAACATACTATGTAATTAGACGAGTTGACTATAATTTCTCAAAGTAAATATTTTGACTTTGTTATTGTCACAACAAAATTTTCAGGAGACTCCCACCTCGTTAGCAAACTCCACCTTCATTGGGGCTGGGCTGATGGCTTCAGTGCAAACAACTCAACCTTGTAAGTAGTTACTAGCTCCCTTGGCTTCCTTGAATAGAAGTTTTTTCCAGACAAGTAAAAATGGATGCTAGTTTCATCCATTCATTTTATTGCCTTTCTAGAGGGAAGAAAGAACGGTCTCTGATTTTTTCATGGGTTGGTGAAATAATTGACCTTGGTTGCAAGGCTCAAGTACGTTACAGTCTTCTGCCCATGCTGGGAAGAAGGAGGGGTGGGGGGGGGATAATTTAGTCAACTGTCCTAGGAATCTTGAGAGTGGAGTTCTCTGTTGTTAGGTCGGGGGCGGGGAGGAGAGGATAAAGAGAAAGGAGAGAAAGAGAGAGCAAGACAGAGTGAGAGAGAAGAGAGACAGAAAGATTCATTCTTCTGGGAAAACCAGGTATCAGGACTCGATTCTGCTTGATGCTAACTCGTTGAGGTGTTAATTAAATATGAAGTCTACTTATACTCTAGCTCAAACTTACCCCTCTTTTAAAATGTTTTCTATGCCTTCCATAGAGGAATGGTATATGTTTAAAAAGAAGAACCTGGGAGTGTCTAGGTGGCACAGTGAATAGAGCACTGGCCCTGGAGTGAGGAGGACCTGAGTTCAAATCCAACCTCAGACAACACAAAAACTAGTCGTGTGACCTTGGGCAAATCACTTAACCCCAATTGACCTATCTTCCCCCTCCGAAAAGCAGAAAAATAAAAAGAAGAACCTGGCCCAGTGTCTCAGAGCATTGGTACTGTGTTGTAGTTGGTTTCAGAGTTAAGGCAGCATCCTCTGACCTTAGATAAAGGGCGGAGTGATTAATGGTTTGGCCCTAAATCAGGGCACCTTTCATTGAGGGAACTCTTAAAAAGAACAAACGATATGTGAACCAGAGAAACAGACAGGAGCTGATGAGACTCTTGAGATTTCTTGGTCCTCCTGTGCACAAGATTTGTAGTATTACTAGTCTTATTTGTTTTGTAGAGCTAAAACTTCTATTTTATCAGTCAGTTAGCATGTATTAAACACTTAATATGTGCTAGACAATGTGCTAAGCACTGAGGTTACAAAAAAAAGGGGGGGGACAGTATCCCTGCCCTCAAGAAGTTCACATTCTAATGAATCATTAGAGAGTTTAATTTGTCTGTCCAGATAGACTAGCTAAGAATGTTAGTTCAGAGCAAAGGATTCTGTTCTGTGTTCCAAATTTCTTACCATGTTCTGTTTTAACAGGTACCGTGTTTCCCCGATAATAAGACCTATCCCAAAAATAAGCCCTCCCCTTACTGTGTAAGATTCCTCTAAAATAAGCCCTCCCCCGAAAATAAGCCCTATTGAGATTGCTACTGTAGTGAAGGTGATCCCCTGCGCTACACGCTACATTACAGTACCCTCTATATGCACCGTGCCCCCCCCCCCGGTGAAACGCACGCCGTGCTCCG
>NW_027185612.1:10357277-10384374 GCF_028583685.1 Petaurus breviceps papuanus | reverse complement strand
CCATTGAGAGCAGTGCCGCGGAGGAGAGCTGAGGCAGGACAACATAAAAACCCGGTATGTAAGCGGGAGTGAGGGGGCATGATGGAGGATAAAAAGGGCATGATGGAGGAAAAAAGAAGAACTCAGGGGGCATGATGGAGTGAAAAGAAGGACTGATGGTCATAATTTTATTATTCTGTCTGTTTTGACCCCCAGACATGAGTACAAAAAGGAAGAGCTATACTGTTGAGTATAAGAAAGCAATTGTAGAGGAGTCACATGTCATTGCTGTCAATGTTCATTAAAATAAGCCCTCCCCTGAAAATAAGCCCTCTGGTGTTTTTCTGTCCAAAAAAAATAATAAGATAGTGTCTTATTATCGGGGAAACACGGTAACTAACTATAAGGCTGGCTAGACCTCAGTTTGTCTACATGCTGTTTGGTTCTGCCTATCTATCATTAAGTATACTACAGGAAACATGGTCCAGAATTTTTAGACCACAAAGCCCCAGTGCAACCTTTGGTAAGTCCAGACTCCACCCACCATTCCCAACAGGGAAAGGAAGGGAATAAGCATTTATATAGTGCTCACTGTATGCTGCTGGGCTAAGCCCTTTAGAAATCAGATTTCATTTGATCTTCACAACATTGAAAGGTAAGTGTTGTTATTGTCCTCATTTTACAACTGAGGAAACTGAAGCAAACGGAGCTTAAGTGATTTGCCCAAGGTCACATAGTTAGTAAGTATGTGAGGGCAGATTTTAATTCAGATCTTCATAACTCCAGACTTGGGACTCTATCCACTATACTTTTTAGCTGCATATAGGAGAAGAAATGAAGCCAAGTCCAGAATAACATCCAAATAACACCTAAGCATGTGAAGGTGGTAGGTCAGTTCATGCAGCAGGATGTTGATAGAAGTTCCAGGCTAGACAGTGCCTAGCCTAGCCAAAGACATAAAAGAAAAGGAAGACCACACATAAGCACCAAGGAGAATGACTTAGAATGCCTTCTTCAGCCCTGCTTTCTTTGCTTTTGTGGGTGTGCAGGTCACAATACCTTTATCAGACACGCCTTTATGGAGAACCAAGTATACCCACTTCTATTTTCTAACACTTTTCTATAGAGGGATTCTCTTGAAGATTCTATAGATTTCCAAAAATTTTCCCCTTGATTTGACCTTTCCTGAGTTATCCTCAAAAACAGGCTGCCCAAATCAGACTGAACAAAACATTTCCTTGCCCTGAAGACATTATTTACATCTTTATAATGTTTCAATCACAGCACTGAATATAGACAGAAAAGGATTAATCAAAACTCTCAGCTACTCACCCAGTGGTAAATTTTTTTTTTTTTTTGCTTTTTGGAGGGCAGTTGGGGTTAAGTAACTTGCCCAAGGTTACACGGCTAGTTTTTTTGTGTGGGTGTAAGTGTCTGAGGCTGGAACCGAACTCAAGTCCTCCTGACTCCAGGGCTGATACTCTACTCACTGCACCACCTAGCCACCCCTGAGTAATAGAATTTTTTTAAAAAGAGGTCAAAAAATTAAACAACAGGGGTGGCCAGGTGGCACAGTGAATAGAGCACCAGCCCTGGAGTCAGGAGGACCTGAGTTCAAATCCAGCCTCAGACACTTAACACAAAAACTAGCCATGTGACCTAGGGCAAGTCACTTAACCCCAATTGCCCTCCAAAAAGCAAAAAAGAAAAAATTTAAACAATAGTTAAAGCCATAAAGCTTTGGAACATAATATGTCATCAGTCACAGTTGTAAGAGACATCTTTCCTGACCCCTGCTATGGTCAGGTGACCATATAAAAAAACCTCATTAAAGAATTGATCCCATAATAATCCATATTCGTATAGCACTTTTAAGATTCACAAAACTCTTACCTAGATGTCTCTTTGGTAGGTAGTATAAGTTTTTTCCCCATTTAATAAATGAGAGAGTAAAGTAACATACTTACACTTGGAACTTGCAGATCAACTAATCACAGAATCAAAGAATTGTCCAATCTCATGTTGGAAAGGCCCTCAGATGCCATCCAGTTGAACTCTTTACTGGGCAAGAAGCCTCTCTACAACATCCTAACAAGTATCTCAGCCTTCATTTGCGGACCTCCAACAAAGGGGAACTGACTATAGCTGGGTCACCATTAGTGCAAATAATGAATCCCTGAAGTGGTTACTTTATTCAAATTTGCACTGCATATTTCCATTGGTCTGGAGCCAACTATTATATTTAACATCAGAGGTACCACAAGCAAACCCTACTGACCCTGAACCAGCTTAAAATGTAATTGGTAAATGCTTAATAAAATAAACAAAAATACAAGATAAATAAAGTTAATTTGTGGTTTTCTAAGTCAATATGCTACCAGTGAGAAATCCATTTCCATTTGAGTTTGACGCCACTGTAAATTTACATAATCATAACTTTAAATTGTCGTCGTTCCTCCTTCTGTTTTTGAAGAGGACCAATGACACCCACGGGGCGGTGTCTTGACTTGGATTTAAATGAAGCAGAGCTGCACAAAATCATCAGCCTCACTCTCTCTTCCAGAGTTATACAAGTCCAGCAGCAAGACAAAAGTCAAGACCACTGGCGATGGCCTGCAACACAGTACAAATTCAAATACATGTCAGCATTTCTATGGGTTCACTTTTCCCATTAATTGGGACCTATGTGACTCCTAAGCTAATTCACTTGGCTTTCAGAAAGTCCAAGATAGCTCCTTGTTAAGGATGTTTCAGACTTCCTTACGATGAGTTGAAATCTCACTCTCTGTAAGAGAGATATAATTAGGGCAGGTAACTAAGACACCCAAGTTTAGAGTATGCAAAAACTTAATGCATGCTCATCTTCAATGGAAGCCACTCATATTACTAATTCCCCATCATGTTCAACTGAATTTGTCTTGAGTATTTGGTGTATTACTTCCACATCATGAATTACAAAGTTGACTTGACAACATGTTCCCTGCTGCTTATCCCCAGGGCTGAAATTGCTAGTTATGGCTCTTATTCCAACTTCTGCCATCTGGGGCCAAGCAGAACAAATCTAATCCTGATTACAGGTGACAGTCCTTCAAATACTTGAAGACAAGTTTCATTTCCCACCCTAAATCATCTGTTCTCCAAGATAAACATGCCTAATTCCTTCAACTAATCCCTATACAAAATGGCCTTCTGTATCAGGGAAACCACGTGGTACAGTAGAAAGAGGATTTAGCTGAGAAGTTAGAGGATCTGAATTCAAATTCTGCCTGTGATGCTTACCAGTGGTGTGACTTTGAGCAAGTCATCTAACCTATCTGGGTTTCCGTTTTCTCACCTATAAAATAAGGGTGTTGGATTAGATGGCTTCTGAGGTCCCTTCCAGCTCTGACCAGCCTGGTCATCCTTCTCTAGAAGTTCTATACTCATTAACATCTTCCCAAAATGTGGCACGTGGTACCGACTACAACATTCCAAATGTTCTCTGACCAGCTCCCCCTTTCTGGACAGTAGGCTTCCCTTAATACGGCACAATTTTAACATCACATTAGCTTTGGGAGCTGATTCATATTGCCTTTGTAGTCCACTAAAATGCCCAGATCTTTTGCCACCAAAGCCAATCTAGCTACACTTCCTCCACTAAATTCAATCTGATAAGCATGTATTAAGCATGAAATATGCTCGAGGCACTGTGCTAAGCCCCGGGAACATAAGACAAAAGAAGTCACTCCTCTAAAGGAGACTTTTTGTACACAGAAAGTGAATTTCTGAACCCAAAAGTAAAACTTCATATTGCCTTTCAAATCTTACATTATTAGATTCAGTCCAGTTTTCTAGTCTATCATAAGCCTTTGGAATTCAATGTATCACTTCTGTCTTTGTGACATTTGCAAATGTGACAAACATATTATCTATACCTTAGGGCCAAGGATGTATCCCTGGGACACTCCACAAGAACCCTCCTTCCAAAATGTTTTCAAGTCATCAATGAGATTTGGGGGGGGGAGGAGAGTGATACTTTGTCAACCAGTTCAAAACTACATGACTATACTATAGTCTAACCTACATTTCTTCACCTCTTTCACAAGGACAGCAAAGGAGATTGCCACATGCTTTGCTCAAATTTAGAAAAATTATAACCATGGCATTTTGCCCTCATCCACTAAGTCTAGTGACTCTGTCAAAAGAAGTAAATGAGGTTAGTCTGGCACAACCCATTGTCTATGAAGCTTCCTTTGTCACAATCATTTCCTCTTCTAGACAGTCACTACCAACTATCTTTTTGATCAACAGTGTCAGACTCACTCCAGGGTATAACCTGAACCAGATTAAAATATAATTGGAAAATGTTTTAACAAAATAAATGAAAATACAATATGACATAGATGATATTAATTTGTGGTTTTCTATGTCAAAATGTGGGGGATCCCCACAGGGACCCATTTCTATTTGAGTTTGATACCACTGCTCTTGATAATACAATGTTGAATTTTGCCAGAAATCCAAAGGGCTCATAGCCTTATAATGTGCTAAGTCCCCTCTTACCTTTGCTGAAAATCAGGCCACCTGCCCTTCTTTATTGCTACAATGGCTCCCCTTCCATTCTTCATGGTCTTTTGAAGATCATTGACAGTGACTCAGGAATCTCATATACCAGCTCATTCATTCCCCTAGGAGGACATTCATCTGTTCCTGGTGACTTGAACTAGTCATAAGTAGACAGGAGTTCTCTTACTATTTCCCCATAAGCTCCCTATTATCCATTTATGGTTGGTCTTTTCAAGTCCCAAAATTATTCTCTTTGGCAGAAAAGACAGAAGCTAAATAAACATTGAGTCCTTCTATCAGTTCTCCATTATCTGTTTTCATAGTCCAATCCACCCTAGCAGGAACAATATCCCTTTATTGATTTTATTTCTGTACCAAAATCTAAAACTAACAGATAAATCAAATGCCTTTTTATTGTCCTTAGAATGCCTTGCCAGCCTCAGCCCATTCTGGACCTTAAGCACTGTTGGTTTGTCCATGGCCAATTTAAGCAAATCAAGACTTTGGACTTATTCTCCCAGTCCACACAGTAGATTGGGCTCCCAGAACTAGCAAGGCTACAGCTTTCCTCTTGGAGTCCCAGAGGTGTCTCTAGGACACGATCATCAAATACAGAAGCCACAGGAGAGGCGTGCACTCACAAACCACATGGCAGCAACAACATTAGAGAGATAAAGGTTTAAAGGTCTCTTTCCTCACTGAGGGCTTACAAAAGTCCTGGTCTCCTCACTTGTAGAAAGAGCAAGAGATTGATTTTAGCCATTCAGTGCCTTTGGAAGACACCTGGTTATATCTCAGAAGCCAAGTAAAACTCTGCATCTTCTTCATGTCATTAGATGATTGAAAACCATTACAGAAAGCTCTATTGGAGATCCCTCCTCTCACTTTTGTTGAGAACACCCTTGTAGTTGTTTGTGCTGAGAAGAACAGGAATGGCTCTGTACCCCCTGTACTTTGTCATTGTCACAGTGATGATCAGAGAAGGAAGGCTAGAAGGAAGATGAGTCAGAGTCAGATCCAACTGGAAGCTACATATATCACCATTCTTATTCCCTGTGTAGTGGAACCCTTCCCTTTTTCTTCACTAGACTAGGACAAGAAATTTGAATGTGAGCACCCAAATTGTGTCCTTAAATTTTCGCATTTCTCTGGACTTACCCATAGATAAAGGAGAGGTTTGAATATGAGCACCCAAATTACATCACTTGAACTCTTGGTTTGGGGCTTGCCACAGACTCAAAATGGATTTGGACTTTGGCCTGAAAGGAACCATGACTACCTCACCCACAGAGTAGTTTTTTTCCTAATGTATTTTGTCTTTTTTTCCTTTTTAGTGGTTTCTAATAATGAATAATATGATTATGTCACACTGGTGAAATTGAATCATATGGCCAGGGAATGGTGGGAGAAATTCACATCCCTCTTATTCCCAAGCTGCTGATGTCTTCTGTTGATGTCACCGGCTGTTTTCTTTGGCACCTGCTCCCACCACTCATTCATTCTGAGGCAGTGGATTCTCTGCTCCCTGCCATATGTCTCCATTTCTCCCTACCAGGTATTATGCCTCAGATTTATCTGATCTTCATGTATCTAGCTGTGTTTAAGGATACTTGATAACCTGTCCATCATCCACTAGGGTTGCTGTAACTAGTAAACCTATTCCCATCAGGAAATTCTATTAAAATTCCATCAATCAGGTCTTTGAGCAACACCTACTATGTGCCAGGTCACACACTGTGCTTGGTCCTGAGGGAATGAAAACAAAAAATGAAATAGTCCTTGCCCTCAAGGACCTTGCTTTCCATCCTTTCCTCTTCTGGGGGAAAAAATGTATTTGCAGTCTCCTCTTTCAAGCTCTGGTTTAGCTAATCAGTTATCTGCAGAAGTGCTCTGTTCAGAGCCAATTGCAACACTCCTCCATCGACTAGAGGTCACCTTTCTTTTCAGAGGAGGGCCATATATTTCCTCAGTCAGCCTGCTCTTTCAGGAACCTACTGTGATTCACATAGTGGAAAGACAACTAGATCTAGAATCAAATACCTGGGTTTAAAACTTTATTCTGCTGCTTACTTACTTTGGATGGGTCAACCTCTCTGAGGCTCAGTTCCTTCATCAATTCAATGGGAGGCTTGAAATAGATTACATCTGAGATCCCATCTGACTCTTACCTTTCTATTTTACTTCTACTCCTCCATTCAAGCTGCTAGCTTCAGATTGACCTGCTATTCTGTCCTCTGTCAGATGTCCCAGCTGATACCTATGAAAGTAGGAAATTTTAGCTTTCCTTAGCCCTCTCAGCCAATGAGGGTAAAAGTTCTTCCCTCTGTCACCCTGTACCAGAAGGTAATGAAGGTCTAGGCTCATCTCAGGTCTGCTCTGTGATTTGTTGTTAGAACCTCTCTCTCAATCATCTCAGAACTGAACTATTCTATTAACCTGACTACTCTTTCCTTTGCATCTTTCACTTCAACTGTTATGTAACTTATGATCAGCAATTCATTTTAGCTTCTAGGTCCTGTCATATGCAACCCCCACCCCCAGCTTAAGCAAATATTCCTGGAACTCCATGTCCTCAAACAGAAGAGGAAGGGTATGGTAGGGAGGAATCTATTTTACCCTTCCCCTCCTCATGTTTCTTTGTTCAATACAGATAGCACTGATTGTGTGGCTAAAAAAGACTCAGAAGATTGGTAACCTTTGAACCACTTCCCTCCAATAATTTTTCACAGTCTTACCTCTCCCAGGTCTTTCTACATGATTGTAATGTGTAGTCACACTGAGGTCTTTTCATATATGCCATGAAACATGATTATTCATTTATGGCTTGGGTTAATTGTGCTTTAGGGGTTACTGGCTTTCATTATTTGCCAGGCTAAAAAAAAAAGTTTGAACCTATAAAGGTACAAATCTGAAATGTCTAAAAGCTTAAAAATGATTCTATGACTTCTCAGTTATTCCACTTTCATCTGTGTTGGCAGAATTATGGGAAGATATAATGCAAGAGTCACACATACAACTAAGTTTCTCAAATCACTTAGCCTTCATCCAGTCTCTTCAAAAGTATTATTCAGGGTCAGTGAAAAAGTTTATATCCATTTTACAGATAGACAAACTAAATGGAGAAGTGAAATGCTGGAGTGTCACTTGGTTTTCCCCCTGAGCTCCCAATTCTGATTAAAACACAGTCAGTATTAGTAAGAAAATTTGAGGAGCCCTGCTGAATCAGACCAAGTCAAATTTTTGGTCCACTAAAAGTTGGACAACCTTCCCAAAGAAGCTTGAGTATGCACTTGGGAAACCTATCCCTAGACAAAAATTCCCAGACAAACAAGGTTACATTTTCATTATCTTCACCTGTCCCTTTGCAGTCCATTCCCACCACCACTTCCTTTCAAATTATGTATTTAGACCAATGAATTGGATATGAAGTTAAAAAAAAACTAGAAAAAGAACAAATTTAAAATCTCCAATTAAACACCAAACTGGAAATCCTAAAGGTGAGAATAAAATTGAATGTAAGAAAACCATTGTATTAATAAATAAAATTAGGCATTGATTTTATGAAAAAAATCAATAAAATAGATAAAGCATTGGTTAATGATTGAGAGAGAAGAAAAGCAAATCACTAGCATCAAAAAATGAAAAAGGTGAATATGCTACTAATGAAGATGAAAAAAGAAAGCAAATATTAGGAGTTATTTTGCCCAATTATATGCCAATAAATTTAACAATTTAAGAGAAATGGAAGAAGACTTTAAAAATGTAAATACCTAGATTAACAGACAAGGAAATAAAATATCTAAATAAACCTATTTTTTTTTAAGAAAAGAAATTGAAGAGGCCATAAATGAGCTTCCTAAGGAAAAATCATCAGGACCAGATGGATTTACAAGTGAATTCTACCAAACATTTAAAGATCAATTCCAATATCAAATAAAATATTTGGAATAATAGGCAAAGAAAGAATCCTACCAAACTCCTTTTATGAAATAAATATGGTGCTGATACCTAAACCAGGAAAAGTAAAAACAGAGAAATAAAATTATAGAACAACTTAACTAATCAATATTGATGCAAAAATCCTAAATAAAATCCTAGCTAGGAGACTACAACAATATATCAAAGATTATATGTGGTGACCAAGTGGGATTTATACCAAGAATGCAGATATGTTTTAACATAAGGAAAACTACTAACATAATTGATTATATCAATAGCAAAAGTAACAGAAATTATGTGATTGCATCATTATATTCAGAAAAGGCTTTTGACAAAATACAAGACTCATTCCTATTTAAAAAAAAAAAACAGTTGAAAGCATAGGTAAAAATGGATTGTTCCTTAAAATGATAGGAAGCATCTACCTAAAACCCATCAGCAAGCATTATTTGTAATGAAGATAAGCTAGAAGCTTTCCCAAAAAGATCAGGAGTGAAACAAGGACACCCCAAATCACCAATATTATTCAATATTGCATTAGAAATGCTAGCAACAGCAATGAGAGAAGAAAAATAAATTGAAGAAATCAGAACAGGCAATGTGGTAATAAAACTATCTCTTTTTGCAGACAATATGATAATATACTTGGAAAATTTTTGAGTCAACTAAAAAGTTAGTTGAAACAAATAATTTTAGCAAAGTAGCAAGATATAAAATAAACCCACATAAATCATCAGTATTTCTATATATTAGCAACAAATCCCTGCAAGAAAAGATAGTAAGAAATACCCCCATTTAAAATAACCATGGATAGCATAAAAGAGCTAGGAGTATATCTGTCCAGACAAACCCAGGGAACTACATCAACAGAATTAGAAACATTTTTATACAAATAAAGTCAGATCTAAATATTTGGAGAAATATAAATTGTTCATGGGTGGGAAAAATGAACAATTTTTTTTTGCCTTTTGGAGGGCAATTTTGGGGATAAGTAACTTGCCCAAGGTTACACGGCTAGTATTTTTGTGTGGGTGTTAAGTGTCTCAGGCTGGAACCGAACTCGGGTCCTCCCGACTCCAGGGCCAGCACTTTACTCACTGCGCCACCTAGCCGCCCCATGAACAAATTTTTTAAATGAAACTTCTACCTAATCTAATCTACTTATTCAAAGCCATCAAAATTGCTCCCCAAAAACATATATTATTGCACTAGAAAAAATAACAAAATTCATTTGGAAAAACAAAAGGTCAAGAGTACTAAAAGAATTAATGGGGAAAATGTAAAGGAATGTAAAGTTAATCAAACATGTTTATCAGTGCTAAATCTTAAACTATAAGGCAGTAATTACCAAAAACTATCTGGTACTGCCTAACAAACAAAAATGGATTAGTGGGAAAGAGTAGACATACGATACACAGTAATAAATTATTATAGTAACCTTGTGTTTGACAAATGTAAAGATTTAAGTTTTTGGGATAAGAACTAACTATTTGGAAAAAAAAAATTGCTGGGGAAACTGGAGAGCAGTCTGGGTATAGACCAACATCTTACACCATTTGGCAAGATAAGGTCAAAATGGATGCTGGATTGTGTCAAGCCTAAAGACAAGGGGCAGACATGACCTAGAAGAGCATGAAACATATTACCTATCAGACTCGTGAATAAGAGAAGATTTTATGAATAAACAAGAGGTAGAGTATTGTGAGATGTAAATGAATATTTTTGATTATGTTAAATTTAAAACGTTTTATACAAATATATTTTAACATTTTATTTCTTCTGCAATTACATGTAAAAGCAATTTTTAACATTTGAGTTTTTTAAAGTTTTAAGTTCCAAATTCTATTCTTCCCTCCTTTCCTTCTCCCCTCCCTGAGGTGGTAAGCAATCTGATAATAGGTTATACATGGGCAATCAAGTAAAATATATCTCAATATTAGTCATTTTGTAGAAGAAGACTTAAATTTAAAAAAAGAAAGAAAGAAAGTGGAAAATAGTATGTTTTGGTCTGCATTCAGATGCCATCAGTTCTTTCCTTGGAGGTGGATAGCATTTTTCATCATAAGTCCTTTGGGATTGTCTTAGATCATTATATTGCTGAGAAGAGCTGTCATTCAAAATTGTTCATCTGACAATATTACTCTTACTGTATACAATGTTCTGGTTTTGCTCACTTCACTCCATCAATCTATGTAAGTCTAATTTTTTATAAGTAAAACCAATGTTGCCAAGATTAGAAGGAAAGCAGAAAACTGGAGGGGAGTGGGAAATTTTATAGACAGTTTTTCAAATAAAGATCTCATATCTCAAATATAGAGAGAACTTTTTCAAATTTATAAGAATGAGTCATTTCAGGGGCAGCCAGGTGGCTCAGCGAGTAAGAGCACCTGCTCCAGTGTCGGGATGACCTGGGGATCAAATCTGGGCACAGATACTTAGCACCACACCCAGAAATAATTGGCCGTGTAACCTTGAGCAAGTTACTTAACCCCAATTGCTTAAAAAAAAAGAATGAGTCATTCCCCAATTGATAAATGGTCAAAGGATATGAACAGGCAGTTTTTTTTTTAATGAAGAAATCAAAGTTATATGGAAAAAATGCTCTAAATCATTATTGATTGATTAGAGAAATGCAAATTAAAACAACTTCAAGCTACCATCTCACACCTGATTGGCTAAAATGATAGAAGGAGAAAATAACAAATGGAGGAAAAAGTTGGGATACTAACACATCATCAGAACTGTGAACTGATCCAACCATTTTGGAGAGCAATCTGAAATTATGCCCAAAGTATTATAAAACTGTGTATACTCTTTGACCCAGCAATACCACAATTAGTTCTTCCCAAGGCAATCAGGGAAAAAGAAAAAGAGCCTATACATTCTAAAATATTTGTAGCAGTTCCCTTTGTTGTGACAAAGAACTAGAAATTGAGAGGATGCCCATAAATTGGGGAATGGCTAAAGAAGTTGTGGCATAAGATTGTGATGGAATACTATTGTGCTATAAGAAATGATGAGCAGGTTGGTTTTAGAAAAACATGGAAAGACCTGCATGAAATAATTAAGAATGAAATGAGAAGAACCAAGAGAATATAACAGTAATATTGTCCAAAGAATAATTGTAAACAACTAAATTATTCTGAGTATTATAAATATTCAGTTCAACTACAAAGGACCTAGGAAGATGTTATCCACCTCCAAAGAGAAAACTAATAAATAGAAGTATGCATAGTATGGTTTTACATGTTTATGTGCATATGTGTATGATACATACGTGTGTGTGAAATGATGGCTTTCTCTAGTGTAGAGTGGGGAGGAAGGGAAACAGTTCAGTACTTAAAATGTACCCAAAAAATTAAATTTTGAAAAACAAAGTATGTGTCTAGATAGCATCAAACATCAAAAACAAATGTTCAACCATTTATTAAGCACCTTCTAATTATAAGGCACTATATTTATGCAGGGCATACAAAGATAAAAGGGGCATACATTCTACTAGGAGAGAGAAAACATGTAAGGACAAAGTTCTACTCCAATCATCTAGATGCTTCCAACTATCCAGTCTTCATTGTGATGTATGGAGTCATATAGCCTAAAATTGCCTACCATTTCCCCCCAAAAGTACAGGGTTATTCCTCAAAAGTTTAGCCAAAGCCCTTATTGTCCTACAAGATAGCTCAACCCTTGTCTCATTCAATTTATGCATATAGCATGGCCCCTTAAAGCATCCCAGCACCCCCTTTGGTGGTTCATGTTGCTTTTTGCTTACTGCATCTTAATTTTCAATGCAGACGTGGTCTGAGCTTTCTGGTCCCTTTAGCCTTTCCAGAAATTAGCCCACTGTTCAATGGATGACATAGAACGTTTATTTAGCATTACTAAAATATTAATAACTCTTATGATCTATTAACCCAAATAGGCTGTGTTTTAATTATCAAAGCAATGGTTCCTATAAACGATGTTTCTTTATTTTCCCATACTAAAGATGCAGTCAAGTTATTTGGGGTATTTAGTTTTTATTCCATTTAGAAGTATTGTCTCTCTTCCCACAGATAGGATGATTGTCCTGGCTGATTTTTCCTTGATTTGTTTTAATTGTTTTTCACTGACAGAAAAAACATACAGCTAGAAACATGAAGAAACATCATTTTCCTATAAACTGTGTCTGTATTAGACAAACCAAAATAGAACACTTAGCATTAATCTAACACTTGGTATTGTCAAGCCATCCTATATCATTCAGTAAGCCACACAATTCCCCTGTGAGTTCTGTCCATGTGGTTATCTCTATTTTGCAGTGAATGAGAGGAAGGTGATAGCTGCACATGCAAAATTAAGTGAAGAATTACCTGAATAATTCAAACAAACACAAAAACCCTCATTTTGCCTTCAATTATCTAGATATTTCAGGACAAGCCTATTTGGGGCTGAGTTATCCAAACGATCGCTTCAATTCTCCCCTTTGCCACAGGCAATCTCATAGTCCTGAGTCCTAGGGCCTGAACTTGCTCCCCTCTCTCAGTTCCAGCCCTCTGAATGTGAAGATGACTGTTACGGACAGTGATTATGGTCTGTGCATGCAGGTGTCACTGAATTTGTCACCAATAGCCCTCCACAAACACATTGCCTAAAACACTGGAAGTGGTGTAAGTAGAAAGGTTTGCCTTGCAAAACAAAACCAAGAAATCAAACTGAAACTTTAAAAAAAAAATTCCTTGATCCTAAATTCCCATTTTAGGAAATGACTTTATTAATCCCTACCGTTCATAACAACTAGCAATGCAGTTTCAGTGTGTATTGTATCTCTTTGATATTTCTAGATTTTATTCCCAGGGTTCTCAAACACACACCTGGCCCCTAGAGTGTTGTTTTTGTTTGTTTTTTTCTTTTTACACGATCAATAAATACTCTAAGATGGGGGTGACAAATGTAATTTTCACCTAAACTGCTTTTCCATCATTGTACAGTAAAAACTGCCTCTTTAAAAAAAATCTCTTCTCCCCCCTCCCCTCCTTTCTTTCTTTCTTTTAATAATTGCGGGTCTATTCCTAGTGATGAGAGATTACCTGCTGGTTGAGGCAGGTAATAACAGGTATTTTCAATCATCACTGAGCCTGTGTTCTGCTGCCAGAAAATTGGGTTATTGTTTTTAGTGTTCTTTGATTCGTAAACCCCACACATTTTGTTTAGTACAATCCCGACGATAAGGCGTGATGATTTCTTTGAATCTGACAGAGTGGGGCAAGATTCCCTAGGCAAGCGAGCTATTATTTAAGTCTTTTCTGGCCCTGGAGGAAGGAGCCCGGACCAGTGGAGATGCTGGCAATGAAACTTTCCCAACTCTGAGAACCACTTTCCAGTTTCATTCATAGTCACCTAAGCGCTTCCTCCGGCTAAATTATTGAACTTCAGCCTGGCAGGATGGCTCTTTTGAAGATGTTATCTTTAATTTAAGAAACCAGACGGATTCTGGCACATTTCTAGGGCTCCTTTTCTGCCTTGCAACTATGAACAAACCTGAAGAACCCTTTATTTGTAATGGGGGGGGGGGAGGTGATAGGGAGTAGGGGGGAATGGGGCTTCAGGGGAGGGGGCAGAGAGAGAGCTTTTAAAAGGTTCCCATTACTGCCTCCTACGAGAGATCGCAATGAGGGACCACACTCTCCTGGAGACAAAATCCGCTATGTGTAACTCACAGCTGAGTGTTATCTAGGAGCTTGATTCATTTCTGAGCTCCTTGCAGTTCACTGAAATCTGCCGGTAGTGATGTGGGTGGGTGAGTGGGTAGAGGGGCGGGCGGGAGGGGGGACCCTCAGAGTCCCTCTTCCTGGGGCTCTGGGAGCGCGCCGTGAGCTGGAGGCATTGTTCAGGGCCCCGGCGCCAGCTGGTGTGTCACGCGTGTGAGATCACATCCTTCTTTCCCCCCCACCCCCCATTATTGGGGAGGGGAGGATAGGCGCGTTGGATATGTAACAGTAGCCTGCAAGGAAGTCGCAGCCCCTCTTGAGCCAAAATCTATTGAAGTCTGGGTGATTAAAGAGGCTTAAATTGCATATGGTCTAAAGTCTGGAGGTCTGAGGTCATATTCAGGCAAATATCCCTTTGACTCTGAGCCCAGGAAAAAAAAAAAAGGAGAGATTCCCTTAACTACTCCTTCAGGATGCAGACCGAAGCCCTTCAGACTCCCCTTTCTGCCAAGAAGGGGACTAGCTCGCTAATATTTTGAAGATGCCACTTCTAGGGTTTGTATCCTATTTTGTCTTCGAATCTCCTTGTCCCCCACCAAAAGAAAATCCCCAAAAGGATCACAGAGTTCAGTGAAAATCCTACAAGGTTTTCCAGAACAAATAACAGACACTGACCCCTGGCCCTCTCTTTGCATAAGAATTAACATCAGTATTCAGGAGTCACTGCCAGTGGCAACTGGGACTGGGCAAATGCCAGATTCTGATTTAAAACTCTGATTTTTTTAAGAACCCAGAAGAAAAGGGGGGACTTGGAACTCATCTGCATTACAGATCAGGCCTCTTTGAGAAAATCAACCATCCATAATTCATTACATGTTTCCTGCAGGGGCTGGAGACAGCAGTGATCCTAGCAACGGAGTCATAGCAACAGCAGCAAACCCCAACCAATCCAGGGCTGGGCTTTCTGATCCTGCACAGGCAATGGGGGTAGAAGGGGAGAAACCAAATCTCATCAACCTACCCGTTAGGTCAAGGCCAGGCCCCAATTCAACAAATCTGCAACTGGACTTTTAAAATGAATAATCAATATATCGATCAGGGACCAGGGACAGAAGGAATATGGACTCATGTCACTTAGGTGTGTGTATTTGTTCCCCATAAAATAGTAGCTGAACCTAGGACAAAGGTTTCAATGAAAAGAGGCAATATCTAACCAAACTGGTTACACTGAATAGAAACCACCACATTACTAAATGCAAGATGTGATCGTCATTCAGGGAACAGCTTAACGCTGTGATGGGAAAAATACTTTAGACTACTACGCTACCACTACTGGAGCTATACCTATGTTGACACTTAAGAGGTTTTTGTGTGTGTGCCTATTTACAGGAAAATCTGTATTTCACCTTCTGCCTTTCATCTTCCAAATCAGTGTTGGGCTTTAGAATTCTGTTGAGAAGTGTTCTTGACATGTCTTAACTGCTTGATGGCCTAGTCACCACATAGAGACTCCACTTTATTCCCCATATCTGGTCTTGAATAGCTGAGTGGACACATAAGAATATGTCTTTTTACATTTTACAATGCTTCCCTAGAAAGAGAAGAAACAGGTGAGCCATTTGGACCTGGTTTAAAACTACCGACACTTCACCAACAAGAGGAATGGGCAGTCCTGCTTTTGAAATATTGGGGCTTGTGTTTGGCCTTTTGAAAAGGCTTCTTGGATGCAACAGTCTATGTCTTAGTTCTAACTTCAGACTGATGGAATAATAGATCATTTTATTTCAAGGCAATGATAGCTATCCAAAGAGAAAGGGGGATTTTTGCTCAAGGTGCCACCATCAACAACAAAATAACGCAACCAGAGACAGTAAGTAGACAACTGACAGCCTTCGCTCTGAAACAAACAAAAAAATTACCTTGGGTTGGGTTTTGCAGCTAGGTTGGGATCATCACCACAGCATTATATACACTTACATTTATACACATATGTATACAACAAGGTAGTTTCTTCCTCCTGTATTTTCTCAGGGAAATTGAGAATAATTTAATTTACACACACATTCTGTGATGAGCCTCTTTAATGTAATTTATTCCATGAAAAATTATTCAGTGAATGACTTCATCAGCCAACATGCCATAAATACCTGATATTTACAAAGCAAGGGCACATGGGGATGTTTACATAGTACATGCAGGTAGTGAGGCAGTGTAACAGTCAAGGGAAATCCTTTAAGGCATTTATCTTCCAGAGAAAAGGAAAACTGTTGATCTGTGCTAGGAAGTGACACAAAAGCCGAGATAAGCTGGGTGAGCCATATGACTGTTTGCATGGGCCTTTATCCCCAAAGCCTGTCCTGGGTTCTATTCTAATGAATCTGTGGCTCAGGTGAGGAGAGCTGAGATGAAAAGATTTCTTACAGGTGCTTCAAACTACATTTTGGGTCCCATTACCCAATAGTAAACTTTATTGGATTTTAGAAATTTGCAAAAACCTGGGCAAACTGCCAGGGTATGATAGAAGAATGTACAGTCTTTACAGCTTATGCTTCCTACACCCAAGGATCTTCAGGAAGCAGTGATCTGCTTTGTTAGGACCATAACTTTCTGAAATTCTTCATGTGAAATGGATTTCAGCTAGGAAAACCACTTCTATCTTAACGTTCAATCTTATGGGAACTAAAATCATCTGAATGTGAAAAACCTGAGGAATTTGCTTTGTTAGAAAGTCAGTTTTCCTAAGACCAAAACTGACTTCAGCTATGATTTAGACTTAAAATAATTCCTTTTCCTATCAATGGAGTTCAAATGGACACAACAATGCTTGAGTAAAAACCATGCCAGGAAAATGGTAACTCACAAAGACAACCCAAGCAGAGCTGCAAAAGCTGGGAACAAGGGGCGGCCAGGTAGCACAGCGAGTAAGAGCACCGGCTCCAGTGTCAGGACGACTTGGGGATCGAATCTGGGCTCAGACACTTAGCACCCACCCAGAAACACCTGGCCATGTAACCTTGAGCAAGTTACTTAACCCCAATTACTTGGGGGCAGCCAGGTGGCTCTGCGAGTAGAGCACCAGCTCCAGTGTCAGGATGACCCAGGGATCAAATCCAGGCACAGATACTTAGCACCACACCCAGAAATAACAGGCCATGTAACCTTGAGCAAGTTACTTAACCCCGATTGCTTTAAAAAAAAAAAAAAAGCTGGGAACAAATTGAAATGGATGTTTTATGGACCTGACTCCATGGCAGGTATTTAGCTTTTTAATTTCTTGCTAGCAGTTGTAGACAGATGAAGGAGGGATTTGTATGCCGGGCCTGTGATGGATCATTAAAATAATCTAATGAACCCTGTGGTCTACATAGTTAAAAATAAGAAATTGCTTTGTAGGATTGATAAGTGGCCTTACTCTTGCTTCCTTAACTTTGACAGATTCAGCACTGAGCTGGAGGCATCCTCTAAGACGAAAGCCAGGGGCTCTCTAATGAGCTGTTAGGATCATAAGACTTAAGCTAACGAATTTCTTTTCCTCTCATACTGATGAAAGTTTATGGCAGAAGTCAAAAGACTGCCGGCACTTAAAATAAATCTGGATGTATATTACTTAAAATAAAAACCTATAGTGAATGTAGAATCTACAAATTCCCTAACAGAGAAGGGAATTTTGATATTGAAGGCATATCAAAAGGCATTAGCAGAAAATGAGTATTTCTCACCAGAGGAACAGGTGGGAAGAAAAACCAAGAACTGCCTTAGATTTTCTATAAGCTTGATACTTGGTACTATCTCAGCCAGACTGAAACAGGAAGTCCTATCAAGTCAAACCAAAAACAGGAGCAATCATGACCCTCAGTAAGCTATTTCTTATCTGAGACTCAGTTTCCTCATTTTAAAAAAGGGGTAGATAATCTCTAAGGTCTTTTCCAAATCCAACATTAGTTCACATTCAGTGCCCTTCAACAACAAATATTTGGAATGAGAAGAAAAATCTTTACATCAAATATCCCTGAGAAGAGTTGAATATCTAAGATATATAGGAAATTGACACAACTATGCAAGACTAAGAGTCTTTCCCAAAGAGAAAAGAGGTCAAAGAATAGGAACAGTTTTCAAAAAACTTGTAAACTCTCAATAGTCATATGAAGCATTGTTCCAAATCACTAATAATAAAAGAAATGAACATTAAAGTAATGCTGAAATTTTACTTCCTACTCCTCAAAATGGCAAAGATGAGAAAAAGTTGGAAGGGCAGTGAGAAAGCAGGCACACTTCTCCTAAAACCATAACTTGGTCCAAGCATTCTGGAAAAATAATTTTGCAATTATTCAAAAGAAATCACTGAATTGTTCAGTCCCTATAACCCAACAATTAATCCTACTCATGGGCCTATTTGCCCCAAGGAGATCAGAAACAGAAATAAAGGCCCTTAAACATGTCAAAATATTCATTGCAGCACTTTTTATGGGAGAAGGGAAAAATGGAAAGAAGATGGGTGCCTTACCAAATGCAGAATGATTGAACACATTTTCACATATGAATGTAATGAAATAATGTTGTTCTTTAAGAAATAATGAATGTTGAGGAATTCAGAGAAATATGAAAAGACAGATGAACTAAGCAAAATCAGGGCTACAATGTATATGATGACTATAATAATATAAGGGCACCAAGGTGGTACAGTGAAAGTTTAGAGCACCAGGCCTGGAGTCAGGAAGACTCATATTCCTAAGTTTAAATCTGGCCTCAGATACTGATTTAGCTATGTGACCTTGGGCAAATCACTTAACTCTATTTGCCTCAGTTTCCTCATCTGTAAAATGAGCTGGAGAAGGAAATGGCAAACCACTCCAGTATCTTTGCCAAGAAAGCCCCAAATGGAATCACAAGGAGTTGGGCATGACTGGAAATGAACAACAAATAATAACATAAAAAATAATAATAAATATAAATATAAAAATACTAAAAAGTAACAGAACCCTAATTATAATGACGAGTCTCAGTCCCAAACAATTGATGATGAAATATACTTCCCTCCCTTAATAGAAAGGTGGGAGTCTATGGATATGGAATGTGGTATACACCAACAGAAATGGTATATAATACCTACTGGTTTTGCTTAAACAATTTTCTTTGTGACAAAGGCCATTTTGATGGAAGGAGGGCAGTTAAGGAGAAATTACTATTATATAAAAATAGAATGCATCAAAAAAACTTTAAAAAAAAACATTAAGGATGATGGCAAGTCATTCTGCAGATGAATCATCAGATATTTCATTCTGGGCCTCTTTCTTGGACTTCCTGTGATGACAGTGGACCACAGCACTCTCAACACTCTTATTCTGCCAGGCCAGTATGGAAAGCACTATATTTAATGGTATTTTCACATTCTAAAATGTACTGCAATGTGCCAGTTACAATGTTTTCTTCCAGAATGGAAAGGAGAATTTATTTAGGATGTAAATGCATTCAGGTCTACATTTTACATCTGATCATACACACATACACACACAAATGGGCTTTATTTCCATTTCTATTCACTGTTTTTTCAACCCAAAGAAATGCTGTTCTCATGGCCTTGTGAGCCAGCCATGGGCTTAATATATTGTATACTATTGATATCGTATAGTGTCCTGTAACAAGATCAAATAGACCTGGGTTCTAGTCCTGTCTCTGACACTAAATAGTTGTACAACCTTTTCCACATCTGAGACTCAAGTTTCCTCATCTATAAAATGAACTAGATTATTTCTAAGACCTCTTCCAAATCCAACACTAGGTAATTCTGTTTATCTCTTCTGCTAGAACAGCAGCTAGGTGACATGATGGATAAAGTGCTAAGCCTGAAGTCAGGAAGACTTAACTTTGTGATTTTACTAACTTCGTGACCCTGGGCAAGTCACTACTTAACCCTGTTTGTCTCATTTTCCTCATCTATAAAATGAGCCAGAAAAGAAAACAGCAAACCACCCCAGCAGCTTTGCCAAGAAAATCCCAAATGGGATCACAGAGAGTCAGACACGACTGAAAAAAACTTAACAACTCTTTACATTTTAGGAATATTTCTTGCAGATTTAATGTCCTGAAGTTCATTCCAAAAGCAGAGCTATACCTGAGGAAACTCATCTTTCATCAGCAAATTCCTGCTTAAAACTTACTGAGTAATATTGGAGTCACCCAGAGTTTTGGTAGAACATCTTAAGGGTGGGGTTTGGGGACAAGCGTCCAGAATTACTCTCAATAGATGAGAAAGATAAAACAAAAACACAGACTGTTGTTTCTTGCTTTCCTCCCTCCCCATACTCAATTCCAAAGCTTCTGAGACTTTGCTACATTATTCAAATTTTTCATAATGGATGGAAAGGAGAACTTTTAGGTATTGTCCCACTCTGAGAAAGAGAGCTGGGTAATGATCTATGATTAGTTCCTACATCCAAAGAGATTTAAAAAGAAAGAGTTGGAAGCCTCAATGGAAAAAAATCCCTCCCTCTCCTTCTCTATGGAAGCCTGGCAGGGGAAGGCCAAGGGATCAGTCAAAGATGATGCCTCTTCATTGTGCCTTCCACTGAGGGGGCCATGGCAATGACACATGGCCTAGCCTTCCTTCCAGAAGGGTGGGAGGAGTCAGAGGAAATGACCCTTGCTAACCCCTTCTTCTGAGAGTACTAGTGAAATGACCATTGATCCAGTCAGTGATTTCTTTCCTTTTAAAGAGGAGACAAGGGAATTAACCACCCACTCAAACCAAGGCTATTCCTTTCTCTCTCTCTTTCCCTTTTTTTATTCTTTTTTCCTGCTTTTCTCTCTTCTTCTCTCTCTCCCTCTTTCTAATTCTTTCTCTTCTAACCCAAGGATAAAAGGGGGAAAAAAGGGAAAGTCCTAATTCCTTCAAGAGAGGAAACCACTATTCTTCCCCAAAAAGAAAAGAGACCATCTAGTATGCTTTTCCTTCTGTGAAGTTGACCAGAAGGAGCAAGACAGCAATAACATGAGGCAATGGTTCACAGGGAGGTTCATCTCGTCCCTCTCTGCACAAAAGTTTTTTAAATGACTCTCCATTCCATTCAGTATGAGATTTGGGGGAGGGGGCCGATCTTTGGTTTTTTTCCGCCAGAGCTAGTCTGAGAAAATGACCCTTGACCCTGGGCTCTGTAGGGGGTTAAGGTTCAAGAGAGGTCAGGAAGAATAACTCTCTAGCCCATCTCTTTCTCGGTAGGGGTTGAGAAAATAAGGAATCAGGGAGAATGCCATCAGTGGAATTTCAAGTCACTTCTGAAAAGGCCAAGCATTTTTTTTACCCATGGACCCTCCAGGGGAAATTGAACACCAGAGAAACAGCCAAGCCCATTTGAAGCAAGAATGAGGCTCAAACTCTCTGACCTAGAAATCAAGAAGAGTGAAAAAAAATTAAATAGAAAAAAAAATCTGAGACGTTGTATGAAATCAGGGGGCGCCTGCTGGAGAGGTGTAATCAAGACTGAGCCATAAATTGTAATGGTTTTGATTAAAGAAGGAATTGCCAAAGTAAGTTTAACTAGCTTCTTCTCCTTCCTTTTTTTTTCCTTTTTTTAACTACATGATTCTTTGCCTTACAACTGTCAGACTGAACAAGGGGCAGATTGCAGGAGGTGATAGAATGATTAGAAGAAAATAAGAGTGAAAGAAAGGCACCCCTAATACCCTGCACCCTAAAGTCGACTTCAAAATAATCAATGCTCCAATGCCCTCAGCAATTTTCTACATTCTTTCTGCAGCTGAGGCTCTGAGGATAGGCTGCTGGAGGGGAAGGGCAGTGGGCAGAAGTGGGAAAGGGACTCACTTTGAAAGATCTAGGTTCAAATTCCAGTCCCATCACATGCTGCCTGCCTGGCTTTGATCCAGTCCCTAGACTTTGCTGGCCTTTTATATGATGAAGGAATTGGATCAAATGACCTCCAAAGTCTCCTGCAGATCTCAATCTGGGATCCCACTTGGCCAGAGTTGGGAAGAATATGCAAGGGAAAGGCACTGGGCAGAAACCTCCAAAGGAGAGATATTTTTTA
Organism: Petaurus breviceps papuanus; assembly: GCF_028583685.1. Taxonomy (NCBI): domain Eukaryota; kingdom Metazoa; phylum Chordata; class Mammalia; order Diprotodontia; family Petauridae; genus Petaurus; species Petaurus breviceps. The sequence goes on along the minus strand of NW_027185612.1, from coordinate 10,362,179 downwards.
AGAAGCCTCCAAAAAGTCAAGGAAGTAAAATAATCACTCACACACACACACAGACACACACGGACCCTAAAAATTGTAGAAGGGGACTGAGCTTCCCTCTCTAACTCTGAGAGATTTGGCTAATGCATTCTTTACAGAAGCATATACCCTATGAAAAGTCCAGGTGAAAGGGTATCTATGAAGGATAGGAATGGTTGGGTGGGGGGAGGGGGAGTTGGCCTAGATCTGTGATTCCATCTGCATGTTGTCATTGTTATTGAGACATTTCAGTCATGTACTACTCTCCATGACCCACTTTGGGGTTTTCTTGGCAAAGATACTGGAGTGCTTTGCCATTCCCTTCTCCACTTCATTTTGCAGATGAGGAAACTGAGGCAAACAGGATTGAGTGACTTACCTAGGGTCACACAGCTAGTGAGTATCGGAGGCTGGATTTGAACTCAGGTTCTCCTGACTCCAGGGCCAGAGCTTTCACCACTGTGCCACCTAGCCCCCTTTTCATCTGTATAGGGAGCTCCAATTATGACTGGCAACTTTAGTGCACCTTATAGTCTTAGAGACATGCCCAAACAATGAGGAACAACTTACCTCCGAGCCCCCAGTCAGTACATGGGGGAGGCAGGTTTTGGAGCCAGGTCTTCCTGATTCTAGAACCAGCCTTCTATCCACTCTACCACACTGCCTCTCAAAAGACAATATAAAATCGTGAAATTTTATAGCACGAAGGGAACTATAGAGAATCTCATCTCCTTGTCTCCCTTTACAGATGAGGAAAAGCACAATTCATTTGTGACAAAGCTACAGCCAGAACCGGGGCCCAGTACAGTGTACAATGCTCAGCACAGCCCTGGCACACAGCAGCTACCTAGTCCCTTCCCTTCTCTCTCAGTAATCTAATTCATTCCCATAGCTTCAGCTATCCTCTCTATACAGATAACTCCCAAATCTCTAACCCCAGCCCTGATCGTTCTCCCAAGCTGCAGGCCCCCACTTCTAAGATATCCCACAGGACCTCTCTACCTAGGTACCCCATCAGCTCCACAAACTCAGCTTGACGAACACCAGGCCTATCATCCTTTTTATCTAAATTTTCTCCTTCTGGTTTCAATGTTTCTTTTGGTCAGCAGCAAAACCATTTTCAAGTTGGCTTCCATTTTGGAAACTCTGGAGCTACCTTTGCTTCTTTCCTCTCCCTCAAACTCATTCATTCTAACTGAGTGACATCTCTCACATGCCCCTGTCTTTCCATTTCCAATGCTGCTGTCCAGGTAGTGCCTCGGACACTCATTACCACCTAGCTGGACTACTGCAATAGCCTCCTGCCTCCATTCACACTATGCTCAGGGGCACATGTCCCCTGTGTCCATTCTGACCATCTTTCTTCTTTGCTCAAAGCCCTTCATTCCTATTTTCTACTGTAAAAAGTTCAAATTCCTATTTGTTAGCCAGGTAACCTTAGACAAGCTTCATCCCTGAGTTTTCTCTTCTGCAAAATAAGCAAGTTGGACCACATGATTTGTTTAACAAATGGCTCTGGGGGGTAAGGAGGTCAGGAGTGGGGGGGGGTGCATCCAGAACACAATTTTAAATTTAACCTGCATTACTAATATTTTCTCCATCACTTTCTTAAGTCAATCAACCAAACAACAAAGCAAGCCAATCTGTAGAATTTGCCAAGTTCTGAAGTGTAAATGCTCACACTGGAAATTTAACAATCAGCTCTCAGAAACTGGTACAAGTTATCTCCAGAAAACCTCTGCTAAGCATCCTTTAAATTTTTTTTTATTATCCCATCATACTGTCACATATACTGAGCTTGCAGTAAAAAAAAACCCTAGATTTCTTGTTTCAAAGTATTATTTAACCAAACCTCACCCAATTTATACCTGTGACATTCATGTTTTAATTCATGCAACATTTTACATGTCTCCATATTAAATTTCACCTTATAAGATTCGTCCCAGTGTTTTAGTTTATCAAAATCTAGCTCCTGACCTTGTCATTCAACATGCTAGTTATAACTCTCAGTTTTACATGATCTGAAGAACGTAATAAATATACCACCTATATTTTTATCTAGCAAAGGACGGATACCTAGGGCACTCCACTAGAGACTTCCTTCCAAGATGACATCAACCCATTAAATGAATATTCTTGGGGTCAATCCAATTCTATTCTGTATAACTATGTTGTCATGTAACCCAATTGCCATTTTTTCCATAAGGGATTTTTCCAAATGTTTTCCTAAAGTCTCATTAAACTGAATTTACAGTATTTCCCTAGACTCCCCTGTATCTGGTAACTCTGTTAAAGGAGGTTAGTCTATTCTTGAGGAAGCCATGCTTGCTCCTTGATGACTGCTGCCTTTTCTAGATACTACTCTTGTTGTTCAGTCAGTTCAATCATATCTGACTCTGTATGATTCCATTTGGGGTTTTATTGGCAGAGATACTGGAGAGGTTTGCCATTTCCTTCTCCAGCTCATTTTGCTGATGAGGAACTGAGGCAAACAAGGTGAAATGACTTGCCCAGGGTCATCACACAGCTAGTAAGTGTCTGAGGCTGGAATTGAACTCACAAAGATGAGTTTTCCTGATTGCAAATTCAGTATTCTATCCACTGTACTACCTAGTCACTCACTCACTATTAATGAGTATTTTCTTTTTTGATATATCCTAGAATTTAACCAGGATCAATATCTGATTAACTTCCCTATAGCTTGTAGATTGATTCCATGCTCTTCCCCTTTTTTAAAAATTGTAGACATTTGTCCCGTTTCAAGACTGGTGGCAGTTTTCCTATTTTACATGATTTTTGAAGATCACTGACAACAGGTCAGCAATCATATCTGCCAGTTGGGTGTGGGTGGTGGTAGGTTTTTTTTCCCATGGTACCCTGAGATGCAGCTCATCTAGGCTTCATGACTTGAATTCATAAAGGCCAGCTGGGTGATCTCTGACTACTTTCCAAAGACTCTTAGGTTTCGCCTCTCTAGGCATCATTTTTTTCCTGTACTTTTCAATTCAAAGATTATTCTTCTAGACAAGAAAAATAGAAAATAAGAAATTAACACTGCCTTTTCTCTACCATGTATTATGATTTTCTCATCCCTATCCTCTCTCTGTTCCTCCTCCTTTTTCCATGAATTGAACTGGTGGGGGAGAGGGGAGGAGGAAATGCATTTTGTGGTCCTTAGGATGCTTCAGCAAATGAAGCTCATTCTAAGTTTAAGCATTCACAATATTCATCCTACAAGACCATGTTGATTTTTTGCATTCATCCTCAGTTACTTGACCTTCTTTTCATAATCTATACTTTAAAAAAATCTAGGTTGGTCAATAAGTAACCTGTGCATCCACATTGATTTTTTCAGACAACTTAACCCTTTCCTCCTAATTAGAATACTTCCTTTTTGCGCCTTAAGCATTTCATTCTTTAAAAGCCATCCCCCAACTGACAAATACTCAAAGTATATAAATAGTAACATTTTCAGAGGAGGAAAACCAAGCTATCAATAGCCATATGGGGGGAAATGGTCTAAATTACTATTAATTAGAGAAATACAAATTAAAAGAACTCTGAGGTTTCACATCAAACTGGCAAAGTTGACCCAAAAAAAAGTGACAAATGCTGGAGGGGCTGTTGGAAAACAGGTACATTAATGAACTGTTTGTGGAACTATGAAATGGTTTGGCCATTCTGGAAAACAACATGGAACTAAGCCCCTAAATCTATAAAACTGTGCATACCCTTACGGTGATTCAGATATACCACTATTAAATCTATACCCAAAAGAGATCATAGAAAGAGGAAAGAGAACCATCTATACAAAAATATTTATAGCAGCAATCTTTTTGGTAGCAAAGAATTGAAAATGGGGGGAGCAGAATAATATCTATCAATTGTTAAATAACTTAACAAATATAAGAATGTAATGGAATGCTACTGTGCTATAGGAAATCGTGAGGGACATGGTTTCAGAGAAACATGGAAGAACTAATGCAGAGTAAAGTGAGCAGAACCAAGAGAATAATTTATATAATAACAATGATATTATAAAGACAAACAACTTTGTTGTTTCTTACAGAACTCTGATCAACACAATGACCAGCAACAATTCCAGATAATTCATGATAAAACATGCCACCATCTCCTGATAGAGAGGTGGTAGACTCAGAGTGTATAATGAAACATATATATGTGCATGTATACACACATCTACATATGTGTGTCTATATGTATGTGTGTGTCTGCCCATCATAGGAATTTGTTTTACTTGACCATACCAGCTTGTAACAGGAATTTAATTCTTCTTTCTCAAATGGGGGGCAGAAAGGGAAGAGAAGGCAAATTTTTGCTGGTTGAAAAAGAAATTTATTTTTTTTAAATAGCTTCTACACTCAGAGTAACCCAGAAGAACCCAAACTGGTGTGAAACAAAAGCTCACAACAGCATCTTCCAACAAAAACAACATTTCAATCCACATACGCACCTGAATTCCCTGCCATGGACCACTCCATCCTCCATACTGCTCCCTGCCTCATGGCCGCTCCCATCTGAACTCCTTCATGCTTCCTCATCTCCTCCTCTTGGAGTACTGAGTTCCTGTCAAAACTGAGCTCAATCAAATGTGGCTGTTTCTGGTTCCTGCTCCCCCTCTACCTTAGTGTTCTCTTCTCCACCTCAACCCCCCAAACCCCTCACACACACACACACACACACACACACACACACACACACACAGAAAGGTTTTGTGTTATTTTTGTATATGTTTTCTATTTACTCCTCTGTATACATGCTTGTCTTCCCTAGTAGAATGGGAGCTGCTTGAGGACAAAGACTTTCTGGGATATGGGTGTGTGTGTGTGTGTGTGTGTGTGTGTGTGTGTGTGTGTGTGTGTG